>NC_044012.1:3701739-4010217 GCF_900496995.4 Aquila chrysaetos chrysaetos
GGGAGCTCGCACACATGTATTTGTGTGGGCAGTGGTATTTAACAACCAGCTTTTCCTTCCTCCCTCCCTCCAATCCTAAACAGCAATTAGCATCCCCTTGTCTTGGGACCCATGCCCAGAAACTTTGCCTGTGAAACCGCAGCAGAATGGAAAGCAGGATCGAGTGCAGTGTTGAAAATCACAAAAATAGTGGTGTTCACTCATGACTGGCTGAAGAGCTTGTGCTCTACTTCTCAGGAGCTCAAGAATCGTGGCCAAATTCAGGCTTGTTCTTAATGGGGGCACCTCCTGCTTTTCTTAGATTTGAATTTGACCTACACTGTTTCTGAACCCTGGTGTCAGCGCTGCGTTGGATCTGCCAATCTTTTTTATTGTGACGCTCATTCCTTTCAGTGCTGTGTCTTGGTTTCCATAGGTTTCCATAGGTTGATTAGTTTTCCATTTGCCTCTGGAGTCCGTACAAACACCTGTTTCGCCACGGTGGAGACCAAGGCTTTCTAGTACCACGGCTATCACTATAAACGCTTGTGGTAGCAGTCACGCAAGGCAGAATAGGCTCAGCCACAGCCCCAAAGTTTATCACCATATTGGCAGAAGTAGCTGTTCAAATTTTGGTCCATAGTCACCTACTATGGGACTAATAGAAGGGCACAAAGACGACCACAGAAGACTTGTCATCTGGCTTTGAAGCTTTCTATTTCTCCTCATCTCCAGGTCCCGGGCGCTGACGTTGACTGAGAGTCTCATTCTGGGTGGGAGTCTTTAATCGCTATTGAAATAACGTGATTCTTTTTTCTTCTTAATTCTCGGACTAGAAGATTTCAGGGCAAAACAACTTTTCTAGTACTTCACTTTTTAAAGTTAATTTGTCAGTGTCATAGATACTAGATTTTTAGGACAAAAAACAGATGCTGAATAAAATGGAAATGAAATACTGACCCTTATTATCAGCTATCAAAGCTGCTTGTCTCCCTTTTGTGCGTGTCATATTTCATCCTGAAGAGAGGGTACATTTTATTTATTTATTACACTTTAAAATAACTTGAGTGGATTAAATTCTGTTCCTCTAACCTAAACATTTGAAGGATGTTTCCTACTGCAAGATGATGTTGCATAGCCAAAGCAAGATTTAAAAAGTCACTGGGGTAAAGTCTGTAAAATTTATGGTGTAATTTATTAAAGGGACACAGTCTGCTACTTTTTATAGCAATGTGAGTATGTGTCGTGTACAAGGGTAGCAGTACTCCAGTGAGTAGCTCCGGGTGGGTATTGAGTCAGTGAACAGTTAGCATTTACATATGGTAGCAGTTTATTAGGAAAGCAGTTTATTAGGGAAAGAGATTCAAATATTTAAAGTTCCACTGGGGGAAGCCCTGAACACCCCTTTCCCAGGTTTAGAAGGGAATTAGAGAGGCGAGCTCAGTTCCTGAGCTCTCCCGTCCTATCCGGACCGGACACTTTGCATGCAGATTTGTCCTTCCAACAAAAATCTTGTAGACATCAGGACAAGCAGCCACTGCAGATTTGTCTTCTCCAGAAAACAATGTGACCAGTGCAAAACCTTTGAGTAAAATCCCAGAAGAAAATCTGAAATGGCAGCCACTGGGTTCACGATATGTCACTGGACATTTATTCTTCTTTTTTGGTGCCTGTAGCTGCTCAGAAGCCACATGGCCCGATTTCCTGAGAAACCCCTTCCAAGGTGAAGCTCTTCTGCTTAATAATCCCTAACTAATATTGTTATTTTTACTATCGTTATGCTCATCAATAATAATGCTTCCACACATGATACAATTAGTTACTGTGTTACAGTAGCACCTACTTAATCCAGGATTAAGGCCGCACTGTGCGAAGCGTTGCACGGACAAATAACAAAGGGGTCCCTTGTAATGATTCCTTTGAAAACAACATTTCCTGTTTCTACGCTGAACAGAAATGAGACCACACAAGATTTACAATGAGGGAAGAATTGATTACAGAGCTTAGCAGCCATTTTCATTTTTAGGTTTATTTTTATTGTTATTGTTATTATTAGTTCTAGGCTAAATAATTCAGGAAGAATATACTTCTCACTTGGACTTTCTAGCTCACAAAGAGCTTTTCATAGTACTGATAATTTGCAGAAGTTTAAGAACAAGCTATACACAGTAAAATACCTACACTTCTTTCACACATGGTGTTTGCACCCTACCCTGTACCCACTGGAGACTTACAAGAGGTCAGATTTGGTCCTGGGTAAATTCTTTAGCTTTCCTAACCACTTACAGCTCTGGAAGACACCAAGATTATAGCCTTGAGAAGCCTAGAAAATATATTTTAGACATTGTTATTGAAATTGCTCTTTCTGTAATTCTGAGCCCTGTATACTTACGGAGTCATGAACTCCACTGCAAGCAACAAAAAATTTACCACTGACTTCAATGAGGGCAGTATTAAATCAAAGGTTATTGGGGGTGTTGGCTCTTTTGGCAGGGTTAAATGAAAAGTAGTTTCAATAGCTCTGCAGCAACCTTTAAAAACCTCCTTAGAAATGTCCCGCTGTGCATGCTGAGGACGCGTGTCGGTTTGCTGTGCTGTGGGAGAGCTCTGTGCTCTTCAGATCCCTCCATACTCCCTGGATGGTTTCAGTGTCTTAACATACGCTTCCATCCTCATCCCGACAGCATGCCAAACCCACACCCTGGTATCGCTGTGTCCTCCCAAATACCTGATATCCGTTCTCACCCATAACAACACAACCTACGTCTCCACAGATAGATTTGAGATCCAAGTTATGGGGAAAAAAATAACTTATGCTGTTATCAGAATGTGAGGCTGCATTTTAAATTTACATTTTCCTGAAAAAAGTTATTTCTCCCCCTCTCATCTTTGGGATCATCGCAGACAGAAGAGACCACCATGCAGCCTGAGCTCATCAAATTTTCTTGAAGAATTGAAATTTGGAATGTGTCTACTTAGAGAGACAGATTAAATTCCCTGCAACAGTACGGGAGAGGAGCAGAACGATTTGTAGTGTTACCCAGAGGAGGTAAAGAGCACAAGAAAATCACTACTAATTGCTTGTTTGTGTCCCTGGCATTTTTCAAAACCCTTCAGAAATGGAACAGTTTGAGAAAGTCACTGGAGACGTTGGGATCTTTGCAAAGGAGAGATATATTCAGTGGAAATTCCCCTTCTCTGTCCTGTTCCCAGGTCTGGACAGGAACTTTCTGTCTGATTTGCATTCTTAGACTTAGCTGCCACACTCTGTCTCCTCTCTCTTTTTCTTGTCCTTTTCCTTTCTTTAGTTTTTCGTCTCTTGCCTGTTTTTGCCTTTTTTAAGCTATAAGGGAAAAAAGGCTTTTCTGGCCGTCAAAGTATGGCACGCCACTATATTTACAGGCAGGAAGGGAGGCAAAAAGACTGATCCAATACTTTTATACAGCTGCTTGCAAGAGGCAGAGTCGACCTTCCAGGTACATTGCACCGTCTGCCTCCAGCGCTGGGGGACGTGCGGGAGGATGCTCCCTGTGAGGTCCGTGTCGGCAGCCAGGGAGACGGGAGAGAAACGAAAGGGCAGCCCTTGGGGAGTCTGTTATAACAGATTTCTTTGGGACTGGATGCTAAATATCTTATAATGCTATATGATGGTGGAAAATTGCTTGGGGACTGGATGGAAGCATCCTACTGGCTACATTCAAAGCACTAGCTGCCAGATGGAAAAGGCTGGCTGCAAATACACCAGTGCAGTTAAAATGGAAAAGGCATTCCATATAGGCAGCTATATCTGCACAGATTATCCATGAAAACGGAGGGGAGTAAGCTGTTCTGGTGTAAGATATGCGTAAAATAGCACAGACACGGAGAACTTGCAAATGCAGCTCTGGGTTGGCAGAGGTTGGGGAGAGAAGGCAGAGATGTTGCAATGGTGTGATGTGAACTGGAGCTTGAACTGGTGCTAATCAGGGGGATTAAAGTCATTCCTTTTCCCCTGTAAACTGGTCACAGCACATTAAGACCTACTTTTATAGCAGTATTGGTAAAAATTTGCACATCCATAACCAACGATATTGGCACAGAACCACAGGCAGCCCAGACCTTAAATGCTGCACTAATCTTTTTGTATTGGAGACTCAGTCCTTAAAAGAAAAAAATCATAAAGAAAAAAAGAATAAGAAAAAAAAAAAGTAGTGCCAGTTCATTTAGAAATGAGAACAGAGCAAGTAAACAAATTATTCACATATCTGAAATCTGTATGCAGTAGTCATATTTTATAGCAATGCTTCCCTTTGTAAATGACTTATAAATGGCAAATAAATATTTAAGAGATTATTATACGAAAATTACAAACATGACTAGAATGTGTCAAACATCAGTTAAAACACATCGATCTGAGTTTTTATAGCTAGTTATAAACCAGGGTTATAAGCAAGCTTCTGGTATCTATAAAAATGATTTGCCATTTATTAAAATGGCTATTCTGTACAGATAAATAAACTTACCTTTTATTAACTATTTATAAGTGCATCATTAATAGACAGTGTTATTATACTATAGCAGAAATGTTGAATTTCTGACTTGCTTGCTGCCAACATTCGTAACCTGTGAAGAGCAGCAAAGCGTAGCCCCTTGCTCTGAGTGCAGTCTGACATCTTTCCCGCAAGCGTGCAAATTCTCCAGCCCCAGCAGAGGCTACAGGCTTGAAACTGAGGGACAAACATCTTTGGTCTCCATTTTGCCTAGGAATAAAAAATTGACCCCCAGCAATCTGCTAAATAATCTGGTGATCCCTGTGTCGAGTCTTAGGACTCCAAAATTTGCAGCGCAGGGGAATATAGGGGTAGGGTATTTATGCTAGGTCAGAATAAAGATAATTCCAGCCTGTAAGGATTTATTCCCCTGGGAACAATGGCCAAATACCATCAGCTTCTGTGTTTTTGAGCAGATCTAGAGTGTTTTTGCCAAACCTGCCTGGCGGTGCTTGCAGAGGAAGGGCTGTGGAGAGGAGCTCACCCATGTATTTCAGGGCATATCTTTTGCCTCTCCCTAACCCCCTCGTGATCTGGGAAGCGGCCCTAAGGGCACATACCATTGTTCTGAAGTCAAGATTTATTATTTTTTTTAAGAACAGGCTACTTGAGACCTCGTTTTCTTTTGAACTAGGGAGAGCCCATCTGTGAAGTAAAAAGATCCTGTATATCACCCTGCTAATAAGTTTTCCTCAGCAGTTGCTAAAGTCAAGTGTTAGTCTTCAGCTGGAGTCTCATTAAAAAAAATAAAATAAATAAATAGATACCACTGGCTAGGAGATGAAAAGTATCCTTTCAGCCACATTATAAACTTACCTCCCACCCCAAAAAGAATTAATATTTCAAGTCATGTAGCAAAAGGATTTCAGGGCTGCATGTGGCAGAGGAGAGAGGGTTTGTAGGGGGAATTTAGAGCTTTTTAGCCCCTGAATAAAAATATCTTTTATAGGTCATTCTACACAGCAAAATAATTAATGCTGTATTAGTGTAATGCTTTTCTTACAAATCTATCATGTGAAATAACATAGAGAAAACACTTTTATGATGAGCAGCAGCCTCCAATTGAGGGGGCAATAGGAAGATCATGGAGAGAATATTTTCTTGGAGATGTTGACACATTCATTTTTACAGGTTGGACACCGGTAAGAGGAAAAGATTGAAGCCTTTTTTCTTCAGAGGACCTTGCCACCATCTGATTTCTGATGTTAACGCAAACACAGTCTTGATCTCTTTGATATCTTTTTTTCTCTCCTCCATTTTCTTTGAGGGAAGTCCAAGTTTTTAGTGCTGAGCTGTGAATTAGGACTCTGTTGTTATGTGAACTGCAGGGAAACCTATGGAAAGGCTTAGTGAAGTCTCCAGGGTCATAAATCCCCCTCAAGCCCATCTTAAAAAGCCCTCATCTTAACATCTCATGCTTCCCGGGTTCCCAAGGCATAGTCTGAAGTCCCTGGAAGTGGAGCACATTTCACCACACCCGTTCAGCTACCTCTGAGATGATGTGCTTGAGCCGGCCACCCTTCCCAGCTTGCTTTCATTGATGCTTTGCAACTGAGAAGTGAGGGGTTTAATTTTTTTTCATACATTTCCACTATAGAGCTGGAGAGCACTGAAGTCATCTTGAAAAGGAGTTTGGAAAATAGGATTAATATATAAGATATTTATATACATACACACCCTCTTGAGAAAAGGACCATGGTATTGTCAGGAACTGAAGGTATTCAGAAATTCTGTTTTTATTAGGGCTCAATCCCAGAAACACTGTGTCCTTCAGCTGCATCTCAGCAGATAAGTTTCAGACGTTCTCGAGCATCGTATACGCTGTCATACATCCCACTTTGAGGACTCCCAGGATGTTTATGTGGAGATTTTTTCAGGCTGGGACTTTTCTTCTAAGTGGCCATTTGGAGCTTATCACGTCCCCCGGGAGGGCCCTTGTACGGTGGTGCAGATCCAGCTGAGCGGTGGGACTTGCTGGCCGGCACAGAAAGACGCTGGTTTTGGCAGTCCTGGGAGCCTGTACAGGAGCTCGGTGCATATTTCTCCAAGCTATCATTTATTTTACAGTGCAGATAACACTCCTGTGGTATCTCTGAGAAGAAACATAGAACATAATCCTTCCTGTGCCCTATCTCTGCAACGTCCTCCCCAGTCTGCTTTGTCCCATGACTACCCTTACTGTTGCCAGACCTGCTTCAGGATGAACTATCTGCCTGTAAATTTAGGCTGGAAATTTCTAGCCATTACAGCAGGACCTGCATTTCAGTGGGACGCTTGCGTCTTGCTTCCCAGATGACCTCGATATTAAGGATGGTGCTGTATGAAAGGTGCTGTGTGATATAGGGAGGCTTCCGGAAGGTTTGGACTTGTTGACTCCAAAAAGCAGCAGATCCAAGGTGCTTGTCCATGGCTGAATTAAGGCTGTAATTAAGACACCACCGCCTACGCAATACAGTTGCATAATTACTGCTTATAGCCACATTTAGCCATGGTTCATGATGTCAAACATATAACGTGCACAAACCCCAACAGTGACAGGAGGTATTTATAGTGGTTTGCTTGGCTTTGAAAATGCAAGATGATGGGTAAAACCACCTCTTCCACCGCGAATGGAACAAAGTAATAAATAATGCCATGAAAGGAGTGGAAAGCTTTCTGGTGGGACGTGCCATCTGTTGGGCACTGGAACAGGACAGTCTTTTCCCTGGTGGGGGGCACCGAACTTTCCGGGCAGGCGTTTGCATGAAAAGGGACTTGTTTGTGCAGGCAGCCTGGGGAACCCTCTGCTCGGCTTAACACAGGGATCGCTGTCTGCTCCAGACAGGTTTCCAACCCATGCCTCCATCGGTCACAGACGCTGCCGCAGGGGCCCGATCCGCTTCCGAAATTCCCTTGCAGCTGGGGTGGACCCAGCAGCAGGGAAGGCAGGCAAAAACCACGGCAGTAGGCAGAGCACCTCCCAGCCTCAAAAGCACGGAAATCGCACCAAAAATCGTTACGCCTCACAGGTGCCGTCTTTATCTGACCTTTGAAACGTGGCAGCATTCACAGCAGATCGTTGGTGTTGAAGTGAGGAGCTTCCTCATCCTGAGTGAGCTGTTGCAGCAGAAATGCGTCCTTTTTGCTATTTTATAATTTGGAAGAGATTTAGTGCAGAGACGGGCTCTGGCCCCGATGCCTGTGACGTGGCAGAGCTCATCCTTGGTCTCCTCAGTGCCAAAATCTCCCAGCCTCAGGTTGGGGAAGGTGAAGGACTATGCTTCCTCCCCGTTGGGTGGCTGCAGGGGAGGAGAGCTTTCTCAGGGAAATAATATGATTTTTTTTTTCCCCCCTCATTAAACATTTAAGTTTGCTTACTGGTTTACTTCTTATGGAGCTGCCTGGTGGGAAAGGGTTAGTGGCACTGGAGTTCCCTGGATGGCCATGGGGTTGCACACACATCAATAAACTTGTCTTCACACCTTTAATGCGTATTTATTTGAATAGGAACACGGCAATATAGGGACATAAAAAATACCATCAGCTGTGCTGCTCTGCGCTGCATAGAAGGCCACCTAGCTCTTTTGGCAGGCTCCTCTTGCTGTTGGCTGAACCCTGAGGTCCCTGTTAATAGGATAGCACTGTTTATTATCTCATAGAGATCATTATAAATAGATGCTGTTAAAGATAATGCCACATTGTAAATAAAGGCGCCATATGAAATCACAATATTTAACTAGCTGCTGTCGAGGTATTTCTTTTCAAGAAAAAAGACTTCAACCGCCAACACTTTGCTGAGGCGAAACCATCCAAACCATCTTGGTGACAGATCCTTCATAAAAATACTTTCATTTAGACAAGAAATAACTCATTGCGTGTGTCTTTTTTATCTAGCTCAGTGGATGTATTGATCTGGAACCCCAACTGATACAAACCCTGTCATTTTTAAACCCTACAAAACTTTATAACAGAAAGTTTGTTCCTCAAACAGGAAAACTGAGACACTGGAGACATAAACAGGTCAGTTAACACCACTTTTTTTACCAGGCTGCACCTTCAGATTCAGATTTGTTAGTCTGGAGACAAATGTCTCTTTGGGGGGAATGGAAACCAAATGTGGCTGGCATTTTAGGTATCCCATTCACTGCAGAAAATATAAACTTAGCAAAAAATACAAAATGTACCCCCCCAAAAATTGCTACGCCATTTACCTCAAAAGTGCCAGACTTCATCAGACTCCCAAGACACATCCTCTTCCTTCCACCCTGGTTCCTAAAGGAGCGGAAACTAAAAATTACTTGCAAATTGCCCCTTCCCCAGGATTTGATGGCATCCCCCTTGGTACAGTCGCTGGCCCGGCTCGGCAAGCAGCTTGGTCCCAGGCAGCCCTCCGCTTGCCAAGGACACGAAAGGGATGGTTCAGCATCATGGGGAGACCTCGGGGCTGCTTTAGTGTACGCTGCATGGAGAAGGGGGTTGATCAGCACCTGTCTTCTACATCCAGAAAATTTCTATGACACGGGAATAGAGCAAAGCCACCACGGAAAACTGCTCTGTTGCTTGGTGAAGAGCTGTACGTAAGTAGGACATATCTCAAACTTATATCCTTGCCAAGTGATTCCCATATCAACATCTGCAGAGACCAAAATCCCCAGCTCACGTTCTTTGAGCTGTCAAAGCAGCCCTCAGCATCAGGATGAAGTTATAATTATGCAGGATGAAGGATTTCACTTAACAGACCCTAGAGGAAGCCTGACTCGGGCAGAAGCAGCAGTGTGATAAGTCAACCAGGGCAAAAGGTCTGATTGCTATTTCCCTTCCAGAGAATGGGAATAGTCATCTGGGCAGGGAGAAGCACTTATTGTCCTGTGGCAGCCTGCAGTTTTTCCCTGTAAAATACCTACCCCAACAAGAAGCAGCAGATGTTTCATGTAAATCTGCCATAGGACAGAAATGTCCAGAAGGTTGGATGACCAGATGTACAGATAGGGATGGGGAGACGGAGGAAACTGCCTTTCCCCTGGAGGAGTACCAGGAAGGAGTTTTCATTAGCGCTCTGGATGCAGGAAATGCAAAGCCTGAGCGCTATTAATAGCAATGGCCTCTTACATGGATGCTGGAGAAGAGCGGGCCTCCAGGAATGAGGAAATGACAAATCATTGTAGA
The DNA here is from genome assembly GCF_900496995.4 of Aquila chrysaetos chrysaetos. Taxonomy (NCBI): domain Eukaryota; kingdom Metazoa; phylum Chordata; class Aves; order Accipitriformes; family Accipitridae; genus Aquila; species Aquila chrysaetos. The sequence goes on from NC_044012.1 coordinate 3,711,393, forward strand.
TCCACAGAGGCTATTTCACCCACGAGTGAAGCTGCAAAAAATTCCTACCCATGTCCTTCCATCAGGAGCGTCAGACCAGGCTGCTGGCATTCAGTTCACTTTGCAAACTCTCCCACTGGTTGATGTCCTGGAAAGAAGGAGAAGATGCAATTTGGCTGTGGAAATGCTCATGGGATCATTTTTCCAGAGCCCGTGAGGCTGATTAGGGTTAACGCAGACAAGATTTTCAAGAAAGGTGGGGTCTTTGGGGAGTGAAGAGAGCGTCCTGAAGATGGGATATGACGGGGAGGAGTAAAGGATGACTTTTCAGGAGTCTCATCATGGGTGTCGAGGTCTTGCTGACCCACATGCTTTCTACAGTGCTGGATGAATTTGGGCACTGACCGTGAAAGGAATTTAATACAGGTTCTTGCAAACTGAATAAAACCCTCTGCTTTGTCACCAACACCCTTGGGGTTGTGGGGGAGAAGGGACACAAGCATGTTTGGCTGCAGCTGAGTAGTCCCTGTCACCAATTATCTCAGGGACTTGTGTAAACCATATAGTCTCTCATTGCCTAGGTTTCTTTTCATACAGAGATGTGAGAATAAATGCAGTAAGCATAGCTAGGCTTTCAATTGCCCAGTTTTGCAGAGGGTAGAGGACTCACCATGCATGGTCAGTATCACCCCTGTAAAGATTCTGAAGCGGGTTAATATGTCTGTGTCAAGATGAAAAAAGAAAAGCCGAGAGAGTATTTTACCTTAAAAATTGCATAAGGCAGTAGAGCATCCCTAGGGATTGTCTTTTAGTCCTGCAGGGAGCACTCTTTGCCTCCTCCCAGCTGCACTGTAGCACTAATGTTCTTTATGATCCTAGAGATTTACTCTTCTCCTTACTTTCCTAGTCTGTGAAATGGAGATAATATTTAGCTACTGCGCAGATTAATGTCAGGCTGCTGCAGAGATGTAAAACACTCTGCTAGTACTACGTAATTACATTATTATGGTCCTATAATAACACAGGCAAACCTATTTCATTTGAGTGTTGGCAAGGGTAACATCCCACTGTATGCGAAAGTTCATTCAATTTCTTTCCAGTCTGCTAAAACGGCAAAATAATTCTACCTATTCCCTGTGGCAGGAGCATTTACAGTAGTTAAAAATAGCAAAGCAAAAGTAGTTCAAAATAATGAAAACAGAGTATTATATTGTCATGCTACCTACGTTGCTGTTGCTGAATAGCTGGCATTGAGGAAGAGAGAAAGGAAAAGCAAAAAAAATAGCTTGTTTGACACTGCCAATAGAATGTAGATATTAAAGACCTTTTTGGGCAAAGTTTCAGTTTCCCGTTATTTTGTGTACACCAGTTGTTTCAGACACCTTAGCTCACCTGATGAGAGAAAACGACAATTTTATGTCATTCCCAGATAAGTCACCATTTCCATTTGTCACCTGTCCATTGCCTCACAGACCTGAGTCCACCCAAGCTAAAATGATGTGGGTCTCTAAAGGAGGAGAAACATGATGGAGATAGAGATGCCTGTCCCCTCCCAGGGGAGGGTGGGGGTTCAGGTGAGGGGCGGACACCAGTCTGCCCCACCACCATCCTGCCAGCTAATCTTTGATTCATCCCAAGTCCCATCTAAGATGGAAAAAAAGGTACAAAGGGGAAAAATCTGAAGGACGGGTTTGCTAAAGCTGATTAATAGAGGACACCTTCCACCTGGTTGGTGTGGTTACCTTCACAACCACTCGTCCGTGCCCTGAGGAGAAAACAATGACTCATACAGAATAAACCAGATTTCTCCAACTCACAGCAAAACACAAGAGCAAATCTTCTTTATGGTTTGAAAATAATTCCTGATAGTTTTAGCAACTCCTTTGCTTTGAACAGTTTGCTCTGGTCATTAACTGTCACTGTTGGATGTTGAATCAACAGGTTTTGGGGGTATTAGTCAATAAAATTGTCTCTTCCTGATTATTTTCCTGGTCATGAAGATGTTAGTTAACATTATCCAGTTTGGATAACCTGAAGAAGCCAAATGTTTATCTGTTGGTGCATAAATAAAGCCTACAGGTATGACATATAACTCATTTTATTCTCTCCTTCAAAATGCCACCTCTCTAGGTAGCAAGGAGAAATAGGTCTCCTTCTCCCGGCTCTGGCCCTTTCTTTTTTTGTTTTGCATTTTCATGAAAAAAATCTCCCCTTTTTACTGTTTTAAAAAAATAGTTTCTGCAAGAACTCAGTGTTTTCTTGTGAGTTATTAACACATCCGAGCGTTTCAGATGAGATTGGAGCACCAGGGCACTGGTCACCCCACACAGATATTTCCTGAAGGGTTTGCAGTTCAGCAGACAAGGCGTAAAAGGTAGCACTGGGAAATGGGGACAGGAGGGGATTGCCAAAACCAGAACTGCTGTTGGGTTTTCTCCAGCCTTTTTCCCTTTCAGGTGTGCCACACAATATATGCTTAGCCTATTAGGTCTTACAGGGGAGGTTGTTGTTTGAGCTACTTATTGAATTGCAAATGTGCAAATAACCCTTTGAAATTTCAGAAAAAAATATTTGTCTTTTAAACTTTCTCCTCCTTATTCAAGGCTGTGAATTACACCGATTTGAGCCATTAGCTTCCCCAGCTTCTCTACCTGTTTGTCATATCAACATGCTGCATCGTCATGGACCAAAATGTGAGCCTTTTCATGGGTGCACTGGACTTTTGAGCAATTCTGTGAATTAAGGACTGAACTTTATCAGCTTCAGTAGAAGCTCATGTGTAAGGTCTAATTAAAACCCTGCTGGAACCACGGATCTTTCAGGTAGAAAATTATTTCAGGAAACCAGGAACTTTGGCATGAAGGCTGTGATATCCACAGGTGCCATCCATGGAAAACTTTCCCAGGCCACCAAGGATAGTAAATTCTTTCTGTGGAGGTGTTTGTCACTTAACATCTGATGTTCCTCAAGGCAAAACAAGATCCGTTGGACTTTACTTCATAGAAGTCAGTCCACTGAGGGCTGCCGTGGTTTTGCCTGACGGGGTTGCGGTTGTGTGCCGCTGAAACATACCTGCAAAATCTGAGCATCTTGCATACACATTCACGCTGGGGGAAAAAAAAAAAAAAGAAAAAGAAAAAAAAAAAGGAGAGTGGAGAAATATGGTAGATTTTAGGAAAAATAGACTGAGTATTTTTCCATCTTGGCCTGGCCGTGTTCAGAATGTGTGATTTTACTGGCCTATGCCAAGGGCTCATTTTTTGGGGGTTATTTTTGTTTATATAAAGGAATATATTTCACTGTCAATATTATAGCAGAGAAGAAAATCTTTGGGAAGAGACATATGTGTTCAGTTGCTGGGCATTATATCCTCTTCTTTTTCTTGCTTTCTATTTCTTAGCAAGCTCTGTCCTCTCTCACTACGGGAAGTCACAACAACTCTCATGCCAACAACCATCTTTCTTTTTCTCCTTCCTGAGGAGCTTTCAACTTTTCTCCCCGTCTTCAACAGCTCAGTGCCATCGGAGGTGAAAAAGGACTTTAACTGCTTCCTCTGGTGGCGTGATTGAAGGATGCTCCATTCGAAGAGGCAACGCCAATCATGCTTCTTGGGGAGCTGATTGACACAGGCATTGTCAGCTCCCAGCTGGCCCTGGATGGACGAGCACCTGAATTCACCTGTGATCGAGGAACATGCATCACTGCTTGACAGCCTGAGCCCCATTAGCAGAGGAAGGGTCATTAAAGAAGCAAACTGCTGGCTTGTTCTTGCCATGACCGCATGGTCCAACTAAAACAAATGTCCGAATTGACATTCCAAGCATAATAAAGAGGTTTCCATATCCGTTGCACTTTCATTGCACAACACCCTTCAATAGAAGTGTTCAGCTAATGGAAAACCGAAATCGCTCAGAAAAAAAAAAAGAAAAGAAAAAATTGTCCATTTTTTCAACATCCTCTTTGCTTTCAGATGAGAAAGGAAAGGGGGATGTAGAGAAGAATGCAAAGAGCAAACATCTTAAAATGCCAACAAGAGCCTTTTGGAAGCTGATTAGAACCATTTGTGTGTGGTCAACAAAAAAAATTGGGAGTTTGCAGAAAATGGAAGGAAGACAACCTCTGCTCTGTTCTGAGTCACAGAACAGATGCCAGCGTTTCTTCTGACTTTACAACTTTTTCTTGGCCAATCCGGGTGAAAGTCTGATTAAAAATGGGGGCTGAGAATGCTTGTTGAAAAACCTCCCAGATTGTAATCCTAGCACAAGGGCAAACGGAGACTTGCAGTAAATCATTCCTGGCTGTCTGGATCACTTATCAAATACAGCGAGCAAAACACCCAGTCACGGCCGTAGGAAATCGCACGTCCAGCGGCCTGCTCCTTGCAAGGGGCCTTTGCCTTGTATTCAGTGGGAAACTGTAGAAAACAGACTATCTGAATTGCAGCTGAAAGCAAAAGAAAAAAAAAAAAAAGAAAAATAAAAGAAAAACCCAAGGTTTTCTGTAAAAAGACCATAGACATGGATGGAAAGAGATTTATCTACTCCAAAACCATTTTTCCTTCAGTGGTGTCTTAGGTAAAATGAAATAAACCAAGAGGATTGAATTTCACTGGGAGAATGACTGTGAGGTCTGCTGTGCAAGCCAGATTTTCCAACCATACATTTAAAAGCGGTTACTCAAGTTTGGGGGGAAAAAAAAAAAAAAAACCCAACAAAAAAACCCAACACTTACCCAATTTCCAAGCAGTCTGTGAATCGTGAGGTTCAGAGATGCAGGGAAACAGAGCAGTTATTTACAACTCACACGGAGAGCTTTCCGAAGGACGATCGTGTCAGGACTTTTTTCGCTGCCCTCTTGACCTCTCGGGGAGGGGGTTGTGTTGTGCTGTGTTTTATTTTTCACCATCAGGGGCTTTAGTGAACATAGAATTCCTTTCCCCATGAATGCTCCCAAGAAAAATGGGCAGCCAACACAAGCTGCCAAAGGTCTGTTAGGTGCAACAGCCATGAGCATTTTGAATTACTGGAGTGCCAGTTAATCAAAGGCAGCTCAAACTGGAAATATCGTGCTCATGGTAAATTTAGCATCCATTATACCCACTAGTAAAACCAGCAACAGCTGAAAACACTGGAGAGGGAAACTTAAACTCCAGAAATCAAGGAATCTCATTCAAGAAGAGTGTCCTTTATAAATGCAAGAGGGTTAAAATCTGGAAAGGGTAAAACTGAGTGCTCAAGGAGCATTGATTTACAAGCTGAGAGACCCATCGAGCACGAGTAAAGGAAGTGCTTTTTTGGTGTTGTTGATTTTTACAGGATTAAAGGAGATAATTAATTTGCTACAACTTTCACCAAAAGAAAAAAAATGAGAGGTTTGGCCTCCAGAACTGGTGATAACAAAGTGGCTGGGAATTAATACTGATCCAAGATTCAGACCTTACAAATTATCCATGAGGTTCGCTAAGTTTTTCATTAGCAGTTGTTAGTAGTAATTCAGTCACACTGGCTCAATACTGAACTAAAATGCAATGGTTAAATCCCTGATGGTGGTTTCAAGCTATGAGACCTTATTAACCTCCAAAAACTGGCTTCTATTTTGATCTGGCATAGCAATTCTCCTCATAGCACCTGTGTCTCTATATGGATCAGTCAAAAAATTGCATTCATTTTTCTGGTTGAATGCTTTTTCCTAGCAAACCTGGTTTCTATATTTAACCTGACTTTCAGCAGCATCACTATAGATTTTGGTTTTGTACTGAATGTTTGCAACTTTTTGGCATATCATAATCTCTTGGCATGCCCCGATGCTTCTAAATGGTGCTAATATAAATCATTCCTTAGCCTTTTCCATAATGCCTTATGACTTGATCTGAAACAATGCAGTTGCTCAAACTACCAAGTGGTGTAATTGTACAAAGCAGAGAAAGAAACCCCAAATTTGAGGAGGGGACAGTATTCTTCACCTGTTTTCCATAGCTTTGCTGCTAATAGATGTGAATTCAGCAACAGTGAGAAGTGAACATACTCAAAACCAGAACTGCACTATAACAGAGAGCAAGATGGGACATGGGTCAGCTTTTACTGACAGAGAAAAGTACTACAGTCAGGATTTCTGAGACTGTAGGTAGCTCTGCTATAGAAAAGGCTTTCCAAAAACACGGCTAAGTTGTAAGGGAGACTTACCTTGTAAAATCCATCATATAACCAAGCTCCTCTAACATCTTGCACTTGACTCCTGAACTACTTTAAAAAAAAAACCCAACAGAATCTTTGAAATTTGTCTGCTATGAGCAGAAATCCAGCAAGGAGAAGTTATCAGTTTAGCACAATCTATTGCTAATGCCTCCCTAATCCTAACTCTCCTTAAAGCTTACCCCAAATATTAGAGTGGTGAGGCAGTGGATACGCTCATGAGGCATCCTTATTTAACTAATTAACATAACTTTATAGGTTTATCTATCTTTTTTTCCTTTCTTTGTTTATTTCTACCATGGCAAAACAGTAATAACTTGATTATTCTCCAGCACAGGAACTACTTTACTTACTTACTTACTTACTTTTTTTTTTTTTTTTTTAAACCAGAGGCATGGGCAGAGCCTTTTATTTGTGGAAGAGCTCCCCTGTGTCAGACTCACAGCTGGAAATGCCTCAGGTGGGAGGAAGGGGAGGACTGTCCATCACCAGTGCATGCCCCACCGGTAGGTCCAACCCTCTTAACAGCAAAGGTGCCTCCATGACACACCAGTGGAAACCACTACTGATACTAATTTATTTTACTAAACAGCAAGAGCTTGGCATCAATATGCATTCCTGAAAGAGCAGGTGGGGCAGGTTTGCAAAATAATTGCCCCTTGCACATGGCTGCCTTAATGGGGACAGGGAAAAAAAAGAAATCAGGGCATTAGCTTTCTGAGTTTGCTGCATAATTTCCAGCTGCCTAGATGTTAACGAGGTCTTTCTAAATTTGTTCTAGTCTCTCTTTGCAGCCTCTGCTCAAAAGAGCTGTGGTGAAGTTGTGCTCTTGCAGGGTTACCTTAGCTAATGCTGAGGGTTTTTTTGTCTGAGACTGCCCTTAAATTAGTGCCAGGTACCTTCTCCAGGCTTAGCTGTTAACTACCTCTCGGCAAGCAGGTAACCAATCTACTCTCCTTTCCTTTCCACAAAGGAAAACACGTCTGTTTTCTGTCTCCAAGGAAGTAGCTTTATTTTTATGATCCTAGTGAGGAAAACTAAAACTTCAGAAACTTTATTTTTCTGATTTTTTTTTTTTAATGGAGGTGTTTTGTCTGTCTTTCCAGCTTCAGCTGAGTTACAGCAATATTTTAACAGTGAATAAACCCTTCAAAAGGGATTTTTTTGCAAGCTTTTCTTTTTGCTGCTAGAGGAGTGGAGAAAGAATTCAATTGTGTCTCTTTATCTTCACTGGAAGGAAAGAAATTAGATATATTACAATTCTTATCTTATTCCCTGTGTCTCGCACATGCTATTGGAGGGAAATTTCAGTTCAGGGAACATGCTAAAAGTTAAAGGAGGATAACTGTGTGCTCAGGGACAGACATGAGATGGTGTCTCTGCTGGTGAGAGCCTGGCTGCAGAGAGGTACAAGCCCAAGACTGCAGCAGGGATAACTTCAAATTACTGCTCTCCTTATATGAAAAGGAAAGAACGAGCTGCCACTTCCACTCTTCCCTCTTTTCCAGTTCAAAAGAAATTTGCTCTTTCTCTTCCGAACTCACTGAGAGTGCAATGCAATTCTCTCAGCAAATAAAATTAGTGAAAACATTTACTTCCTCAGAAATACTGCTGATGGGCTCACCTTTTGTAATGAACCCTGGCAACATCCTGTTCTCTTATTTTTTTAGTCTGCCGCTACAAAATTTGGCTTCTTTTAAATGGATGTGTATGAAGCTTGCAGTGATACTGGAAAACAAGTTTTGTCCACTGCCTTAATTCTACACCATAAAAACCCTCTGAGCTTGTATATCTAAAATAAGCCTGGTATCAAAAAGGAAAATATTGGTGTGCTTTAAGGCTGTGGCATTTATTCTGCCTGCCAGCTCAGAAACACCCTAATCTATAGCAATACCCTCCCAGACAGCAGAGTGTATCCTATACACCACGTTTGCTCTCCTGAGGACAGATATCTTTGTTGCTGTCTTCTTTGAAGAGGAAAAAATATTTTGCTAAGAGATATTAAAGTCAAGCCTCCGATGTTTTTTTGCTCACTTGCTGAGAATTCAAGAAACCTTATTATTGCTGAGAGGGGAGTCACAGATATAAACTGCAGAACTATGCAAGTGTTTGCATAATTACAGGGGTTTCCAAATGCACCTCCTTTTTTGTACTCTGTAGAGTACTTTCTATTCTTCATATTGAATATTTCAGATAAATTATTCTGGAGGTGAGAGAAAATGGGGTGCGAAAGTGGTAGAATCCTTTTTAGTAATTAAAACAACACCTTCGTGCCTGAAGAATTTTAATGTTTCTATCTAGGGGGGAAATGCACTTCACATGAGTTCTCCTTTCTTACTGAGTTCTATGCCGTAATGTACAAATATGATGGAAAATTTGGAAATTCTGTACCAAAGATGGACAGTTCTCACAGATGAGTTTTGATGCTCAGTAACTAAGCCTGAAGGGGACTCGTTTGCTTCCAGGCAAGGTGCCCACAGGGGTAAGTGAGGTTTCAGAAGCACAAAGGACAAGGTCGCCTTCCCCTGACCTTGTCATCTTATTAAAGGGTGGATCTATATTCAACCCCCTGTTAACTCCTTCGGGTCTCAGCTTTCCATCTCTGGAGGAACTGGTACCAATGCCAACTTTTGCGTTGACAAAGATTTGAGCTGACGCTGGCAGCCATACTTTTTCAATAAATTTGACACCAGACACCAGAAATATTTGCCACGAGGTGAGACTGCTCTCCATCCTACGAATGCAGATAGATCTCTTCTAAAACTCTGTCACCTTCCAACTCGCTAGAACATCTTTTGCAGTAATAATACTTTCCTACAAGGGGAAATCTAGCAAATGAGATGTGATTGTGGAGCACTGTCAGCCTGCAATGGCACTCAGGAGAGTGTGTCAGCATTTCTCTGTTTATAAAGCACCTGATGTAATGGTAATAAGATGCTAACATGAGAGTCCACCTCCGTAATCTGCCAACTGCTGGCTGCTCTATCCCTTTTTGGTTCAGGATTTTTAACAAGATGTTTCTGGTCTGTAATCAATGTAAACTTCCCATACAAAATCTGGTGGAATGTCCTGATTCCTGAATAAAACACTCAGTGCTTCGTTTTCTGTCTAAGCATAATGTTGCCCTGCTTTAGCTACAGCTCTGGAAAAGAAAGTAGTTTCTAATCTTCCTTTGTCATCTAACATTTTTTAAAACACGATGGAGCTGGCAGGGGAGATATCAAATAGAGACCAGCCAGTGCAGCTGGAGTATCTTGGAACCAAAAGGCATCTCACAGCCTTATGGACAACCAACAGCATCTCAGACTGAGTCCTATCGATACATACGCATGAGCTTTGGTTTAGCTTTCTTTAATGCCAGAGAGCCGTCAGCCTCAGTGGGACTGAGGCATATGAGAAAAGTTATTCACATGCATAAATATTTACAAGTGAGCTTCTCAGTGTGTTCACAGATGAAGTTTTTTAGTATTGTTGTCAATGTCAATAAATGAACTAATAATTAAGCGCCATTAAAAATATACATTGGTTCTGCACTATATTTAGGCACAATTTATTACGGCACTTTTGCGTCATTTTATTGGGAGACACACTGGCTGTTTAATAGAGTGGCATATTTGATGGCTTAGCCCAGCCTGACCTCTTGGTGTTCGCAGGTGTGCAAGGGTGAGATGTGAGCAACACCGCCCCGAAATTAAAGATCACAAACTCAGCAGTGCTTTGGAAATGAAGTCAACGGTGTGCCAGGAATACCAGGTTGACCTAAACCGCAAGGCTATATTTGCTTTTGAGTCTTGCAGGCTTTTGTGATGAGGATGGACAGTCAACAGCGTGTGTCCCAAAGCCTCAGCTGCCCACAGCGGGATACCCTGTGGCTTCCCTTGGGAATCAGGGCTGCTCCCTGTGCTAGTGGAACCTCCAGAAACAATGCTGTGCTCCACCTCCCTCTTAGTCTCATACTGTACTTGACAAAGTCATGTCCTTTCAGGCAGGTTTCTGGAACCAGGTTTGCTTTCGTGCCTCCTCCAAGGGTTCGGAGGAGTAACTGCTCTCCCAGTCCAGAGGGCAAAGGCAGGGAAACCCTTGGAGGGCTACCAGGATCTCCAGCAGTGATACTCTCCCAGCGTGAGCTCTTGTAACACAAAATTGACTTCTTTCTCCTGGGTCTCAAGCAAAGCAACTCCATGTTGCAATATTGTCCCCTCTCTTGACTTGAACCCAGGCCTCCCAGCTGCAAATTCAATAGGAACTGCCTGCTTTCTATCGAAAGCTGCTTAATTGGCTGCTGTTCTTGCTCCTCCAGCCGAATTTACATTAAAGAAAGACCTGCGATCTTTGGCATTTCTATACAAAACTCCATATTTAGCGTATAGAGCTGGCAGTTCTCTTAACGCCCACATCTGTCTCTGCTCGCCACAGCTGATTTATGTTTAATATCTTGAAGGCATGTGGTGCCAGTCCCACGTTGAGCTCTGGATTGTGGTGGTCCGTCTGTATTTGTTGAAATTGGGCCCAAAGAAGCTGGCTTGGAGCAGAGACTGCGAGGAATGTGAGCCAGTGGCCGTCCAGACAGCTCTGTCAGCAAGCTCAGGAAACTGGCTGAAAAATACTGGGAAGAGGCCCAGATTTCAAACAACCTGTGGAGCTCTCATGAGAACACACTGTTTTAAAACAGAAAGTTGAGTGATATTCTTAATTACAGATTTAAAAAAAAAAAAAGCTTAATGATGTCCCTTGCCCTTGCAGAATGCAAGGCATGTTCCCCAAATTGCCATCATCGAACAGGCAGCCTTCGTCCTCTTGGGTGGAGATCTCATTTTCATGTGCTGCATTAAGCATTTTTTCTTCCCAGGCAGAGATAAAGATCAGGACACTCTTGGAGTCCCACAGCTATGGGTCAACCCGTAGATCTTTACAGCAACATTGGCCGTATAGAGAAATGTTTGGCTCAGGGGTTGGCATTTGTGGGCTCGTGCAGTCAGTCCACCATCCTTTCCATCAGTTACCTTGGAGCTGATGGTGGGTTTTCCTTGTTAAGGCTGTCATCCCATAAAAGAGAAAGCTATCAGCCCAAGAGCTTCAAGTCCAAAGGGCAGTTTTATCTCCTGAACTAATAAGCTCCATGGTCTCGTATCAGGGACAGCATACCTTGAGCACAGATATGATTTAACTAAGCACTTGCTTTAGGGTTCAATATTGGAACAACAGGGTGAAATGCAAGAGTCTGGGTTGTTTGCTAGATGATCTAATCGTCCCTCTTGGTCTTAAATTTTGTGAATTTAGGCTCTGGATGGAATCTGGTGTATTGTGTCGGTCAGAGTCTAGCCTGAGAGAATGAATTACAGCTTTTAATCACAGAGAGGCACCTTGTAGCCTGTTTGCACAGTTAAAATAGCACTTAGATGCTTTCTCTTGAGAAATCCTCATTGGGTTTTTTCTTTATTATTTATTGGTCATGTGATTCGGTCAGCATATCTGGAGCTTGGGAAATTGCACAGATTTAATATTGGGCTGCAATTCATTATATCTGAGCATTTAAGTCTATATATGTTGGGACAGTGTTTCATTGCTTTTTCAGGTCAGGAAGTGACTATCCCGTGTCCTGATCCTGATTTGCACAGAGCTTGCAGAGAAAGATTAAAGAAAGAAAAGTTGCAAAGTTAAACTTATGTTCCTCAGATTTTATTCATAGTTCACTTGATTTTAAAGATTTTATCTCAATTAAAAACTACTCAGAAGATGAGTTTTAAAACATTGAAACATTTAAAACATTGAAAAGGTCTGCTTATAAAAAGTAAATTGTGAAAAACCAAAAGCAAACTTGGTAAGAGTAAACCGTTTTATTTAATTTGAAAATATTTCATATGAATGGAAAGAGATTTTTTCCTGTGTTTAAAAACTGATCTTCTCTTTATTATTCTACATGTCAGTGCTCTACAAACTTTTTGAATGTCAGTGATGACATTAGGAAGGGAAATAAGCAGAGAAAAACACGTTAAAAATAAGCTCTTGATAGTGACTCAAGGTTAAACAGGATAAAGCCTTCCTTGTAATATTCGTTAGAGGCTAAAATTATGTGGCTCTGTAAAACTGTAACTATCACTGCGTTTCACAAAGATTATCTGTTAAATACATGCTGCTTTTGGTCAGCAGCTTGGTGGCAATGATTTATGCCGACTGGCCTAGAAACTGTGAAAATGAGTTTATGGCTCAGCCCTGATTCTCTGTTAAAAGTGTCTGTTTGAAAAATACGATTGGGACGGAAGGAGAGGACTTTAGAAGTTTCAAGTGGAATGGAAACCCAATGTAATAGAGCACTAGACTACTTAATACCTATATTTAGTACCTCCTCATCCCCAATGGCTGTTATACGGACAGGTATTAAGCGCTGGCCTTGATGGAGAATTCTGCACAATTTAATAAGCTCTGGACAAAGCCTCAAATTACTGGTCCAGAAATAAGGAACTGCAAAGAACTTCTGGGGTCTGTTTCCTCTTTGTAATTACTTTGCTTCTTACTCTGCTACTTCTGCAGGAAGTTTGTTCCAGAGCCTCTTGCTGCCAATGGAAATGACTTGGTCTGAAGAGACCACCAAATTCAGCAAACTAGACATTTTCAGATCATTTATTTTCCCTCAAACCCTGTAAATGCCTTTCTGGCCAGCATGTGCTGTGTATGCCAATATTGTTCTTTATCCAGTGAGTTCTCCCTCCTCGCCAGCATGTTTCCCTGGATGCAGTCTCAGGGGACAGTTGTGTCCCTGCTCCATCTCTGCTTTGCTAAGCTAAAGAGAGCAAGGTCCCTATTCCCCCAAACAACCTCATTCCTTGCCACTGCATCCATTCAGGTTCCGATCAGATAACTGAAGGCATGTGGTATTCCAGGTGAGGACCAGTATCTTTCACCATCACATTCCTATTTTCCTCTTCTCAGTGCATTCCTTAGTGTTTCACTCATCTCTTTCAAAAGCAAGTCACACTAGCAGCTGGTAGTCTTATCGAGAATGAGTGTATATGTCAGGTCTATCTTCTCCTCTATCTTTTCCCACCAATAAGAATAGAATAGAATAGAATAGATTCTGACTTGCAGAAATTCTCACTCATTCGCTCAACTTCATATCTTGAAGTCTTATATTACTTCAACCTTCAGGGTCCTCTAGTTCTTTCTAGGTGTTATGCTGAGCCTCTTTTGTAATGATTAGGTCTCCATGCTTAATTTTGCTTCTTTGTCTAATCTTGTCTGAACTTTGGTACTATGGTTCTTGAGACCACCACTTAAAATTGGTCTCAAGATGGATCTTTGGGAATTGCCTATAACCTCCCACCATCCAATGTTTCTAGACAATGTAATCAGCTCCCGTTTAGCAGGATTCTTACTGGGGCACAATTTGGTGCAAGCTCCCATCTTCTTCCCTTTAACTACTGACTTCCTCTGAAGCATTACATGTTTTTTTTAGCTCTGCTTAGAGTATGCAAAAAGATCAGGGAAAGTCTTTATGTTAGAATTGCCTCAAGTAAACTCACATCACATGTTGTTTCTTTTCTTTACCTTTTTGTCTGTAATCACCCTTATTCTCTCCTTTTTTCCCTAAAGCTTTTCAGATTACTGAGGACAGCTGCAGGCATCTGTAGTTGCTCAGGTCACCCCAGTTGGATAAATTTATTTCGATCCTGGCTAATGGACCTTGCCAGTTTTTCCACTATTCTGGGTGATTTTTTTTTCCCTCTGTACACTGATTTCAGCATATTGAGTCCTCTGAGTTTTCTTCCCACCTCAGATGTGGTAACTTCCATTCCCAGCCACTCATGAGCCATCCAGCCTTTACCCCATATTCTATACACCCTTACTGAAAACACATGCAATGCATTCATTTAATTTTGGGAATTATACTCAATTTCTTTTAATCTCATCGCCATCCTTACTGCATAGCAAACCCACGTCTTCTTGTCTGGTTCTCTTTTTATTCTTCTGGTTAAAGAACTTCTGTTGTTTATTTTAATATCCTTTGCAAGGTCTAACTCAGCTTGACTTTTGGCAGTTCTCACTTTACCCCTATGCTTGCTGACCTCTAAAATGCAGCTTCCTTTGCAGATTCATCTCTTTTTCCATTCTTAGCCCGAACAGACCCTATGAAGTGAGCCAGTTAGCTCTGGACCCTTCAAGTTTTTCCTCTCTTACTTGCAATGTGAGACCCACATCAGTTTTCCACGTGTGGTGCACAGAATTTTCAAACATCCTGCAAGAACAAGTCAGCAAAAGCTTAGCTGGAGCTGATTGCCCTAATCAGAGCCTTTAATAATCAGAGATCACTCTTTGAAATAAAATCAAGCAAGCAAGTGGACCTGATAGCTGCAAACTTAGGGATTTTTATTCCTTCCCCTTCTTTGGGTCAGCTCACAGTGGCTGAAGTTTTATTCTGATTCTCAGTCTCCTCTTCCAGAAGATTGTCTCCACGGGCCAAAAAAAAAGCTTAAAATGTATTTACTTTTGTGGTTTTCTGGTAAAAGTATCTACTGGTAATTACGTCTCAGAGTAACCAGGTCTCGCCATTACTAGTCGTGTTTGTCCTCCCATCTGTATCTGGCAGTTATAATCTCACGTGTTGAAACAATTCCTTGTGGTATTACATTTCCTAATAATATTTCAGATCTTTATTTAAACCCTAAAATGTGAACAGTTTTCTGAGAATTAAAAACACTATTTTGAGCTTGACACTACTGTCATGATGACGGATAACATAGTATACCTTAAATAACAGACCAAGGCACTACAAGGGTGTTATAAAATGAATTAAATAAAGCTATGTCTGACTGAGGAGCTCACCAACAAAATCTATCAATACCAGCCTTGAACCTGGGAAGATCCTTCATATGATATGGCTGTTTACATCCATAGTACCTTGAATCCCTATGTTTAGAGAATAAAGAAAATTACTCTCTAAATCTCTCATGCACATATATACAGCAAGAGCAAGACGTATATTTATTGACTTCAGAGCTGCTATCGCACTTGAGTGAAAGGCTGTCCCACTGCCTGAAAGCAGGAACAACTTCCTTGCTTGAAAGAAACTTCTATGACATTGTCTAAGGGTTTGATCCCTATAAGGAAGTAAAGAAATGAAAGTTACTCATTACTCGCGTTGCCTGAAAATATTCTTCCAAACCATTATTTAACCCAAAATTAAAGGTTTTAATTCAGTGAGTTTTTCCAAAAGGTCTCTGCTTTGTTTTCCTTCATTTTTAATTAGAAGCTTGCAGGGTTTCTGCAATATTTCCCATGAAAACTAAAAGATGTGGGCTTTCTTAGTAATTTCTTGATTTTTGGAATTATAGTAGCATTTTGCTTTTGTGGCAAAAGTTTGTAAATGCATGAGTAATTTTTAGGAAAACAAACTTTTCTTTTTTTTTTAACAAACATGTCCTAGGGATAATAATGTGCCCTTGTCCAAATTCTGTGCTGAAACGAGCTCCATTTTTCTTTCCCAGTGATGCTAGCTCACACAGTGCTGAACAAAACTTAGAGGAACATGCAGCTCCTGTCCTACAGAAACACCAAACTGCAAATGAAACCTAACAGCTGAAACTCCCATTGAGATCCACAAGGGCTGAAGTTGCACAATCATGACTTAATCCTATGTTACTATTTGTTTTATGCTTGCAAAATCTGAACAAATATCCAGAGATCATATTTATTCAGCATCTCTGCCACAGAATGTCGCGGGGGCCAAAAGAATGCATTCAGGAAGGGATTAGACAAATTAATGGTGGATAAGTTCACTGGTGGCTACCAAACATGGGAGTTTGGATGCAATGTCTGGTTTCCTTAGTTCCTAAGCTGCCGGGAGCTGGAAGGACAAACCAGGGAAAGGATCATTCTGTTCTTGCCCTTGTTTTTAACCTCTTTTCCCTAACCAGTAACTGTCTGCTACTAACAGAGCATCATTATTATTATTATTATTATTATTATTATTATTATTATTATTATTATTATTCCAAATGATCCATGTTTAATTTAAAATCAGAAGTAACTACATTCTGCTGCATCTTCAAATCTTGTATTTTCTCATGCCACTTGAAACTCTGAAGTCTTCCAATCAAGACTACGTTCTTCAATCAAACATAAATTCATCCGGAAAAAAAATTATTCTCGATAGCATACTAGATAGCCTCATAATCCCATCTGACTTCAAAAGATCTGTGATTGTACCTTCATTAGAAATAAATCACTTTCATCATTACTCAACCATGGAAACATTTAGATAGAGGGCCTTCCTGATTTTGATGTCATCCAAACATTCTTGGAAGTTACCAATGAAGGACTTGATCCTACCGCTGTTATTTACCTCATTCCTTCTCTCTTCGACGGCTTCACTAGTTTTACTTCCACTAATAGCTCTTCTGGGATGAATTTCTCATTGTCCAGCTAGGGCAGTCACATTACCGTCACACTTTACTTACAACCTCAATTGGTTTGATCTAAACATTAGTATGTGGTGGAATTTGTTATGATTGTGAAAAGTCTCATCTTTTGTTAAAAGTGCTCCTTAAGCTGGCTTTGAGAAAGAGTTAACGTTGGTGGCACATACAGCATTGGTGCCTTGTTTTTCTTTGTAAATCAGAAATGAGTATTCAAGCAGAATCAAATTCACCAAGACACAACTAGAGTGGTTTTTGGGGGGGAAATGCCTTTTTTTCACTGGGGGGAGTGAGTCCTTTAAATTTCTACAGACATTTGAAGTGAAATATTTCCAAAGCATAGAACATTTTTTTGTTTATTTGTGTTTTAAAAGTACTTCTATCTGTGTGGGGTTTTTTTCCCCTAACTAGTTAGAAAGTGTATTGATCCCTGGACTACATTCTACTCTATTGCAACTCCGTCAACTAAACAGTGGAGACGTGATCCAAACCCACTGGAACTGAGCAACATCAATGCGAAAACAATGGTAGATACCAACTCACTTGGTAGTTTGACTATTCAAACTGGATTAGAAAAGAAAACAAAAAAGAAAATGTCATTTTCAGTCAGGCCACATGATCCTGTATCGCACCAGTTTCATTCTTCCTCCCCAAATATATAAATGTTTGCAGCACTTTACTCAGATTATTAAAACTGCTTTCAGAATGTATAATGAGTAAGTTGGTTTCTGGTTTACCAGATAAAAACAGAGCAGAAAGAAACCCCGTCTTTTTTAACCGACTAACATCCAGCCAGACAAAACTGGATTGGTGGCCACAAAATACCATTATAATCAAATCTGATATAAACAAAGATTTTTTTATTTGCTATATACCACTGGTAATTTTATGCCCACCACCAGATAAAAATTAACAACAAATATCTAATGTGTCTTGAAATGTGTTTTTCCACTGGCTCATGGAATATCTGTGAGCAGTTTCCAATGCCCTTGAATTTATTTGTTCTCCTGCTTTGTTTGATGATGATCTATATGGATATTTTATTTCATCAGACCCTAAGTTTGTTCAGAAATGTTGGAATACAGAACTTTGTTGGTCAGTTTTGACAGACCACATAGTATTTTTCACCGAAAGAGTATAGCAAGGATATTTGAACCTGCAAATTTAAGGTCTGGTTTCTATAATACCTTGCAAATTGCTTTCCACAAATGTTGTCCCAATATACTTCAATCCTTATAGTCCCTTATAAAGCAAAGTGCTTAAGGATTTATTTAGATGCTGAAATGTGTTGATGAGCAGGAGATGGACTTAAGAACATCCTTAAAGTTAAGTACATAAGTAAATACTTTGCTGAATAAGCCCAAATGATTGCAAAGTGTGATTCCACCCGCCCTTAAATTCAAATGAATACTCAAGGAAATATTTTGCATTAATTTCCCATATGGTATTTGGACAAGCAAGCAGGGAGGCAGCACGGTCTACTGTAGCCACAAGTAAATACTGCAAAGAAGGTTTCACGCTCTGGACCCATCCTTCCCTGGGCAGACCGTTTGGGGAATGGGGCGTCCGGCAGGTTTTGGCACCCGGGAGGAGCAGCAGCCCCAAGGGAGCTGCCTACATCACTAATTACCTGGCAGTTACCGGTTGGGGAACATTAGCATGATCCAAAGAAGACAGATGCAAAGATTTCTATTTATATTAAAATGCAAATATTTAAGAAGACCCATTTAAAATAATGGTCATATGCATGAGCATAAATTTGCATTATTTAGATAGCTTGCTTCTCTGGGAGCTAATTGTATAGCTAATTATCGTATTTCCTAATGCTGCTATGATATAGTTTCCTGGACCATTGCACAGGAGACGTAACACTGTGACCTTGCTGAAACAAATCTGTTGGTCAACAAACTCGGTTCAGGCTGTAACTCGATGGCCATGGGCTCACTAATGTCGTCCTTATCCAGGTGAGCTTTCTGCTGGCTCCCGAGAGCGTTTTGCCTTGGTGAAAGAATAATTAAGAGCTTCAGGATCAAGCCCGGGGCTGCTCCCAAACAACACAGCGAGCCTTTTTCGAATGACTTTGTCTCCTGTACTTCCCCTGCACCATCATTGTGTTTTGCAGCCCCTTTGTGGAAAGAGAGCAGGAGGAAGGATTTCTTTCCAGAAGATGAAGGATTTCTCTGATCTTTAGGGGGTCTGTCATGCCCAAAGCAAGGTCAGCAGCTCGTGTGCTCTTGCTCCTATGACTGACCGATGGGCATGCACTGCTTTCCTTTATTAAACTGGAGACCTTGGTGGGCTGCTGGAAAAAAAAAAAAAAGATTGGGAAAGGGGTACCGGGGAGGGCGAGCGCGTGAGAGAACCACATGTTAACATTGCCTGTGTATGAACAGCAAGCTTTCTGGCTTGACATTTATTGAAAAAATAGATCTTACACTGTATCCACCCAACACCTGTTGAGAAACACTGACCCCATTACAGAGGTTGGATTTACACTGGCTCTGTATAACACCCTATAAAGGAGGCCACTGGTGCAAAAGATTAAAGAATGCTGTTAAGTAAGTTGTTTTATTTCTTTTGAGACTGAAAGAAAGCTGCAAAGTGAGAGAAAGCTTTCCTCGGTTATTTACTCTTCATTACTGGGGATCTTGAAGGGCCTTGTATAAACTGCTCTAGTCGGGTCATGACAACACTTTATAAGGTGCAAATGTTGAGGTGGAGCCAGTGCTATACTGCCGGGGAAGCAAATGGAAAGGTCCCTCCCGACTAAATGGAAAGTTAGTGCTAATAAAAGCTCATGACTTTGGCACGGCTTCCCAGGCACAAGGGGCCCATGAACACGGGTTTGCACCAGGACTGCCGAGCCCCGAGCAAGTGCCCCAGCCCCGCGCACGGCCGACGGCGGTCCGCGCTGCCCTTGGTGAATTTTCTCCACGTGAACTTCGTAAAGTCCTTGTTGGAGCTAAAAATCATATGTTTAAGGGCTGGGGGGAAAAAAACCTTCTTTTTTACTAGCTGCTGTATAATGAATAGCCCATTTCAAGGAATGTGTGAGTTCCTATTAGGGCTGAGTGAATGCTGCAAAATATTTTCAGGCAATGTGTGTCCCAGTTTTCA
This sequence comes from Aquila chrysaetos chrysaetos, assembly GCF_900496995.4. Lineage (NCBI taxonomy): Eukaryota > Metazoa > Chordata > Aves > Accipitriformes > Accipitridae > Aquila > Aquila chrysaetos. Next base: position 3,731,092 of record NC_044012.1, read on the forward strand.
AACAAATGGCTTTCTGTGTATTCGCTGCCCTCTGCTCTCTGCCTTCCCCAGTCATTTGTGGTATCTGGTTCTACCTGGGCAAAGGCTGACGGAGACGGCTCGCCTGCGTTCACCAGCGGTGAGATAAGGCTGTGCCTGCCTCTCACCCCCTTTTCGTTCAGTGAACTCTTGCTGGTGATGGGAACCTCCAGCTTTTTGGGGCCAAGCAGACTGGAAGGTGAAGCAAGGCTTGCGAGGGGTCATGGACATTGAATAGTTACGTCCAATGAGGGCAGTGGAGAATTGACCTTGACCCAGCCATAGACTTTTGGGGCTTGAATATATTGCCTAGAGACATCCTGAAATATCTGAGGCACCTACAAGGGGCTGCCAGATTTGATTCAGGACCTGTGGGAGATCCATATCATTTGGGAGTAACTGTTGGGGCCAGAGAGACCCCTGAGGAGCTCCCAAACATTAAACAGGTACATGTGGGTTGATAACTCGATCCCTTTAATCACCCTCTGTCCAAAGACTGGCTGGAAGTGTGGAGACTCAGAAAATCCCCAGCCGAAGAAGATAAACAGAAAAGAGATGAGTCTACTGCTCAAAAGAGGAAAATGCGAAGGAGACACAAAGGCAGGAGGTATTTGCTTTCATCAGCAAAGATGAAGACTCCTCAGAAGGGTGAGGACCCCGGTAGGAGACTGTTTTGCTCTGTCATCATTTGGTAGAAACCTGCAGCTCTTCCGCACTGCCTCAGAATAAGCCCTTTGCTTCGGAGAAGGTACAATGCAAAGCCTGAATTTCTTCTTCTATTTTCCCATGTGTCTGAAAAAAAATTGAACCACAGCTACAAAAAAAAAACTCTGGAGAAGTGGGCAAAGCAGGACAGAAGCCTCCGGAGGTTCTCTGCTGGCTTCGGGATGTCTCATGTTTGAGCTGTGACACGTTGCATCAAAAGGGCCACTTTAGGCAATGAGTTCCTGTCCCTCCCCCAGTTGCTCCCATCACCAAGCTCTCTCTCTGGGCAGGGATGGACGGACTCTGGGCAGCAGATGTCAGGGTGTGAGAAAGTCTCCCTTTAGTCAGCAGGCCTTTGAGGCAAGCTTCTTTCTCACCCCACCCTTTCCACAGCTTTGTTTGGACACAAACACAATTTTTGTGTAGGAATAATTTCTTCATAGCCAGGAAACATACTCTCAATGAAACCTTCTCTTAAAAAAAAAAAAAGAAATATTTTTTTCTTTTAGTCCCTCCGGGCTGGGAATAGTCCCTTATTTCCCACGTAGAGATGTAAGGCTGGCATGTGCTCTGCATTTGCAATAGGCAGAGCAGCTGTGTGGAGCTCGCAGAGTTGGGCTCCTTGTGTGTTAGGAGAACTAAGCCCTGCAGGTTCAATTAATAGACTTTGGAAATGAACCAAGGCCTGACGATCCCCAGGCTTGTTTTAAGTGAAGGAAGGTGGCCGTCGGAGAAGAATTAGACCTGCCAGGATCTTAATGCAGCTGGGACACACAGCGAGAGCCTGAAAAGCCAAGAGTCTGGAACCTGTGCTCCGATGGCTGCCGAGCCAAGAAGTCCCATTGCTGGGACAATAAACAAACAGGAACGGTCTGTGCAGATGAATGCCTCGTCTTTCGGTTTGCATGGACTGTAAAAGCCATATGCTTCCCAAGACACAAGCCCCAGCACTTAGCTCTGAGGTCTTTAGTGAGAAGGATGAATAGAAAGCAGTTTCACAAAGTGGGAAAAGGGTGGGATTTATATTAAAAAAAAAAAATCCAACAGTGCTTTTCAAACACTTAAGGGCCCATTAAGTTAAAAAAATCTTTCCATTACTAATTTCAGCTAATTACCATCTTAAACAAATAAAGACCTTGGTGACTAGGATCAAAGGCTGGTGCTTCAAACTAAGGCAAATTCTCTTGAAGTCGCAGATTTGGAAAAGCGCCTAAACACACAGCGCGGAGCTGGTGATGCAGAAGGCCAGGGAAGGTGAGCATCACGAGAGCTGATGGGGAAGACAGACCTGTCCCCGCCAACCCCCCCCCCCTTCTCCTTCACCTGGAATGTGGGCACGCTCCCCTGCTGTTTCCACCATCCAGATCCAGAAGAAATCACGGGGCTCTTTGCCGGCTGCTGGTCGGCTGGGTGTTACTGTTCCCATCCTTCTCGTTAAACCTCTGCCTTTTGGCTCTGGCAAAGCCCAAGGTCAGAGTAAAATGTACTTGGTTGTTGATGATTGATGACTAATTTGGGGTGAAAAGTCCTGCATAAGGAGTTTTCCACCCAAGAACCTAAATTCTCCACTCTGACACTACTTCTTTTAGAAGAAGTCCATTCAAAAACCAGAGTTCAGGATGAATCAACCGAGCAAGAAGAAACTGGCATGCCGGCTGAATATTTAATTGTTGTATCTGTGCAAGCAGTAAAAGACTAGGAGGGGAGGCAAGGAGGGAGGAACAGAAATACTCTGGGACGACTGGGAAATGCACAAGTTTTTATTTATCAACTCTGTTTACTTTAAAATACATCCAACTGGAACACTAGGTGCAGACATAAAAATTAAAATAGAAAACATCCTGGGCCAGGCTCTTAGAGGATGCAAATTGGCATGGGACTTCCCATGGCTTCCAGCAAAGCCTGCTGCATTCACACCAGCTGCACTCAGTTGCTCTCAGTTAAGTCAAATAAAGTCAGCTCCACCACTGCAGTCAATTTTGCAAGGAGAGAGAGGGAGGGGAAAAGAGAGGAGGTCTTTGAGGTACCTGTGAGCTGAACCATTCGGGGCACGGTTGGTCTGAATGAGACCAAAAAATGAAGGGGAAGCCAACACAGGTCAAGGAGCGCAGGTGTGCTCCAGATACGAGCAGGGCTACGGCTCGCTGCCATTCCTGGGTGGTCCAAAGGTGTAGTCCCACCGAGTGCTTGTTGCAGTAAACCAAGCCCTCGCCTCCTGGACTTGCCATGGACTCAAGGGAAGGAAGTTCAAGTGAGGTCAGCAGAAAGAATACAATCATTGAGTGGTAACAATGCATACAAATTACCAACAGGCTGTGAAATTCAGCCTCAGTCTGTTAAAAATGCTGGAAATTCAGAAAAAAACAGCACAGTTAAACTTCATCTGCCCAAAAGGTGATGTTGGGGCCTTTCTTAAAGTCTGGATGATACTTGTTGCACATTATTTATATGGCATTGATAGGAATAATCCCATGTTTCTTTATTGCATGGATTAATCCCTTGCTGCAGCATCAGAACGGCTGGCCCAGGCTCTGATGGAGCTCTGTGGGGCACCAAGATTTGAGTGACTACGAATGGCCAGATCTGCAACTGGAAATGCATTTTCCGTCACCTCAAACACGCAGGAGTCTCCAGGGAGAGTGGAGGTGCAGAAAGACCATTTTCTGCAGTAGCCTGGACTGTAAATCATGCGTTAGTCCCTTCTGGGCATTTCCCTCAATTTATAAATACTTTGCTCTTCTCCTAGCAAGGACTTCACACTTGCTGTGGTGTACTGGAGAGCTTTTTCACCAGGAACATATGGACCTTTCTGAATTACCATTACCATTACCATTACATTGGTGCTAGTGGCTGTGAAGAACTGACACAGACACTCAAATAGTCCTCAAGTTTTTAGGTAGGGAAAGCAAAGCAGAACCATTTAAAACTGAACAAAAGAAGTAAGAAATAGAATCTTTACTTTACAGAAAAAGCTCAAATGAAATTATGGTCAATGCACATTTGATCAGTTTTGCCTGCTTAATGCACCTTTATTAGCTGAAGATAAACAGCCAGCCGACTGCGCTTGCAATAATACCGTCACAGAAAAATGCCCCAGTGAACTCTCTCTGAGATAACATCTTCAATAATCTTTCCGGTGTTAAATAAACAGCCAGAAAGGAAAACAAGAACGGATCCAAATATTCATTTCTCCCTAGCAGTTGTGTTTTTGGGAGTGGAATGGTTCTGGATGGAGGATCCTACATATGGCTTAGTTAATGGATCGTGATATGAGTGAAAACCTTCCTAAAGAGGAATTTAAAAATGAGGGCTCAAAGAAGAGCCTTTCTTGTTGTAATTTATGGGCTGAATGCTTGCTTAAGGAATGCAAATAATCCCTAGCAGACATGACTGCCATTGACATCTATGGGAGCAGGCGCTGCAACAAGGGGAGCTGGGTTTGGGCTGCCGAGAGAGATTAGAGAAATGTGGCGGCATGTGGTAGTGCCTTTAAGGAAACTATTAGCTGAGGAAGCGAGTCACATTTCTCTAATTTTATTAGTATTGGCCAAATCTGGGAGTTCTCACCTAGACTTTAATTGGCCAAAATTTCTCTTGAAGTCAGTTGGAATTTGCCTGAGTTAGGGGCTCCGTAACAGCTCAAAAAGGTCTTCAGGACTAAAACCCACTGCCCTTTCTTGTACCAGATGCTCTGATTAAGTGTCAAGAAGTCTCCACAAGGCAGTTTATAGGCAAAGTATATGGGCTTGAAGCTGTACAACCACTGTGGCTGACTGAACAATATTTTCCCTCGCATCTGAACACTATTAGAGAGAGAAAAGAAGACCAAACCGTACTTGAAAATGTGAAGCACAAGCAAAAATTTAGATGGCGACATCTCTGGGTCTGCCAACACCATTAAGAGCACATATTTTGCTGTTTCATCTCCATTTCTACCATTTTCCATAAAACAGCATGTTAACTTATTCTGGTCCTCAGGGGTGAAGATAGAGAAGTAACTTCCATGAAAATTAACCACTTGAGGAGCAAGGTCAGTAACACTTGCTTTGGGTTTTCTTAATGGGCTTTCAGATTTTTAATCTCCATGATGAAAAAAGTTACTTCTCCAAACAACGTCTTCAAAGAAGAAGGGTCAGAGAGTATAGGGGAACTAAGCTATGCCCATGATCATTTGGGCACTGCAGATGGAGAACAGATTGCTGCTTCTCAGGCACATTTGTAGAAGAGGACAACACATGAGGTCCATGATACACTCAGCGCATTCAAGGATTCCCTCTGAGCTAGATCTGACAAAATTATATACATTTATTGATGGAACCAAACCTTCAGCCATTTCTCTAAGCAAGATGCTGAAGACTGTTATACATTTGTAAATGAAGGCTCTAAAATCAAAGCATGAAGATAAAAAGCAATTCAAAAGTGAACAAAACTAATCATGAAAAGTCTACCAAAGAGAAATCTTGACAAAACCCAGAGAAAAGATTGAATGAAAATTATCAAGCTTTTCTTCTTTTCTCCCTGGAAGCAGTTGTAATTTGGTGTCCCCCTGGAAGCCACTCACATCTGAGATTTGGAAGCCATGGAAAATGATCAACAATGAATCCAAATGAATGAAATTTGGAAGGAAAATTCTATGGGTACGTTTGGAACTTGCAACGGAATTTTTTAAAGACCTTTAAAATAATGATGGGCGCAGTTTCAACTCCATTGAGCTATGCTACTTATACCACTTCTATGCTTGACCTAAACAGCTGTTTGATAGCTTATATTTCAGCATGGTTTATCCACTCTCTATTTTTTTTTTTCATTTCCCCATAGATTTTTGTTATAAAAACATCAGTGCATGTGTTTTGATTTAAACAGCTAAAATGCTGGTTAACATTGGTTATTTTAAATGGTTGAGGCTTGTTTAAATACATGGAACTTTCCTTTTCTATGGAAAATTGTAGGAAATTAAGAAAATGTTCTTACCTTGGACTCTCTAAGCTTATATATGTTAAGATTTGGGTGATGGTCTTGTATGAGTGTGTAGGCACACACATGTATGTGCCTGTACGTATGCATGCATGTATGTGTGTATGTGAACGGAGGAGAATAACCTTGAACATATCGGGTATTACCTAGCAGTAGAAGTGGTAGGCCATTTTTCTTAAGACTTTTATTGGGATCTTTTTTTGGGCTAAGGTGTGAAAATTGGCAGCTCGTTGCATTTTCTGACAGACTGCTGAAGATTGGCTAATTAGAAATCAAGTCTGATTCCAAGTCAAACAAGCTGAGGCCACTAAGACTTCATAGGATGTTTATCTGAAACATTTCAGTGAGCGCTAACATTTTCAGAAAGAACAATATTGTTAACCCATGTTCACAAGTGCAGTACAACACTTGTTATAAAGCAAAACTGGGATAAAATTTGGTTTATGTGAGTGATCAGTCTTCACGCTCCTTCCAGCCAGGAAATAGAGCCCAAACCATGTGATTTGTTTGTTATTTATGTAAGTGATAACACCGATTTAAGTGCATAAGCTGCCTTTTTAGCTAGGGTTTGATGGTTTATTCGATTTCCCAGCTGGGGTGATTAAAGGCAAAGGATTTCCCAAAGGTCACAAAATTCAGTGATGCACCAGCCCCCGTAGAAGCCCCCCATTCTCCACCCCTTGTCATTCAGCCGGCTCCTCTGCGCTCTAACAAGCACCACACCGGTGAGGCTGAAGACAGAATTTTGGCCCCGTTTCCTCAACCTTATTAATTTCAAAGTGCTCTTCTACTAAATACACACCGCAGGCTTCACGAATCCACATTCTGGCCTGAGAGACCTGGTAGACAGTGAAATAATTTTCCCCAAAGACATGATGGAAGCTTCGTAACTCAAATCACGCAGAATTGGGTCTGACAAAGCATGGGCGAACACGCTAGTGTGAACAGAGTTACTTTGGCAGAAGGAGCAGGAGCGGAGGACTTAACATGCAATGTGCTCTTGTGCACCATTACTCACCCTGTGGTCTGCAAACCACTGGTGGTCCATAAGGCATCAGCACATGGCCCAAGACATGATAGAAATTTCTTTGTTGTGTTTTTTTTTTTTTAATAAAAAGGCATATTCTGAAACAAAAATAAATGAAAGGGGAGAAAATGTAAGCCCAAAGTACTTAAAACTTAGCCTCATTTTTATTTGATTATAAAGGAAAGCCCTCGCAGCAGCACCACACAGGATGGCCCTTGGATTTCACATCCTGCAAAAGTGAGGTTGTCCATGGATTTGAGGATACTGAAAAGCACTGAGGCAGCAGATGAAGACTGGCACGAGAGAAGCCTTCTGCTCTCGTTCTGCACTGGGAGTGATAGCAAGCTTTCCAAATGATTGGGTCATATAATTCCTCATTTCTGTGTCATATCGGGGTGTTGATTATAATACTATGTCCGCTTTGGGAGTCAAGAGTTCTGCTTTCTTCCCACCACATCTGCTTTTATTTGGCTCACCACTCTACGTGCCTTCTCGTACCTCTATTTGCTTGTAGTAAAATCAGGATCATTTTAGCGAGGGTCACATCCTTCTCCGGTTTTGAGGACTGAACTGTGCAAACCACCTGCAAATGCCTGAGATGCTGTTGGAAAGTCTCTTCCAATCGTGCTGCCTGAATCTCTGGTCCATCACAGCCCTTTAATATCATGAATGATGCTGGCTGAAAGGTTTGTGATGAAATTCTGGATTTGGTGGGCAAGGGACGGGTACTATGAAAAGTGAGATTATTGTGAAAAACAGCTTTGACAATTTGCATTTTTCCACAAACGGACAAACTAACAATTTCATTAATTGTGATGCTACCTGCATTCACAACTGCAACACAGAGGGGGTTATCCTAAATTATTTTAAGGATGAGACAAGGCTTTAGGAGAAAGCAAAGAGGGCAATTCTTTGTCTCTGAAATCAGCTATTTTTATTCATTCCACGTTGAGACTGAACCCACACAGAAAGAAACATCCATTTTTTCCACTGTGAACAGTTAGCCAGAATAATGCCAAAAGAATGGGAGCATCCCCCATCCTCTCATATCAGAACTGTTGGATTCCTTAGGCTTTGTACCTCAGCGTGAAGTTAAAATGATATTAAAGTGTCTGTGATTTCATGGCCACCACGGAGCCATGCTGAGGTGGCCTCGGAGGCGATCTACATTCCCGAGTTGTGTGGTCTGTACCATGCAGGCTTAAGAATGCTCTTTGTGGTACAAAAGTTAGCCTTAAGCCTGTTTTATTTATTCTGACCATTTAAACCACTATCTCTTTTTGAACATGGCCATTTTTTATAGATTGTGGAGATCATTATTTGTGCAGTTAACTGCTCTCTCTTTCGTTTTTAACTGTTTTTCTTATATACATATGAAGTACTGTGAATCCAGCAGAGTTCATAGAGTACAAAGACTTGTGCTGGAAAAAAATATTTGCACTTCACTAGTATTCAAGAGAAAGGTCAATAAAATAAAGCAAGATGAGAAATCATGGGGTGAAATGCTGGCCCCACCGTAGTCAATGGGAGTTTTGCCATTGACTTTAACGGGGGCCAGAATTTCACCCGTGTTGCCTCAGACATGGTGAATGACTCCTTTTTGTCCACATATTTCAAGCCTTAGGAGGCAAATGGAATAGAAATAAATCAATATCCCATCAGAAATGCAGATTTCACCTTGTCCTCTATGTTTCTGAATCCATAAAACATAAATTCTGGGCAAACTTTGATCTCTCTGGGTTTGACTTAGAATTTTGTTATTCCTGAAGGTTGACTATTACAGAGGTTGCCTGGATGGGCTCTATAGGTGGAACAACCTGACCGACAGAAATGCACAGCATTCTTATAAGATGAAAGCATCCCTCGTATAGATCCAGGACCGGACAGGCTGTCTGCTCCACACAGTAACAAAGACTGAAACCATATTGGCGTGGTGCCTGATACAACACTAAAATGCTTCCCTGTGGCTTTCTACTCCCAGGGAGAAAGAGCAAAGAAATCAGCGGGGAGACCAGTGGAAGTCATGGTTTGACAACATCAAAGAGCAGCTTGGACCCTATCCTTATAGAGAGAAAAAGGTTGCCAGGATCCCATGAGTTGGCTGACTAATAAGTGAAGTGCTGCCAATGCTCCGATTCAGGACAACTTGGGGTGACCCAGTGAGTGATGGCCATTGCCGGTGGAAGAAGTTAACAGAAAAAAGCTGGGAGATAAAGAAAAATAACCAAGCAAATACAGGAATTGTGAACGCAGAGGAGCACAGGGGGAGTCGCCTCTTGAATCAGAAACGTCTGTGTAGTAGTAAGGTCAACAGTGACTTCTGAGAAGGCATTTGCAGCCTTCGTTACCGCTTCCGTCCTCTGACAGAGACACATTGGTGTGTGGTGCTATTTGTCTTGTCCACGCTGGTCAGGATAACGGGCAACGTTGTGGGGGGAAGGAAGAAAATACATCATTTAAAAACCAAGGTGGCCAGATGTACATTTGCACTGGGGTTTCACATCTTGCATGTGGATCAGCCCCTGCTTGTTATTATAAATGGTTCTGTGCTCCATTATGAAGACCAAGTCCCCAGTGAGGGCTGAGTGACTTGATTTGCTCGTTTGTGTGAGAGAAAGCAACTACAGAGTGTGGTGGTCCAAGGCACGCTGCTACGGACAAGGGACAGGCAGCTGCCTTTGGGCAAGGAAAGGCTTAGTGACTGTTTATTGGGTGAAGGACTGCTCAGGGTGTAGAGAAAATGTTTCCTAGCTCTCCAAAGGTTGAAAAATCCATAAAATGGATGAAAGGTATTGTAATCTGCAAGTTCATTTTCTGAAATGAGATATTCAGAGGAATGTGATGAGCAGGGTGGCTCCCAGTCTGCGGTAAATCATTTCTCCTTCTGCTATATGCCAATATGCTCTGTCCCTGCAGCTCCTGAATTTCAACACGGTGAACAACATTGCAAGACCTTGTTTTCTCCAAAGGGGATCCCAAGGCAGTATTAAAGTCAACATCTAAGAAAGAGGAATGATTTTGGCTACAGCTACACCTGTGGCAGCTGGGTCTTGTCTTTAGCTGGACCATTGGGTGACCAAAGCAATGGGGAGGGAGGGCTGCTCCCAGCCTCCTTTTATTTGTGGCAGATCACTTCCCTGTATTTCCATACCTCTGATTTTTGCCTTAGCTGTTTAAATTGTCAGTTCTTCAGAGAGGTTTTGTACAGCACCTATTGCAACAGGACCCCAATCTCTTCTGAGGCCTCTGAACACCGCAGTAATATAAATAATAAGAAAGCATTTATCAAAGCATACAAAGGAAACTCTCTGTGCTATGATTTAAAGCATGTAAAATGAGGCTTGGAAAACATTCCTCCAAAGGAGTGGAGGATTAATTAACACTTGCCCAGCCCATTGTGACCACAGGCCATGCTAGGAGCCCTCAGCACCCGCTGACTTGCCACCAGGATTAGCTTTAATCAAGATGGGATACAGACCGGCACTGGATCTTACGGGGCATCGCAGACATAATGGCATCTCCTTGCTTTAACTGGGTTTGCTCTTCTGCACAAAGAACTCAAAGGAAAATAAAGGGGCACAAAATTACATCATATTTCAAGAGATGAGAAAGGGATAGTTTAGCATCCTTGAGGCTTAGAGTGCTTATTGCTAAACCTCGATAACCTGCTGCATATTTGATCAACAACCGCCTTCAAAAACCGAAATCAATGAATCTCCTCCTGGCCTGAGGTGTGCCCACAGAGCATCCAGCTCTGCCCCCCGACTTCTCCACCGCAGGTCTGGAGGAGCCGTGCTGTGACACCGAGCAGCATCCGCGGGGAAATCGGGAGTCCTCGCAGCTGCTGAGAGCCAAAATCCCCAACGCCATTTGGTCCGAGTTCATCAGACTTCCTCGCTGAAAGACTCAAAGTTGGGCTTTATTGTCTGAGCTGGTTCAAATTGCAGAGCACAAGAAGGGAGAATGGTTTTCCAGCTTTTAAGCCAGGATAATTTGTTTGCTTTATTTTTTTTTTTTTTTAAATTGTAAAAATGGTTTAAATCCATCAAGTCACTCTCCAGAGTTATAGAGCTGCAATAAATCCTAATCTGTTTGGACTCAGTTTCCGATTAATTTTTTTGCCAAGCACCCTAATAAAAATGGATTAATTTAAAGCTATGCGGAGAAAATATATATAGAATTTTACAGCAGCCATTTCTTTAGCTGGACTATGCTTTTTTTGTATGCATGTTTGAATCATTATAATAGCAATAAAAAGAACTGGTAATTACATTGCCTGTAAAAAGTCATTAGACAGGAATGGAAATTTATAAAACCCCACAATTAATGGTAGATGAGTACATACACACACATACACACATGTACTTGAAAAAATATTAATATAGAGGATAATTATGGGATATGGACAGGAAAGGAGACTGCTCTGAGGTTTAAATGAGTTATCTTCTAGGTTTGTGGGACTCTAGCAGTCTTGAGGAGCCTCATACGTTACTTAAAAATGAAATTCATGCCGTACCACCCCCAAGCACATCCCTGCAGCAGATTCCTGGGCAAGGAGCCATGTGGGGTGCAGGGGGATGAAAGGAGGGCACCCCATTCAAGTGTGAGGAGCATTGTACCCTGAAAAGCTTGCTGGATGGGAATGCCCATGTCCACAGCAGATCCTGAGAGCTGGACAGACGGGTTAAAATGAGGAGGGACTGCGCCAGTTCTGTAGCCAGCCACAAAAGCAACCTGCCCTAATTTCTCATATGGACTTTGTATAAAACTATGAATGCCAGGGCTTGACATTTATTGTCCACAGTCCCAATCGCTGTCTCAAATCAGGGACAGCAAATAAACACTCCTGGCTTGAAAGAATCAGTTGTCTGCAGAGTATTTCTCCCTGGGAGTATTTATGAACCTCAGTGTGATAGCAACTGCCTGGACAGGCAAAAATCCTCCTTTGGATAATCTGGAAGCAAACACAACCTGCTGCAGGCTTTTTTAGCCTAAGGGAAGCGAAACGCTGCTGACCCCGTGGGACCCCTCCACGATTTTGCACGGGTGTGATGCTGCAGCGGGATCTTGCCAAGCCTCCGCTCCTGCCCTGCCACGGGGTGTTGCTGGGATCCTGCACGCGCAGATGATGGGAAACCGCATCGCGACATTTCGGTTGCGGTTACGAGGCAGCCACCCCCCTGTTGCGGGAGAGGAAGGTGGGAGTGAAGCTACGGGTCTTGGGAAAGAAGAATCGGTGTCATCTCTGTTTAACTACTCAGATTCCACCTCTCCAGAGAAACGCGTTCAGGAAAGATAGGGATATGTGTTTCAGGGAGTGAAACCGTGGAAAGAGATGGGATCTCGTCACCTGGGAGCAAAGCAGGGAGACCTCCGGGTTACACCTCACGTAGGTGGTCTGGGCCAGTCTTAATGAATACATGGGAAATGAAAAGGAAAGGCCAGGGGAGAGAATCATCCCTCTTTCACTCAGCCATCACACTACAAAAGGATTATTCTTAAACTTATTCTTTAAAAGCAATGTCAGTCCTTGAGGCCATTTGTTAAATTTTAAAAGGAGCAGCAGAAGCTCAAAAGTTGAATATGGGAGTGCATTTACATGCTCAATTCAAAGAAAATTAAAAAGAAAAACCAAACTTCAAGAAAAATAATCTCAAACAAGTGAGATTTTCTTGCCAAATTCATTCAAAGAATTTTTTCCCTCCTATCAGTTGCTCTTGTATCCAAGGACAATGTTCTTTTCCTCTTTTTGGAAAAGCTTTGGACTGACATTTGTTTATAATATCTTATTAGAATTTACTAAAATATTTTCAGCATAAGACCCATGGCGTCAACTCATCTTTCCTCACTAAACCAATAAGCAAGCATTAAGGCGCAACGCGTTGGGCTTCCTGTTTACTTCCACAGATGGCAAATTAATGCCTGCTCATTCCTCCGATGTATTAATCTCGCCTTTTCCCACATAATTGGTAAATGAAGCCCAGATGGAAGGAATTAGCTTGAAATCTCCCCCTCCTCCTGCGCCCCACAAAAAATGTTGGGAGAAGGGGTTTTGGTAGCACTGATTACACTGCAAAATTGTTCTGTGATTCCTTAAGTTCTTAAGCATATTGCTATCTCCCAATAGCAATATAGGATTATACTGCTGGTATAATATAGCACATGATGTATTATGGTTCCTATGCTACTTCTCTGCTTACAAGACCAGGGATATTAAAAAGAAACTATTGAAAATTTATAAAGCAAGTAGCTAGAAACTAACAGACACTAATGCGAGCTTAGTGAATTCAGTGAAGAGACTTCCAAACAACAGACATGGGATTAAACTTTTCCAAGTCTTACAAAGCTAGGCTTGGTGTGGCTTGTAAGATCTTACATTGTTTATATGCTTTTGACAATGGTCTTGCTGGATATAAGATTGTGTTCTATATTCCTTATTTTTCAAGGGAAAAACTTTTCATGGCTGTCTATGATGCCTTTTGTAGAGAGCTGCTTCAAAGGCTTTGGATGGCTGTTTCTTACGGTAGCTTTGCCAGGTGACAGACTATCAAATCAGTATTATCAGTTGTGTTTTAATCACACTGGCATTGCAAATTGGTTCACAGTGTATATCTATGCGGTAGTTTACAGGACTTAAAGCACAATCTCATGATGGATGCCTTCCCCGTGCAGTTTGGAAGTGGAGGAATTACAACAAGAGCTTGTGCCCTAAGAAAATGGACCGGGAAGAGAATCGTGTCCAGCACCCTCTCCTCCATACCATAAATTTCTTGTGCCTGTTAGGACACACCTGCCTTATTAACAATATTCACCACTTTCCAGGCTTCAGAGGCATTCCTAGACCCCTTGGTATTCTTTCCGCACCTACTCCACTTGGTTATCTCCAGCTCCAGAGAAGTTGTGTTGATCAACACTTTATGGGTGGGGATACCCCATAGAATTCATTTTCTGCAACCACAATTATGTCATGGCCAATTCCTGATCATCCTGCTGGGAAGAGCTGAACCTCAAGTGAGTCTGCGCTTACATAAAGGTTTTCCAAACTGACAATGAATTTTACCTGGCTAGTGCATACCATGGGAAAAATTCATCAAAGGGAATTAAAGAACTGGTCCAGCTACACATTTATCTCATCCTAGTAAAAGCAAAACCACAGATACATTATTTTAATCCTCAATTATTAAATTGCTTAAAGGAGTTTACTGCACTGGGGAACTCTGAAACATTTTAGACACGACTCCAGCAATTTGTTTGAAGCCCTGCATGCCGCCGCATGCACTGAACTACCCATGAACTCGGGGTGGCTTCAGCGTTCCTAATACCCAGGTCATGCAGCAGCATCAGCTCAGACCACAGAGGAATTTGAATCCCAAGCGGAAGAAATTGCTTTGTAGAGAGTGCAGGAGCAGGCACGGCTCCGAAACTGTGTGCCAGGGGTTGAGCCAACAGAAATATAAGCCAAGAAGCCACCTCTTTTTGGTTTTATACCACCATACTGACCTCAAGGCAGGACATCTTCCTGCAGAAGTTGGTAAATTCGATGGAGAAAGGATGCTTTCTTCAGTAGCTAATGAATAGGAAAAGCTGAAAGATCGGAATTCATTGCCATGAAAATTGCAACATTTGTAAAAGGTTTTTTGTATGGGTGATTTTAGAGTTCTTTGGAGTTTTTATTTTATTTTATGAGCACTGTAATAGTCAGAAATGTTATTGTTCTGTTTGAATGCGAGTGTTTTATTTCAAAACATTTTTTTTAACTTGAGAAACAACCCCCTCGGTGAGGAAGCTGAGAAATCCGTGCAAGCAATGAGGAACTGAAAGCCAAATGAAAAATGAGAATCAAAACGAGCAAATGAAAATTAACAAAAATATAGAAGTAAACCCAATTTAATAATGAGCAGTGAGCTTTAGCCTTCATAAAGGGGAAAAATGTCTAGACAAAATGTTTGCAAAAAAATTTGCAATAAAAATACTCACCTGTACTCCACTAAACATCAAGGTAGGATCCAGTAGAGCGTTCATTAGTTCTCATCCACAAACGCTCTGAAAAAAAAGGAGTAAAAGAAAAGAGTTATGCAACTTTAGTCTGAGTAGTTAATTGTTCAAGGAAACAGAATTTCCTCCAAGACTGATAAATACCATAGGCTATTTCAAACAACCGAGTAGTAAATCAAAGAGAAGTGCTGTTACATTATACAATGAAATCAAAGTGATTTGCAGAACCCTGAATGTTTCTTCATTACCCTTAATCCTATACCATTAAAGTAATGAGGAACTCTGATAAGGTTTTCAGACAGTGACGAGGGAACCGGAAAATTATGGGCATTTTTATTTAAAGCATTTTCTTTCAGCGCTTTTGCTTTAAAATGTAATGAAATATTGCAAATACTTTTATGAGGTTGTAATATAAAACCCCTGTAATTGAACCTAAAACTGTAAGCTTTGTCAAAGTTGAGAACAGGACCGAGTCATGCTGCTATCCTAGATTTAAAAAAAAAAAAAAGAGTATTTTATATCTTAGTATGCTTTTTGCATGACAAAAATTCAGAATATTAAAAAAAAACTAAGCCATTACTGTTCAGTGGCACAGAACACGTCTTCACAATGTAGATAACTAAACCCTAGGTTTTTATAACCAGTGTAGAGAAGACAAGTGAATAATGAGTTATTTGTTTCCTTAAATCACAGATGTCGTGTGTACTTTTGACACAGTATATAACAGAAACATATGTTACACTAGATCTCTGTCATAGATAGACATGTACAGAATGACTTGTAGAGATATGATATAGTTAATACATGTAGTGGACGTGCTAGGATAGAGATCATACCTATTTTTGTATAATCAAACTGTGTGTACAGTCATAGTGGAAATAAATATGTGTTGTGCTCACTTTATGCTATAGACGTAAGGGCATCTGTACCAATATCTGCATCTATATGGCTGTACACGCATATGGAAAGAAATTCAGAGCATCAGGCGTTACTCTACTTTCCTTTTCTCATGAAGTTGGCCTTACCTCCTTGGCAGGAGAAGGCATTGCTTACTTTCTGGTTCGGTTTGGGCTTTGCCAACTCCTTGGAGATTTTCACAATAAACAGATGATTTTCTCCATCAGATCCAAGTGGGGCCGCACGTGTGATTAGGTCTGAGCATCTCCTCTGCACGCAGCGAGAGGGGACCGCGGACAAACCCTTGTGACTATTTACCGGCAGCAAAAGGCCGCCTGGGCAGAACTTAATCTGGATAGTTTATAAAACGCCACGCTCCCCAATGCAGGGAACACTGCTTTAATTCTTCTGAACTGGATTAAAAGAAACATATGCTAATAGAGGGGTTGCTGTTAGTGCAGCTGCTGTATACAACCCTGCGTAGCAGTGACAGAAAAGCCATAACTCACTGCTACTAGTGAGCTTTCTGCTATTTATTTATTGAGTTCAGCCAACAGACTTCTAAGTGATTTAGATGTTCCTCAAGATAAAAACAGTATAGTAGTCAGGATTTTTTACAAATCTAGCATTGCATCAGCAACGGAAAGGGAGCAGGCGGGAGAGCAGAGAGGGGGAAATGACTTGGGTGTAAATGGGCATGAGACTTTCTGCTGACCAGCATTAGCAAAGATCAGGAGGTTTTACTGCTCTTCAGGCATGTCTTTTATTTGTTTTTAGTACAGAAAAGGAGACAATATATGTATGAAGGGACAGAGCAGCACACTAGTGGAATGGCAACACTTTCCCGAGATGCCAAGCGAAAAGAAAAGTAATAAATGGCAAGAATCAAAATAAGGGAGGGTCTGGAGAAAGGAAAGAAAATCAGTTACTAAAGGGAATAAAAATGTCACTGTCAGAGGATGACAGGAATTCCTAATGTAAGGGATTTAGCAGTGAAGGACAGATTCCTTTTTTTTTTTTTTTTTACTTACAGGCAAAATATATGTTAACTCTGACGAGCATTTTTGAACTTTGAACTCTCTGACCTTTAAAGCCTCCAAAATAAAACCCAGCCAACTCCGAAGAAATGGCAACAAACAGCAGAGTCGGTCCCTCGGGCGGCTTTGGCCGCACACCCGTGGCATCGTTTGGCTGCGTCCAGCACCACCGCGGTGGCAGCGGCTCCTGCAGACGGACAGACAGACAGACAGCAGCCAAACTTTGCTCCTGTGTCCCAGCCTCCAACCGGAGTCACCCGGTGGATTTTTCCAGGATTATCCCGGCATTACGGCAGCGGGTGAAAGAATTAGGCTGGGGAGACAGACTGTTATTATCTCTGCTTTACAATGGATACCAGAAAAGTCACATTTTGCCCCATTTTGCACCTTTCCTCTCTCCTCCAGTTTGCCTAAGTGAGGTTACAAGACAGTATTAATCATAGAATAATTTATGCCAAGGTATAAAACACCCAGAGCCATTTTACATTAGAGAGACCCATAAGTCCTGCCCAGCTGAAAAAAAAGCTGTTCTCAATCACTCCGTAAGCAACTCTGGGCCTCAGAGGAATAAAAATGTCACCCCTTTTAGCCCACTTTGAGCAAGTTTCTGGGAGCAAAGGAGATCATCTGCAGCCGTTTGCAGTGACGCGAATATTTTCCGAGCAGAGTTAGCTAGAGATGTTTAATAAGCAAACGAAAACCTCTCTGCCTTCACGTGGCAATGGGAGCTTAGCATCCCAAGAACCATAAAGGACAGAGATCATCCTTAAGCCTTAACCTTTGCAAAAGGCTCAGTACAAGCAAAGGGCAGAGAGGAAATCACAAACCCCTCACCTCTTCTGCACTGATCTTCGTGGAGCATTTTTGCACTGAGTGAGAAAGAGAAAATCTGCGTTTCCAACATCTCCTGAGCTTTACAGCTCCCTCCCTACCTGTACTGGGTCCTCATAAAGTATAAAATAGTGCCATCTACTGACACTGCATTTTAAAAACTCCTGTGTACTCGGCACAGACCTTGAAAGCTGATTTTTCTATCCCTTCATCATCCTATTAACTCTCTAACCGGGGCATGCCGCTCAGATGGTACTAAAGCAGCCATAAACTGATACTGGAAGCAAATATACTAGTGCTAGCAGGGCTGTTGCAAGGGATTAAATCTCCTGGTGTCAATCCAAAATCCTTAGTAATAAAGCAAAGATACTGGGCTATTGGATTTTTTTCTGCAAACTGCAGGAAGAGGGAGCGAAGAGTAATGGGGAATGCAAGGATGGTTAGTTGTCTTCAGCAGTGCTCAAAAGGCATGTTGTCGTGCGAGGTGCACGTGAAATCCCTTTTCACGTTATTTAAGAGAAGAGGAAACACCTGAACGGAAGGACCAGAGAGAAGGCAATGTGGCAGTAACATGAGCGGGGCCACCGGTGTCTTATATATGGGGAAAAAAGCCTGCTTGGGAGCTGCAGACCTGCGGAGGAGGATGTGTCATCTCCTGCCATCCACTGCCAGTCAAGGCACCTTACAGAAAGTTACATCACAGAGTTAATGTTTCCCATATAGGTTTAAAAAAAAAAACCAAAGAGGAAAGGGAGCGTGTTTTCCCTGGTTCGGAGATCTGTGGTTAGAACTGGTCAGTGTTGATATGAAAATTAGTTTCTGATAACACCAAAATCACGAGGTAAAAACGAGATCGGCCCCAAACGTAGAAATAGTCTGTGTACTTTCACATTGCTCATAACCGCTCTACACCCAAATGCCAGTCATGAGAGAAATA
The DNA here is from genome assembly GCF_900496995.4 of Aquila chrysaetos chrysaetos. Lineage (NCBI taxonomy): Eukaryota > Metazoa > Chordata > Aves > Accipitriformes > Accipitridae > Aquila > Aquila chrysaetos. Next base: position 3,749,513 of record NC_044012.1, read on the forward strand.
CAATGTGCCATGTGCACATCTAATACTGCTGAGGGGGGGGGGTATTTTGAGACATATGTATAACCCAGGTTTTCAAAGCATATAAACTGCATAGAAAACATGTAGACATCTCAGGACGACCTTGATTTGGGAATAACTTTAGCCTGCAGCACCTACGGTAGCACGTCCCAGAGGGTGGTTTCCCATTTCCCGACAGAGTTACTTAAAACTCGGCATTTCCCACATCTCCCTGTGCTGGCTGAGGTGCACCCCACGCCTGCCGGCACGCAGTCCTCCTGCAAGCCATCCACATTACTGCTCCTCCATCCTCCCACCCATCTCATTGCAACAGGCTTTGGCTCCTTGTCCAGAAGTCCCCGAGTGACAAATGAAGCTGTGTAATTTTCCATTTACCAGCCTCCTCAAAGAGGATATGCAAGCGCTTGATTACAGCACGTTATCAGATACCAGCACTGGGATTTTTCCCTCTCCTGTTGTTTTTACGATGACGATAAGTTGTTACAATCTTTATTTTACAAGACAGCGCTCACTGGCCAGGCCGACTGAGCGGGGTCGCTGATTGCCATGACTTCCCTGCAGGTATAAAGGCTGGTGATTTATGGCAGGGGAAATTCATATTAACCATAAATATCTTAATAACTAGCCATCTGGGAGAGAGAGCAGGCTATGCATCCAACACAGACTAATTGCTGTTTAATGGGCAGCATCTACAGCACTCTGTAAAACAATGCTTTTGGCAGCGGGTGTTGCTGAGGTTATAGAAAGGGCTTTTAATCTGCAAGAGGAAATATGCCACAGTGGTGCCGACTGCTGCCCTCGGCTCAGCCCTGCTAGCCCGCGTCCCACAAGAGCTAATTATCTCATACGTAACAGAGAGACGCGTTCTCCCACCCCCGGCCGACAACGGGACCCGAAACACCCAGCCACAGCCTGGTTTGCCATCAGCGTGGCTGTGGCCACCCTCCAGCTCCCACGTGCCCAAAAGGGGACTCGCATCTCCCAACCTCGGGATGAGGGTTGTAAACTCAGCTAAAGGCTCGTTAATATTTTGGATCTCCTTCATTCAGGAAGGCGTACAGGTAGTTTGGTGCTAAGTTGGCAGAGGAGGTGGAAGGTGGACACTGGGACACCATGGTTTTCTACGTGAACTTCCCGCACAGTAAGATGGGAGGTCTGGAGAGCTCTCAGCTCTGCGTGACCACCCTGTGGGCCCCGTGTCCAAAAAGAGCTGCTTCTTACCAGCTCACCCATTGCTATTTTGTTCTTAACCCAGGAGAGACGGCTCTTTGGATCAACGCCTACCCCCAGATATCGACCTCCCTGCTCCTCTCTTAACTCGGACTTCAAAGGAACCAAATCCCTTTGGCACTTTCACTGCAGGGGGAGATAAATGAGTCTGAGGATAGTTCTCATTTTTTTAAACATAAATCCCATAGCTTTTGGTTCACAGGGTCTCTTTCAACCCATAGGGAGGTTTCATCTGTATCGCATCCTCCGCAGAGGTCTAAGCCAAAGGACCTCCTCAGGGTTTACACCCAACTAAGGTATTAATGAAAATAAAATGACTGCGATGCAACCCGTGGTTCTGCCTAGATGTAGGATCATTTACAACTTCTTTGAGATCAGCTAAGGTCCGGCAGGAAACACTGCTCATGTATTAAATATGTCTTCTGCCTTTCTATTCAGAATCATTGTTATGAGAGAGTCCTGTGCAGAAGTGAGTGATGAGGAGCCACAAAAATAGTTCAAAGGTCTGGCCATTTCCCTGTTTAGCCACACTATTTGATGGAGTGTAGCTGAAAACATTATTAAAGAACTCTACTGTTTTAGCAAAACTCTTCAAAGATCCCTGGACCAAGAGGAAAATAGCTTTCCACTGATCTTCCCTTTCCTCACTTGTGATGAATTTAAAAGCAAGAGCTTTGAAATACTCGTTATCAAATTTTTTGGACTTCAAAAGGAATCTAACGTTCTGGAAATAGTCTACAAAAAGATTGTCTGGGTTACCTACGGTACATGAACAGTAGACACTGAAATAACTAAATCTCAGGGTGACTAGGAAAGTCCCCATACAGGAAAAAAAGGGACGAGAACCAGCGTATCCCTGGAGAGCAGAACATGCCCATCAAGGCATTCACGAGGCATCAGGTTTCTTTAAGCTAACAGTCAAAACAAGATGTCGCCAAGGAGTAAGGCAGTTGGTGAAACACTTGTGGAAGGTGACAAATGCTCCGTCGTGCTGTATTTATTTTCCAGCCCTGCAGCTAGTTTGTGTACGCTGCACACAGCTGTCCTGAGCTCCTGGAGAGCACGTCCTCAAACACACCCGAGCAATAAATGTGGGCTGCAGATGCTGCTTTACGGGACATATGCCCAACAAATCCTTTCTGATAAGTACAGAAGGTGTGGACATGTTGCTCCTCCTTCTCCATGCCTCTTTTTTTTGCTACTTGTCGCTCAGTTCTCACTCAACGCTTTCGCTTTGAGCATTAGTATCGACAGGCCAGTGTGTTGGCTGCAGATAATTTTAATTGTTTAGGTGTTTAAATCCCCTCATAGTCTCCTCAGAGTCACCCAGAAGAGTTTAACATGTCAGAACCTGATAGGAAAATTGCCACATTCATCACCACGACGTACAGAACCAGCCTCTTCCACAACCACCTGGAAAAATAAAGCCCAGATCCGTTCTTCCCAGCACAAATCAGCGTTTCCTGCAGAGATATTACTGCCTCATGATGCACTCTGCAACTCTGGCACATGGGATGGCAGATGCTGCCACACCTCGATGCTGGTTTTTATGGACTAAAAAGCAGATTTTTCAACTCTTCTGGAATGAGGATGCAATGCAAAACCTCATCAAGCTCTGACTTCGCTGGGTGAGGTGACTTGTCTGTGTCGAAGGTTGGTTACCTGCATGAACAACCCTCCCTTCAAAGCCATTTATTGGAAGTGAACACATTACTTTCCTGCCCCTATTTAGATGATCAAACTGGAAATTACTCCAGTGCAGTTGCATATTTGCCTTTTGGAAGCAAAGCCACTGCAAGAGCACCAAGAAAAGAATCAAATCACCCGACGTGTGCAGGTTAAACATGCTCCTGCACCACGGTGCAGACACTCATGTGCCAGGAAACAAAAGGGCGATGAACTCATACCGGTTCATGTCATGACTTTTTGGCTTAGCGCTCCTAGACATCAGAGAGGACGTGTGGTCCCACCCGGCTATAAAACGGCAGCAGTGTCTGTGACTGGGAGGCGCAGTGATTGATGTCACACCCTGCCCCAGTGCATCGCTGGGAGCGGCGGGTGGAGGACACACAGCAGCGGCACCTTGGATCCACCTCTTACCTAAAGCTTGGATGAAAACCCAATAAAGCACAAGCAATGGGAACAACCTGCACCTTAGCAAGTACATCCTCATCGTTTTGTCTTTACAAAACTACCACAGACCTGGCACCGAGCTGAGAGGAGAGGAAGTCAACGCTGCCCGTGAATATCCAGCCTGGTTGGGGTGGAGGTTTCAACCCTCCATTACCTGTCCCCCTCCTGCCTCCTCTTGGTCCGTTTTGTTTTCAAACACTAACACAGGCATTATCACACTGTAAAGTCTGAAATGGAGGTGGAGGAGGTAGGGTTTGTGGAGAGAAGAAATGGATTTCATGAGATCAAGCGAAGACAGGTGAGGCTCCAGGTGCGCTGACAGTGAGCTCCATCTGCGAGATGGACCTAGTGCCACCATAGCTGAGTTTACTCTACTGAAACACTGAATTTTCTCAACTCCATTATGGTTTTGCAGTGGGACAGCTAATGTTTAACCCAGGGGATTGGAAAACCAACAACCCCGTCTTCCCTAGGCAAGACAAAGACTGAGAGGTGGAGGTTTACCAAGCTGTCGTTGTTAGATGTCCTCCCAAATCCGTGTTGTCTCAGCAGGTCTGGAGACTGCTTTTCAGCACGTTGCCTGAAGTTACAGCACACCCCAGCTGTCTTCACCAGCTTTTCCTCTGTCCTGCAATCAGTGCCCAGTAAATGCACGAGGCACTGCCATGCCCACGCAGGGTGCCCGGTGCTATGCATTAACCTTCTCTGAAAACCTCACCATAATTTGAGCAATTTCTAGCCCACGCCTTGTTTTCTTCTTTGAAATAAATCTGACTTGAAGAATCACTATGATAAATTAACAAGTAGATTCATGGCATGGAGGGTAGTCCCTAAGAGGAATGGAAAGAATACGGTTTGGCAGTAAAATGGTGGGCAGTTGGTACATAAATTTCTCACAAGCACGAAGACAACTGGCAAGCAATGTCAAAGGCATTAACACCTACCATTGAGTGTAATTATTTCAGTCTGTTACCAGTCTTGGGGTTAATATGCATTTCAAAAACTCTGCAAGAAATCAAAGCCTGGGAGGTCTGTGCAAGCCATTTCAGGAGGCTGTAAATTTTATTTTAAAAGGATGAATTTAGAATTGCATAAACAGTGAACCTTTTTCTACCAAAGAGTGGAGCATTTTACAGCATCAGCTTTAGCCAATAATCGAGTCATCTTTTGTATTAAAAAAACCCTTGAAATTCAAAATCATATGCACATTTCAGGGAAATATACCTACAGTAAGACTAAAGCACTGACAGAGAAACCCTCAACAAAATGTCTCTTCCCACATACATGCTTTGCCCTTTAAACGCAGTGTGCGGATTTTAATAAAACCCATTTGTAGATGCTTTACTCACGCAAACCACTCCTATTCCCAAAAAATGTTATCCTCAGATACAGCCACTTCAGCTACTCATGACCACCAGGGACTTCACGAGCAGCCAGCTCATGACCATGTCTTCTTCCAAATAAGAGCAAGTATAGTACTTTAACAACAGCGGCAACAGGAAAAAACCTCAGTTGATGGCTGCAGGGAGGATTATCTACACTGAAGAGCCGCGCTGCAGGGAAGAGTTTGCTGTCAGTGTTTTGCACTAGTGTTTTACACCTGCAGATCAGCTATACTTAGCTATGGCGATGTGAAGCTCAGGGCAGGCTTTAAAACTCCTCTGAGATGTGGGGCACATATTTTGGAGCTTAGCTAGTGACCAGTTCAAAGCTGATGTAGTTGCGGCTAACTACACCATGGTCACATCCCAAGGACTTCTTCTGTGACTGTGATCTCAGGGGACTTCAGCATCCATCTCTTGGCAGACAGAGAAATGCCCTGCGGAAATCTCATTTCCAATAAGACCTTCTTTCGTCTCCTTGCATTGTTTTTATTGATATTTTGAGATTTTTAAAGACTGGGGATATTTTCTCCCAGGTTATAGTCAACCTTATAAGACCATTCTGCCATTGCAGCAGGTGTGCAGGGAAGAAGGACTAGATGTTCATCAAGTTCAGATAGCAATAGAAAACACCTTGTTTTCTCCAGAAAAAATGGAAAATAGAGACTATCCTTTACTCTGAAGGACAATCCAGGATGATTTCTGAAGAAATTTCTACTTAGAAGTGACACAAACCCTATCAGGGATGCGAGCGGAGTACAGGAGCTCCAAACAGCAATTTCAATGGTGTTTAATAAGCATACACATAAGGGAAGAATGGCCGGTGGTCAGAGAAGATTATTTTTTTAAATAGGGGATTAAAAAAACCCAAACTGTCACTATTTTTCCTTCATGAATTTGCAAAAAACAGCGACACCTTTGTTGTAAGACACACTGCTCTTCCTCTCTGCTGTAACAACAACCTTTTTGTACGCATGCGGGAAAATCCATCAATCCCCTAGCAGTCTTTCTGCACTTTGTCCTTTTGGAGTGAGGAATCACAGAAAGGAACATGAGAAATCTTTGTCATTCTGCAAGACTCTTATCTCGGTTTCTCCGCTTCAATTCTGACACATCTTTGCCCGTCGGTACCCGCAGCCCCGGGGATGCCAGTTCAAGGCTGTAGCACTACCAGTTGCAAAAATCTATATTTATTAGTCTCCACAGAACTTAATTTCTCAATGCCAAGCACATTTTTACAAGGTTCAGAGACCACTTTTCCAAATACCAGTCTCATTGTTTTTTTCTTTTTTCTCCCCAGCCTAGGACAGCAATCTGGCTGCACTTAAAACACTTCTCTTCCCATCTTTTATCCCTTGGAAGGAACTGGGGAGGTTTATTGCATACTGTGATCTTATCACCAGCTACTCCAGCACAGTCCTTGGCAGTAAATGGGGAGGGCGTCTGGGGTGTCCCACGGCAGCTGCGATTGCACCCTGGCATCCATGCAAGGGATCCCTTCCCACCACAAGCTACTGCAAAGTACCTCTGCACCTATATATATATATATATAATCCTTTATATATATATATATATATATATATATATATATATATATATAATCCTTTTCAAGCAATGTTGGCAGTTTATTTCAGCTCCGAATGGTCACTGGAAAATTTTGATGGGATATTTATGAGGGCTTTAAACTACTTTGTCATAGTAATGGTGATGTTACACGGCACGCTGAAAGCCCTTCTAGTTAAAGGCTGTTCAGCACTCGTAATGCTTATGGCAGTTACAGCAGAAAGAAATTAATCTCATTTTTACGTTATCTGTGTCATTAATTGTCTGTATAGCCAGTGGGTCGGGTAGCCCTAATGTATCAGTTACCCATGAAATAGCTTTAATATCTGAGGAGAAACACTGAGAAAGGAAATAAAGCGATCTGAAAATTATCTACTTTCAGTGTGTTCAGCACCTACCAGGATCTGGGGAGGATATAATTTCATGTTTTCCAGCATACAAATTCACCAAGATTAAAGACCACAAGCTAAACCCTTGTCTGACGGAAGCCAACTTCTGTGGGATAATGTTGATTTACACCTGCCCAGGAGCTAATCCTCTGAATCCAGCCAGAAAGCTTTTTCAGATCTTTGAGAAAAATAAAACACACAACAGCAATTTGTTCTATTTAAAAAAAAAAAAAAAGGATAAATAGATTAAGTGATACACGGGAGGAGAAAGAACTCCCCCATGCAAAATCAAAGCTCAGGCAATAGCCAAAAAGAAATGGTATCTTTTAGGGGCAGATGAAAGAACATGTAAGTTCAGCATGATGTCATGGCTGTTTATGCAGTTAAATCGCTCTTTATCATATACCAGACACATAATGACTTTCTAAGGCTCCCACTGGACGGATGGTCCGTCTCTGTAATAAATGTTGACAAGTTTTATATAAAACTGTATATCATTTTCAATTCCCAGTGTAGCCATTTGAACCTGTGATTAATAACCTCGCAAATCTTATCTGTTTGAAAATAAGAGGAGCTGGGTTTGTTTCCTTCAGATTAGGGTTCAGGGCTTAACAACAGGAAAATAGCCTGCTGAGATCACTCTGGTTTTCATGGCACATAAAAGTAAAAACCAAGAAAATAGAATTTAAAAATACGCTAAACATTCATATCACAAAGCAAATAAGATACTTCACGAGTCGTGATAACATTGATTCATGAAGTCTGTAACCGAACAATTGTTTTATATCAGGCAGAATAACTGTGAACGGAGAGATAGGCACTTGTACATTTAAATTAAAACACTAATTGGCCGATAAGATGTACCACAAAAAATAATATCCAGACTCAAACTTCTTGGTGGTTTGTCAAACTGAAATGAGAAAGCTTTAGGCAAAAATAGAGAGCAAAATGGGGCAAGAATTTGGGATTCCAGATCAGTGTCTGGCCTGGACACAGCTGACATCCAGGACTGCGATAAAAGGGAGAAAAAACAGAAAAAAAAATAAATTAAAAAATCCCACTACCACATTGCTCCAGCCTTTCCCTGATGTCTGAAAAATACCCAGAATTTTATTGTGAGAATATGCTGGCTTATAGTCAGCACAGGGACAAGAATAAATTAAAAAGCGGTGTTAAAATTACACAGGTGTAGGGGCTGACTTGAGCAACCCACTGAAGAGAGACATTTCCTCTAAAATCCACTTAAAAATCCACTTAAAATCTGCTTAGAGCACAGTATATAAAGCATTCCTAGCACGGTTTGGGAAAAGGGGAGCTAGCTCTACACCTCAACAGCTTTATCCTCTTCTTCCCAATTGCCCCATTAGAGCTTTGCACCTACAACCAAAGCCATGGAGGACAATGAAAAAATATTGCTGGGTCCTTTCTCCTGCAGAAAAATGGCAGAAAAGCATTAAAAAGGAAGCACCCAATCTGTGTTTTTCCCCTGGCAAAAATCAAAGTGTATTCAGCTGAAATATGTCCCGCTAGTTTGGTTTTCAGCTCTCCGGTACATCGAAATTTTCCTGCGAAATCAGGCGCTTCCTGCCAAGATTTTAATTTATTTTTGAAATGTAGCTTTCTGTCCAAAATTGTCAGCGGATTTTCTCTTAAAATAGCTTAGAGTTATTGCAATATTAAAAAGAAAAATTACCTTGCCTTTGACTTCCACACAGTGGGCTGCTCACAGAGGCTGGAGATAAGCACTGAGAACTGAGTGCACTCCTTAATTATATCTCCTTAATATAAAACTTTTTGTCTGCCTTTAATTTTACAGCACTTTCATGCAAAGCCAGGGCAGTGAAGAAAACAGCCATTTCTCCTTATGCTTTTCGTTAAGTGAAAACATCAAGGGTCACCAATAATTCACCTAAGTGAGGAAAGGATGGAACTGGAAAATGAGGCGGATTGTGGAAAAAATTGAATAATCTCTGGAGAAAAAGCAATTTATCCCTGCATTGGCAGATGGGTACAGACATGTGGATTTTGGTATAACATTCGTCTCATGGGACGCACCTCCCGGGGCCTGGACCCAACCAGGTTAACACATTTCTCAGGGAAAAATTTTGAATTTTTTTCATCAGTAAATAAAAATTCAATCACTGATTTATTTCTTGTTCAAGAGTGGTGCTTTTCAACCATTGAACAACTCCTGCCAGCCTGAGAAATGCTTGGTAACCCCAGATTTCTTTCTGGTTGATGGAAATTTTCTGCTTTGTGACAGAGGAATAAATTGTCAATAAAAAATGGGGGGGGGGGGGGGGAAGTCAACAAAATTGATGAATCGTGATAGGTTTTTAGGATGAGAAAAAATAGCACATTCTAAATAATTTCTGGTCAACAATATGTACATAGGAATAAAATTTAGTGTCACCGTTTTAATTCTTCCTCCCACAGAATCTATATTGTCTAACAAGTAAAAATATTAAGAAAAAAAACAAACCCATTTTGGTCAAGAGCTATAAGGCAGCTACGTGAATTTGAATGATTTTCACTCTCGTATACCACTTCAGAATACAAAGATCATAACATACAAATAAATTGCAGAACAAGGCAAAGTGAGAAAGTAGATAAAAAGTATTCAAAGTATTATTTGCTTGATCGTCACCATAGGGCCAGAATCAGCCTTTGCGTCACTGTGGACTGCTAATAATACCACACTGGGTTAAGGCTTGGGAAATAAATGCAACCTATCTCTAATGCAAACACGTAACATGAAGGAAACAAATGTGTTTGTCCACGAGAGGTCTCTAGAGCCTTGTATAATCTCAGGATATTTCCATATATTCCTCTTCTCCTGCTTTGAAATGAGAGGGATGTTTGGATGCTCATGTCCCTTCACCGGCTCATGAGGATTTCCCCATGTGTGCCCCCTCTGGATCCGGCACATTTTGGCCTTCCTCAGCCAGGAGGAGGAGGAGGATGGATGGGGCATCTGCAGAAGGAGTGGGCAAATGTCTCCAAAGGGGAGGAAGAAGTAATTTGGGGCAGCAAGGGTTTGCATCCATGCTCCCCTTTGATAGAAAAAGTATACATTAGCCCCTGGCTTATGAGAGCAGCTAAGGCAAAGAGCACGTATTGCTTGCTTGACCCGTAGATAAAGAGGGGAAGAGGTATTCGTTCTTGTGAAAACATCTTATTTACTACCAAACAACTGGTCAGTCAACGGTGGCACTGCTGGCACTGCAAGCTGTGGGGAGGACAGGAAAAGTGTCAAGTACTTTTTTAAGTTTTAACTGGAGACCTCTAATACGCTGGAGGATATTTGTAAAAGATGCTGTCTTAGCAAATGAGTGGTTACTTTAGCAATTTCTCTGCTGAAATAATGGGAATTCCCTACAAGCCGTTGACCTTTCTAGATTGTCAACATCATTAAGGGTTTGTACAACTTTACTATTGAAACACTAATATCGATTTTGACCTCCTTACAAACATTTGTCCTATTCTTGCAGACTAGTTAATAAAAGGTACATTTTGATTTGGAACATTCAGAAATCAAATGAAATTACATTTTGGTTGTATAATTACCAACTATTTCTGCTTTAGTCAGTTCCTGACCAGGAGACAGAAGAATTACCAAATGTTCACAGCACAAATGCTTTTATATGTAAATCCCACTGCAAGAAAACTTTGTAGAACAAACATATTCTGAAAGTATTTATAGATGATAGTGGACACATTTGGAGAATCCGTTCTCACAATTTCACAAGAAAAGATTATGCTTCTTTCTGTTTGTCTAAACAGTGAGTTGTAACTTGTTGGCCAGTACCACCATTTACTTCCTGTGGGACATTGTTTCTTCAGTCTCCGTAACTGTTCTGAGTACAGGTGAGATTAAATCCAGTCTCTGCGTATCCTTCCCACAAAATATATCTCCTTGCTGAAGAGCTGGAGCATTCTCAGCACCTGGCAATTCCTCTTACCACCCTGTGACCAAAGACTAAAGCAGAAGACACATATTAAACAGCTCGCTTAAAGACAGCAGACTTTAATTTTGGAGCTCTTAATTTTTCTATGTCAGTAACAGTGGCTGGGATTCGCAGAGGGTACGAACGGAGAACGTGAAGGGAAGACAGAAGCTGCAATGCACTGAATTAACGCTGGTTTTACCAAGCACTTTTGAAAATCCCAGCAACCATTTTTGTCTTGGCCAACCTCGGTAACTGTTAAGTCTTATCAAAGGATGTCACGAGGAGAGTGGAATTCTGCTCTAGGAGTTTTAAAGAGGAATAAAATAAGTCTTTACCTCTTCTAACACACATTTCACCAAATCCCCGTTGGCTGTCATAAGCAGGGCATAAATCTCCATAGCTAATACCTTCGCATATTCTTCCTTGGAAATATTTTTGCTTGCTTCCTTTACCAAAAATGGAAACGTATCCCTGAAAGATAAACACTGTGTGCCTGAGAGCGGCACCCCCACCCAGCCCTGGGCGAGCGGGGTCTCGGAGTCGGATCTCAGCACAGACTTCCTCAGATCACGGCCCCGTGGAGCTTTCGCGAAGACGGCGGCCCCCAGAAGATCTGGGCTTTGAACAATGAATGCCTTAAGTGTGGTTTTCAACTTTTTTTTTTTTTTTTCCCCTGATTTGTGGACCATTAAAAATGTTCCAGCAGGGATACAGGATACCCTTTAAAAATATGGAGATTTCTGTGTAGCATATGTGAACTCTTCTTCCTTACTCCCCTTTCATGGAGCCCCAGGGAGCTGCTGGAAACGCTGGCCCTGGGAGATCAAACAAGCTCGGGCTCTGTGAATCAGACAGGGGAAACAAATTCAAGAGACAAGGTCCTCCCGGAAACACCCTCCGGCGTCGTTTGAGAAGACAAATTGGAAGTGCAAGTCCCAGGAGACTGAAGGGGGAGAGACAGCAAAACCATCCCGAACTCATGAAAAGAGAAAGAAGCAACCTGAAGTGAGCAAAGAGACGGCCAGGGTGATGCTTTCCTCTGGGACGGCATTGCCAAGAGATGCGCAGGAGCTTTCCACCACGACTGACTGTGCTGTGGCAACGCAGCTCCAGCTAACGTGGAAGACAACGAACACATCTGGGTGCTTTCCTGCTCCCGGCACCCGTTCGTCCGTGCACTTGCACAAAATTGCCCAGGGTCCTTGCTCCTCAGTCAGTGAGAACTAATAAAGTGCCATAAACTATATTGTTTTCTATGAAATAGTGCATTTAAATCATGTCTGGTGTGAGTGAGGGAGGGTTTAAATAAAATAAATGCAGAAAAGAATCTCCATGTAATGATTTGATATTTTTCCCTTGAGACAGAGTCAGTTGAGTCCATGTAAAAGAGGGTGCAGAATCACAGCTCATCAATGAAGCTGAGAAAGCCTGAGGGAGAAAGAGATGGTTAGAAATGGGTCTTCATCATCCAGCTTATACCAGTTACAGAAGAGCCTCAAACATCAGCAGAGCTTCTCTGTGCTCCAGCACTTCCCAACTGTTACATGAGCCTTTGAAGGGCTTAGCGTTGGCCAAAGTCAGGATCCAAGAGCTGAAACCAAACTCCATAACCACTTCCTACAGCAGAAACATTTGGTATTCTGGTTATATCAGGACTGCCTTGTCCATGGGAAACTACTGTGTTTTGGAGATCATAAGTGTGAACACAGATCCCGAGTCTTCTTGTGAGCATCACTCCATGCTTGTTCATTTGCGTGTAGAGCTGCACATCTTTTGCATGCTTTGCCACTATGTCCTTTTCTCGCTGAGACAAATGTAAAAACATGGAAATATTGTTTAAGGAACATTTCATCCACAATTCATTAAGGCAAGGGATAACTGAGCTAATCATCACTCATTTCAGTGCTTTTCCATCATTTCCAGAATACCAAATTATCCAGGAACAAGGTGCTCCACTAAATATCCTGATAATGCTAACTGTGCTGCTTGAGCTGATCCAGTCATCACTATGAAACCCAAAGACTAGCAGTGATCTGAAGGAAAAACTTTGGTATTATCATCATGGTATATTCACACTATATATTAAAACTGAGGATTCTTCATAGCCATTGGGCTCTCCACAGTCCAAAGCAACTATTTCCAAAAGATAACGTGCAACACAACTTCTGCAAAATTATTTCATCATTCTTTGCAGTCACAGTTTTAACTATTTTACTGGGAGCGATTGCACAGCATTTATGTGATGTAACACACATCAGATATCTACAGCGGGTGCTACCTTGTTTCGCTCACGGGTTTGACTGCGTTCTGTTTCTTTTGCAGACTTTCCCCCCCTTCTTCATCTTGCCTGCTCCATGTCCCACCCCAAAAGGCGTGAAGGCTCCTGTAGGTCTGGGCAGAGCTCACAAGAGGCTGCGAGGGCGTATGGGAAGCTGCGACGAACGTAAAGTAAACTCTCGGGTTAATATTTAAAGAATGCTGCTATAGAATTGGCCAGACAATTTCTTCCCCCGAGTTTTCCCATGGGTAAAAGACAGACCATAGCTCTTCCTTCCCATGAAAGGCACTTTGATCTCCCTTGATGAAATGCTTTATGTATTTTGGCAGTTTAGTGTAATTGGCTCTGATGGCTCAAGGCTCTTCCCCATCCCCAAAATTCTTCTATGTCGGTGTTTGTTCTGAAAGCCTCACACAACACACGGCTCTTCTAAGTGCACGACAGATCAAGAGCAGCGTATTTATGGCTTTGGGAAAATCTCATTAGAGATCATTTAAAAAACTCCTTCTTCATTATGAAAAGCATTTTGTGTGGCTGCTTTGTCTTAATGGGAGTCAAACCCCATGTCGTCAGAAAGCTGCCTGACATGTACAATTATGAATTGCTCAACAGCAGCTGCAGAAGGACTCGGTCATGTCTGATGGGACTTATTCTTAGATATTTGAACTAAACATTATGTCACCCCTCCTGTCACGGCTGAGGGTTGCCAGCTCAGCAAAGCAGTGGTGCGATACCGGGGCTCCCGCGAGAAGACCGCCGTCAGGAGAGGAGAACATTTCTCATCAGCATGGAGATGCAGAGATACATCTCACATCGGCATTTACACCGAGCAACTCTTATTTTCTCACCTCTCCGTGAGTTATGACATTTATTCACAACTATTGTTTTGGTGTAGAGAGTATGGTCAACAGGGCTGTATCTGAAAAGTCACTTATTTTGTTAATCTAATAGAGGAAGGAAAACATTCCTGGCATTATGGTTTTATCAGCTTATAAACATGTGGTAGAAGCCTGCATGCCTTAGAATAACAGCAGAAACAAGACTGGGAAAGGAAACATTGAGATCTGGATGCTTTAGTAAAGACAACCAACAGCACAGCACATTGTGTAACCTCAGAGCTTTTCCCACTCCTCATCTCTGCAAAACGCTATTAAATATTCTTAAACTTTGGGGGCCTGTAATTAATTTTTTAAATTCCTTATCAACTGATTAGCCAGCCCTTACTCAAAGGACATTTATGATTGACAACAAAAACAACAAACAGTGGAATTTCCCGTGCTTCATCCAAAAGGAAGGTTTAAAAAGTTAATCAAAACGTATCAAGTGTGCATAATTTGGGTTGTTTTGCCGAAGGAAAAAACTGAGATTTCCACTGAAAAGGGGTGACGGGACTAAAAACCATCATTGTCTCCTTGCCTGAATAGTTGCTACTTTCACGGCCTTAAGAGCAGAGAAAAAATACAAATAGCATTTTTGACCTGTAGAAAGGTGTAAGTCAGTCAGTTTCCAGATGTCCTCATGGTCACTTTTTCTCTGTTTATAGATATATACACAACATTGGCTCATGTCACCACAGACGTGTGCTTGCTTCCATGCCTTCAACCATGACATTGCCCTTGCTCCTGCCCCAGCTGCTTCACCCTGCCCTGGCACCTTGGTTTACTGGGATTTCTAGGGAGCTGAATTTTTATCCTACTGGTGCTGAGCTGCATAGTCCTGTCTGGATGTGTCGTATCTTATCCCCCTAGACATGGGATGTGACCAAACCTGGTGTCAAGCAACTTAGATTTTATGGTGGAACTTCTGAAAGAGATGACGACCGCTTTCACTCACACTGAGATATCAGCATATTTAGGCACCCACAACAGCACTTCTTCTGCACTGGATGCGATATGCAGAATGCAGGTCTGTCCCTTCAAGGTGCAAACAGGATGAGACCAAAGGCCTTTCATCTTTTTCCCATCCTTTTCATCCTCTCATCCAAAAGCATTCATGCCTCCTGACACATGGAAATTTGCTGGGTTCGGTGAACAAACTCAAACGACAGAGTCATATGAGGGTTGAAATCAAGGCAGCATCTGTGCTGAGGTTTTTTTGCTTATGAAAGTCTCCATTTGTGATGGTTAAAGGCACCAGCTTAAGGCTACTGTAATTATTGAGGGCTGTCTTCTCCTTATGTGGGTGTTTTTTTCACCAATAGTGGAGTTCATGCTTTGGCAGAGATCGGCTAAGAGCCCCTTTCAGCTCTATTTTTAAAAATCAAACTTTAAAGGGATATGGGCAGTCTATTTATCCTTGCAATTGAAAACATCTAATTAGCATTTTATAACGCCAGTTTTATGGGGTGAGGTCTCTACGTGCTGCAGAAGATTCCTCCATAATCATAAGACCACAAAGGCTGGAGATCTACAATGTATTTCAGAAAAAGAAAGACAAACAGATGACAATTAAAAAAAATCCCCAAACCCAAGAAGATGCTTCAAGCCAACGGTACAGGTAGGAGAATTAAGGTCATCTCTCAAGCAGAAGGGAAAAATGAGGCTATAGAGTTAGTCAAGGTGGTGGGGCCCAGATGTGCCAGAGATGCCCCTGAATGCAGAAACCAAAGTCACTTGGTCACATCCAAAAGAAATTTCCACCTTGTCGAGTCTCTCCAGACAAATAATTGCAGAAGAGACACTCTGTAGAGGTAAAACTTCTCTCCCTCACGCCCCAGCCCTCCAGGGCTGGCACAGCCATGGGCTGCACCCAGACCCTCACTCCTGCCAACATCTTCTTGCTCAAATGGCATCTGATGGACCTCCTTCTGCAAATCACATTTCTAACACCTATAGGAACCAGAAGTCCTGCACAGGTCTCAGATGTCCCAGGAGATGTGACAAGGACTTCAGCCATGAACCATTCCCAGGTTTATTGTGCACGGGACCATTTCTAAGTTACTTTGACCAAAGCATTTGGGGTCAGCACTTAAGAAATGCTGTCCCATGCACAGCTACCAAGCAATGTAGGAGGACACTCCAGAAGAGCATGGCACTCCTACTTACCCCTCTATATCTTTCCTGGAAAACATGACAAATATGTCAGCGAAGCTGCTGGGATATGTCAGCTATGCATCTCCACCCCCATGCTGTGGATCAAGAAAAAAAAGTCATTCACCACTCAGCGTATTTGGAAAGTCTCTTGTGCACAGAGCAGACACCTCCAGACGTCTCCATTGGTGACGTTATTTATAAGTGGACCAAACAGCTTGTTAGGCTAATTGCTCCTGGAGGGATTTAACCCTACTGAGAAAACTTGAACAGGGCTCAACTCTTCCAGAGCATTAGCTGCCACTCCTCCCTTTGATTTACATCCCTCGTAAAATTTTATGGCCAGATTAGAATGAACTTCATTTGCACTGTGGTTTTAGTAAAGCTTTTTATGCTGAATAAAAGCAAAAATCAATGCTGTAACTAGTTACAGCCTCAACCGGGAAAGGAAAATGCCTCAAAACAGGGGGGAGGACGCAAAAAGCCCCCCAGAACAGATCCCTTTGGAGGCCCTGCTTCAGACACCTGAGCTCTGAGTCCAAGTACGTTAGGAGAGCAGCAACAATAAAAAAGCCACAGTTTAGGGAAGAGCAATTTTGGATGGAGAAAGACTGATATGGCTTTTTATGGCAAACAAGAGGGAGCTTGAGGCAGTCGGGGTTCCAGTACATGGGAGAAGGGAGTGGGTTGTTATCAGTCATTTTGTCTGGAATGTCTTTGAGTCATTTGGCTGCTGAGCTTGTTCTTACGGAGGGAAAAGTCTACTTTTGAAATAATTGGTTGCTTTGCAGAGATAATTCAGCCATATAGCACTTTTTTTTTTTAATAAATTACAGAACTCCCTGGGCTACATTTTGCTTCACCAACTGTAAAGCTAGGACATAAATCCAAAGAGAAAAAAAGATTTCTTTTCACCAGTGAAATACAGTGTCACTGAAAATGGCCTTTACATCTATACTACGAATACATGAAAGATTGCAAAAAGGAAGGAGAATAAATAAGCCTAGTAAAATATTTACCATTCTAGACATCAGTAGCCAAGGCCAGATTGATGGGAACTGCTTAGTTTGGGGCTGACAGCCTTTAAATGACCTCTTTACAAGTGCCTGAGTCTTGAAATCCAATGTGCATGTGAGCTCCAGTGGGACGCACAAGTATTTTATGCAAGTATTTTGCCGTGTCAGGCGCTGGCCCATTGACAGCAGCAGGAATTACAGGTGTTCAGTTCCTCCCAGACGTGCAAAATGCAGATGCTGGAAAGCAGCTCATCCCGACAAGGCTCCAGCTGCCTCTCTTCATGCCGGACGAGAGCAGATCATATGCTACATTTCACTTCTGGCCAGGACTTGCCTCCATTTACTGCTTTTTTTTGCTCAAAATTAATGCTTTTGGGCTGCAGAAGCATTTCCCAAGATGGATTTTTCCACCGAGAAAGGAGCCACAAGAGAAGGACCACTTCATATGGTCAAAGCGTGGGGCTTGGTAGATTTATTTTAAATTAAATAAGTTATTCCATGTGTCCTGGACACAAGCTCACTATAAACTAATTTGAAATCCAGAGAGAAAACCCCCGACAGTCAATTTTTCAGTCCTTCAAGCTGAAATACCGTACCAGTAGTTCATCACCTGGCAAATAAACCTGCCAGCTCAAAACTTTATTAATCATTTTCTGTACCCTGCTTGAACTTTTCCAAACTGAACTCAGGAGTGCTCTAATTCTCCATCCACTGGTACCAAAAGAAACAAGGGGACAAAAGGAGAGATATGAAGGTTACATCATCCTCCTCTGCCTCCTCCACTGCAGGAACATGAACTTCAGAGACTACAATTCGGGGGAGATACCTGCCATTTGCCCCACAGCATCCCCAGTTGTAACCCAGTTTCTGTGGGTCAGAAACAGCCAGGTCAATACCTTCCTTGATGGGATGGATTTTTAATTTTTGGCCTGGACAGGGAATTTTTTTACATCAATTTCTCAAACTATCATTCCAGAGTAATAATTAACAATTTTTCTTATTATCTACATTGTCCAACACTTCCAAAGAGGCACCTGATTATGTGCCTGTATTCCTTCTTCTAAATGGTAATGTTTCAGTCTTCAAGAAAAAAAAAAAAAGGAAAGAGATGACCAAAACTCCACAGAAAAAAGGAACAGACATTCCTGGGATCATAGCAAAACAAGCCACATACTTAGTAGGAACAAACTGTAATGTATAACATAGTTATTTTTCTAACCTTTCTAAAATTACCTATTTGACTGATTTCTTATGTGTAAAAAGAGGCATAAGGCCTTCCCTTCTGTCAGAGTACCATTGTCTCGCGTAATTTAGAAGCTCCCTGTTTTACCAGCGCACAGACAGATTGAAGACATCTTTAAGTTTATGCAAGACTCACAAGAATGCGTTTCTTAATACCACTGTAACTAAGGAAGTATTTATAGAAGTCCAGCTAAAATCCAAAGGTCTGAATCAATGACTATACCGAAAGAAATGCAATTGTAAGTCTGCTTTACCCATACAGCTGATGGTTTGGGTTGCAAGGAGGGGCACGGCACTTGGACCACAAATCTGTGCATTCGGTGGGGTACAGCTCACAGGCACAAATGCAGAACAGGGACAATGTTATTCATCAGGGAGTGGGAATCTCTCTACCCTACTGCACAGCTGTAGAAGAGACTGCTGATAAAATCAGCCTGTTGCATCATATCAGGCTGTTGCTGGCATCATCCCAGCCTTGTTCAGTAATGCATCCCAAATTTGAACATGCAGTCATTGCCATGATATATATAGGCTGAATAATTTTACATTTGTGCACCTATTCTGCATATAATGCTGTTATAGTAATAGTGTAAGGACTATCTCAGAAAGGGGAAAGTCTTCTTTAAAGTCTGTTAAAGTCTCCTCCAGTGTCAGCCTAAGCAGAGATTATAAATATATATATACGCGCCCAGATTTCACTACATTCTTAAATGGAGTGGAGGTACTATTACAACACATCCTCATGATGCTCCCAGCAGTTGCGTAGCGTTGCTGCCTGGTATAGAGAATGAGGCATCTTTCCTTAATTCCTTCTATCCAGATCTTCCAATATAACCATTTTTTCTTGACATATCATAAGTATTGTTTAATTTTCAGTACTTAATGGCAAGATGCATCTAGGTGGGGAATACACTGTAGGCTACCTTGGCCCAGCAGCTATCAGTGACTAACAGGAATGTTGTGATCAATATGGCATCTAAGTTCAAGAGAATGATGAGAAATTCAGATCTTCTAAATTGGACTACCAGGCCCTTGCTTTCCTTCAGACCAGGGAAAAATACGTTTGTACCACTTATTTAATTGGCCATTAATGCTACTCCTAGAAGACACTTCATTTAGATGTGCTTTCTCCTACTTGTTCCAGTTCAGCTCTCATACAGTCATAGAGAAGACTATCAAATCAGTGTCGTTTCCTCTAATAGCTTTTTCCCATGTTTTAACGACTATAAAAACCAGAGTTCAGAAAGATAGAGCTTTTATTTCAAAAACAAATCTGAAAGAACAGAGGAACTGCTAAATTGGGTCAGAGATCCACGTAGCCCAGTGTCCTGGTCTTCACGGTGGGGAGCAGCTGGCAGTTTAGGAAAAATACCAAAAGACAGAGCATAGAGCGATCCCTCCTAGTGCACTCTTCCTGCAATCGGCTGTTCAGAGGTTTCCTTTAAATTGCCTCCAGACCACCATGGTTAGCAACCACTAAAAGCTGCACAACTAAAAATGTATATCTCATTTCTCTCCAAATCCTTTTATACCCTTGACCTCCACAGCATCCTGTGACAATGAGTTCCACACCCAAAACTGTGCATTTTGCAGGGAGTAACATTTTTTTTTTGAAAGCTGCTGCTTGCTAACGATGCTGGGACAAGCTTGCAAATGCTCACGGGGGAGAGCTGTCGGTCGCAGGGTGCCAGGAGGAAAGGTCGGGTCATTTGGCTTTTGAACCAAGCTGCAAATTTGGAACCAGCTGGGCGGCTTCATCCCTGTAAGAAGAGCAGCGATGGTGAGTTGGCGTCCTGCGGCGAGGGGGAAGAACCAGACACCCACTCTTTAATTTCTAACATGGTTTTGATTTGGAAGCAGATATGAGATGGGAGCCTACGGGAATTTTGTCAGCGTTGCCAAATTAAGCCTTCCTGGGGCGGACCTAGAAATGTCCAGGACTGTCCAGACTTGCAGAAGGTGCCTTGTTTGGGTTTTAGCTGAGATTTTTTGTGCTGGGTCACTTCCTTCACCACGCAGGTTTTGACAGTCAGTGAAGGGAGTGGAGCAGGTACCTGGCAGCAGCTACAGCCACGGTTCTTAAGTTCAACCAGCGGGCATTTGGCAGTTTAGTGGCCTATTTGATGTGCTTCAAATATGTCTGGTTTTCAGAAGAAGCTGAGCTCTCAATCTCCTGAAAGTCATCTATGGCACTTCCTCTGACAGCCAAGAATTAGTGTTTATTTTAAAAAGCAAACTGAATGTAAACAACCAAGCTTGCCTTTTTTTCATGAGAGAAACAACTCAATAGGGAAAAGGCTCCAGTAAAAGACTGTGACAATCACGTGGCAGGAGAAACAGCACTTCACTGAGAAGCACATACTTTCTCGATATAATCCTTTCCCCTAAAAGAGGCATTCCTGTATTGATTTTCTGAACATTTATCTGTTCTGTGCTCTAGTCTGACAAATACTTGTGTGAGCAAATTTCACCCTGTAAACAGTTAGCCTGCTGTTTGGGGTAGAGGACTCATTATTTTTATAATGTGACCGATTGCCTAAATAAGAGTCTCCAGAATGGGCCATCCACCAACTCATGTATGGAGACCTACACAAAATCCTACATAAAACTATACCACAAACAACTGAACAAGTGCCCAGGGTTTGTCTGTATATATGAAGTGCTTGCACAATCATTCTTTTTCAAATAATATATAGAGTGTTTGTCAATTTAACTAAGTGAACAACATATCTTTACATCAGATAAAAAATCTGTGCATTTATGCTTCAAATATCTGTGGAGCTGTAGCCACATACATCAATATAGGAGGATGGGAATTCTTTACCTCTTCTTGCCTGTCATTATTTTACCTGTAATAAAATTCGACCAAGCCCCAGCCTTGCGTTAACCCATTCAGTCGGAAATCTGCAATGCACTCGTGGAAAACGCCGCTTCCAGTCAGGCCGTTATACACCATGGGGCAAGCTTGCTTATCCAGCGTTGCAGAAACATCAAAGTGCTTGCCACCTTTGATAAGAGTAAAAAGGGAAGAATGTCTCCAACCTTCAGGAGTATTTTACCTCAAAAAATCCCAAGATCTATTATTTTTGCATGTGGTTTCTTCTTATGCAATAAGAATAAGAGCAATAGTTTTCCTGTCTGCTTTGTAAATTAAGTAAAATCTTTGATCAAGCCGTATTTCCAGAGCAGCTGAATCCGCCTCATAATACACGTTTTGACATCCAAAAAAGCGAAAATCACATCATTTATCTGGATTAGCATAAGCAACAGTCACCACAAATAGAAACTGTAACTCTCCCTCTGGTACAACTGCCTGTGGCCCTGATCCTGCAGTGGACACAACACCGTTTCACCAATGACACACTACATATGACTTAACTTAAGCACAGAGGTAAATTTCTCAGGGTGTAGGATGATGCATTTAGCTTTCCAATTTACTCCAAGGATCACATGGAATTTCACTGAATAGTCTTTCCTCCAGCAAATTAGCTGCATGCCAAAAAGCTGAAGGCAGATATAGTTGGGCTACATTTAGCTTACCGGCAGTAAAACTGACTCCATATTCATCCTTGATAACACCATCATCAGCCATCTCAGCCAGTGAGGCATTGGACCACTCGATGCCAGCCTTCCTCCCATCGGGGAAAAAGACATAACCTACAGTGAGGCTGAAGGGGAAAGAAATGGAGCAGATTTAAAGTTCAACCAAAACTCAAGTGGACTAGCACATTGGCCTTCCAGGGGAGCTCAACGCTGAGCATGGCCTTCATCCCTGGAAAGCAGCAGGAATAAATAAAAAAGGTTATATTGTGGGATATTGCAAATGCTGAGCGGGGGAAGCCACGCATGCGGGAAAGATGAGGCTTGCAGGAAGGATTGTGGTGGGCACGTGAGACAGGCAGGTGACTTGGTCCCACTTGGTCCCACGGCCATGAACGCTGGTCTTTAAGCTTCTGGATGCAGAGAACACCAGTCAGCGAGGCAGGGCTCCCTGCATAATGCCCCACTACAGAGACACACCTTCTTAAATAGCTGGAAGTGCTCAATTTGTACCTCTAACTCATCTAGACAGAAAGACAGGCAGCTGAATCAGCCAAATAGTAATTGAATGGAAAGGAAGTAATTGAACGTAAAAGCTGTCCTTGTGACTGATTTCAAATGGAAAATTGGGTGGAGGGAGTGGGGAGCAAGAAGGTGTGGATAGAAATCGGGCTGTACAGGTTCAAAGCAAGAATGTGCATATAAGCATCCTGCAAAGCAACTTCTGCCACCTTTAAGACATATGTTTTTAGCAGCCTAAACTTCTGTGGTTACTTACTTAGTTGTGGTAGCTGGCATATTAATAACTGTTAAATGTGCCGCAGTCCCATCCTGTAAGAGAGCGATAAAGAAAAAGCAGTCTAATTTGACCGGACTCATTTCTGTGGGTCATACATTGACTTGACCAAGACGACACTGGATATATCTCAGGTTATGCAACGTGCTATGACTTTATACTTTTAAATCTTCTCAATACATCATCCTTGAAAATCTGGCTGCAAATGAGAGTCCAAGAATATAAACCAAACACATTAAGGACAAATTAAGGACGTTAAGGACAACAGAGAGTCCACAGCAAGCAGACATAAGAGGAGGAGGGAAACAATACCTGCATAGATGTCAGCTAGCCATGTTCAAAACTGATGGGCAAGCTACCAAAGTTGGCCCTGCTTTGACCAGAAATCTCTTTTAACCTATATTATTCTATGCCTGAGAGCAGCATACAGGAAAAATGTTAACTAAGAAAGAGGAATCTCATGTTTTTATTCATTTCTCTTCCATCCTTGAGTCTGAATCTCATCATGCTGCACTTGGGCTGCTCTGAGGCAAATAAAAGCCTAGGCTGTGATGTTATATATGTACAGACACTCAGGGTATGAGGACTCCAAACTTCAATCAGCAGTAAACTTTAATTCCTTCTTAACAAACAGTCAGATAGCTTTTAATTAGGAGAGGAAGAGCCACAGTTATTTTGAGTCCTGAATAACTATGAAGAAAAGGGAGAGGTTACTACCTGATTATATACATCGCAGTGCAAAAGCACAGTCTTATTAAAAGGTACACAGGCATATGTTCAATCACAGCAGCTACCGAATTTGCACATACGCGGGATTTTCCAAGGTGAGTTTTTGTGCTGGCCACCACATATCTGGGAAAAGCACTTTTATTCTGAATTCAGCCTTAACTCCTGCAATGCTGCCTATAATAGAGAGTTCAGATTTCTTTACGCCTGTGTCGGCAAAGGAAGGCCTTTTCAGGAGCATCTGTTTGGTTTGCTTGCCAGCTTGTAAGGTCAGCATTCAGCATTTCCCCAGGCTGTGTGCTCCCAGCAGCCACAGCGCTGACTCTCCTCCAGCATAGCCACAACGGCAAAGCAGAGAATTAGAGCTCAGCACAGGCAGAAATATTTGCCGACTGCTGTCATGAAGGCTTAGGATGCCTTCAAACACCTCAAGCTCTCAATCAGTGTGAATCAGCACTGCACCAACTCCACAGAGTGCTGGATATTTGTGGCAGCTGAGAATCTGTCCTGTAAAGCTGCCTGTCTAATTTTTCTTAAAAAAAGCCAAAACAAACAGTTGCAAGTTACCAAAACAACTTTTGGTTCAACCCGTGCAGCAAAATCTCAGTTTTTACAAACACGGCTCTGCTTTTGAGAGCTGCTCCCAACACTGATACGGGCTCATGATGGCACCAGTTAGAACTTCTGACTGCACACTGTGGATGCTCCCAATGCCTTATTTCTAGTTATTTAAATACAACTGACAAGCTCAGGAACATCACCATTTTCATGGTGAAGAAGCATATTGGCATGTTAATACCCACCTCAAAGTGTGCCAAAATCATGACGTAACGGTAAATCTCAGACCAGTCCCGGATACCTGCAAAAAAGAACAAAATCACCCACCCCTAAAGTTCACCATTGCTGGAAAACATGAACTAATAGTACCTGACTTGACGTTAACTTTGGATAAAGAGATATCCAGTAATTGATAACACGGGAAGCATATGCATGTCCCCAGAACAGTAATGGCATTTCCTCTGAAATGTCTTAACTCCAAGCCCAGTCATGAAATTGGTTATTTTTAAAGATAATCTTTAGTCCCACTGTCCTACCAGTACCAGCTATAGGGAAGGTAACCAAGTGAGTGAATTGCTTCTGGTACTGTTACCGTAAGAGTGGCTCCGAACGCCTTTGAGGGAAAGTTCGGTTTTCTCATGATTTTCTATTTCAATTTCTCCAACAGACTGGCCCCACTGCTCATGTCGGAAATGTTGTTCCCTTTGCCTGGAAGAAAGAAAAGAGTGAATTGGCACAGGCAAAATCAACAGTTCTCCTATTCGAGCAGCCTCAATGCCAATCTGATGGATTTATATCCCAAAATGAAGGAGATAGAGCATCTGGATCATGGCTATGCCAGATTTTCCACATTAGTAACCACTTTTACATTTCCCAGTTATCACTACATATTGTCTATGAGACACCTGAGAATGAAACAGCAACAAATTCCCACCCTGACAGACTACAAAAATGCCCTTTGTTTGAAAAAGTGCTGTACTACCAAACAGTTGCTGCTTAGAAGTCATCAGGTATCACCAAAGACAACACACTATTGGTATACGTACTCTCTGCTTGTATTTAGACAACATTGATACTTATATTTTCTTCTCGTATTTTCAGCTCTCTGAAGCTTGTATAGTAATTAAAACACCCACTTTGGCTCTCCTTTCACATGATTATATTCAATCCTTTGCTTTGATATACCTGTACCATTGACTTTGGAAGCGACCTAAATCAGGTTGTTAGCAATGAAAAAAGACTGAATAAGAAATACTCCTTAATGCTCAAGGTTTTAGAGACCAAAACTGTGGGCAGATCCCTCCACCCACATATTAGGAAGATTCTCCTTAAAGGTTGCCAGGTCCGGTGTGGTGATGAATCCAGGAGACACCTGACAGGAGCCATGTTCTTTATTAGCTCAATTCAAGTTAAACTCACCTTCTAAAATCACCTAAAACAACACATGACAGACCCTGAAGAGATCCGTAGAAAAATTATTATTAACCCCAGAAGAAATTAATCTCGCCTCTCACTTTTTGACCCTCTGGAAGAACTCGATGGTCCACGGTTCCTGGGCAAATGCATGTGCAAATGTGCTGGGGTGACTGTCGACACTAAAGTTAAAGACTTCTGTGAAGTTCTCCCAACTAGGAAAAGAGGGGAAAAAAATAAAAGACATTATTAGCTTTCAGGTCATACTAGGCCAAATTGTGCACTTGCTACCCTGACAGTGGCACTCTTTGTATTTTATGATTATTGGAAAATTCTGATTTTCATCATTTTAAATATGTAACTACTTTTCAAGGAGGCAAACAAAAGGAAACCGAGAAGAGCAACAACGGCCTACAAGAGTCAACACAGATTACCTAGGAAGGGAAGCCGGCAGGGCAGAGCCCCAAGGAAAAGCATGCTGCTTTCTCTCATGTAGTCTGTTCAGAGGTACAAATGCAGCATTACTCCAGACATGCCATACTACTTTGACAGCAAATAATTTTTTATCAGACAGAGTCCATAAACAGAAAGATAAAGCAGAGGCGAGGGCTTCATGTGTTACTTTGTGCACTTGACTGTTTGAAAACTGTAACCAAATCTCTAACCATGAACTCACTATACATCCCAAAGCAAATGTGAAACACTCTTACTGGAAAGAGAATTTAACTGGTACAAGTTCACCTTCCTCTTCACTCCACTGCTGTCGGTAGGGTCCTTTTCTGTAAGGCAAAGCACTATGATTGCGTATCATTCCTAAACAAACAGCAAAATGTTTCTTACATCTTTGTAAATGGATGCAATAGGAGAGACTGCAGAAGAATGATACTGTTGTGTGCTAAGGTAGAATAGTAATGCTATGTATTAGTAGTTGTATTTTCATTCCATAAAAAACAATGCATGCTATTGTTACCAAATAGCTTTTGGTTCAAGTCGGTTAAATGTATTTCCAGACAGTGTTCAAAAAGCCTTAGTCTTCAATGTAGATAAATGAAACTATAGAGTGCTGCAATACCTGAGTAATCCATCGAAGCTTATTTTCCAGCATGTTTGGGGCTCTAAGTATTCAATAGTAAGCCCTCCTCCACTCCAAATCTCTTCAGATTCATCACTCACCATCATGTTTGGATGTTGTGGGTGCTAAAAAGACATTTCAGGAAAACATTTGCTTAATTCAATTGTGAGGATGCAATGTGGGTCAACTCCTGCTCTGACAGTCCTCTGCAGGAGGAACATTTAGTTGAATTGGCTTTTCAGTTCTACCTGCTTTCTGGTAATCAGATTTTCAGAGAAGGAAAATTGCATCTAAACCACCTGAGTTATAAGATAACACATTATTGTTTCAGATAATACAACTGAATTACCTGTGTGACAGGAGGTCACTGCAAGAACTCAGCTCCTTACGCTAGTGACTGTCAAGCTTACAGCCAAGCTGATACAGGGCTTTGGGGGAAAATTTATTTTTAGACTGAATCTGATGAAACTCTAAAATGATTTAAATTTCTACTGCATGCAAGCTCCCCAAACTCTTCAGCCGCTCTTTGAAAACCATGTCTTGTTTCCTTAAGCTGCCACCTTACTAAAAGAGAGCTTATGCCTGTTGCTGTAGGGAAGGATCTAAGAAGGTCCTGAACTTGGCTGGCAGTTCTAAGTAACAAAGCCACAAAGTAGTATCGTTATACTAAATATTACTAGAAAACAAAATAATGCATATCATTCTTCTCTTTTATTATTTTCTGCAAATAGGATGTCTCTTGCTTTTTCTGGTCATGGCTACTCAGCGAAACAAATTTGTGAACATAAACATAGTTGAATGAAAAGGGATTTATGCCAGATCTTCCCTCCTTCTTTACTATGTAGTCAGCTATTAAGAAAAAAGAAAATCCACAGTCAAAATATATGATTAACACTGTTTTCTTTTTAGCAGGAATGAAGCAGATGTACATATAACTCCCTAAAAGCTTTCCTTTCTCTTTTATGGAGGCAATTCCACAACGTTTTCTATAGCATTCACTCATTAAAAAGGGGGAAAAAAATCAACCATAACCATACAACGTAACTTATTAACCATGTGCTGCACATTATCAGAAAGACTGAATGCTCGAATTCTTCCTGGAAGACTTACCAAGACACTTTTCAGAAAATATGTTTTGTGCACATTATGGGAAAAAGGGAATGAGTGTCAGGTACCTACTCAAAAAATTAGACATAACCAGTAATCTGGCCAGTTCTACACTGCCTTTAGACACAGCACTGATGCACTTACTGTTAGGATGTTAATGTAGTGAAGATGCAGAGGACATGAATTTTTGCTTGGGATCTTAACATGGCTTCAAGATAGGAGTTAAGCACTGCTCTTGAATGTCATCCCACATCCACCACTTACTTCAAACTCTCCTATTCCATCCACCCGCAGGAAGAGCCACATCTCACAGATCCCATCGGGACGTTTCGCAAGACGAGCAATCACAAAGGTCTTGTTGGTCTCTGCAAAGCCGGTGAAGTAAACCGAATCAAGTGCCTAGGGAAAGGGAAATGGATTTTAGCTCCAGGTGGAGGCAGGAAAGGAGGGGGAGAAGATGAGTAATTCTTTGTTTTCTGTAGGTTTCTTCTCGGGAATCAAATTTTACTTTCACTTTTTATATTTAATAGCAGGCAGCCCAGCGAACGGCCAGAGAGTTTTGCTAGCAGCAGTGAAGCCTCACTCATAACACAGGACAGTCCATGGGCTCAGAAAATGACAGAGGTCCATAACATTTAGGCAATCTGGCGTACAATAATCACATTGACACAAAAGCCTTTTTCCTTTCTCATTTGCCCATTTCCTCATAAGGGCAGACACAGAAAGCAGAGAGGGAGCAGATGAGAAGCAGTTTTAGAGAGGGAACATAATTACTGCATGATAGCCACGGACAAGGTGAAATATTATCCTGAATTAAGATGATTATTTTGCAATGAGAAGTTCCCTTGACCAAAATCCTTATGAAATGTGCCCTCTAAAAAGAGCGTCTGCGAGGATGAAATTGAGCCACAACCATGCTGTTTCCCCTCCTAGCTTCAAACTGTATATAGGACAACTTATACTTAGGGGAAATGTAGAACTAAAATGGGAAAAGGAACAGAAAGAAAGAAAATCAGAGGAAAACCAGCACTTTACTAACATGATTAGCAGCTGGGCTGCTGTAGGGCCAGTTAACACCACGAATCTCAAAAACTATTAGGCACAGAAGTCCACAACTTCAAATGCAGATGTAAATCTTCACGTATTTGTGCAGAACTCGCTCAAAGGGATGTTTTACAAGCTGGAACATGGAAATTAAGATTTATGAATGCGTCTTTGGGCATGGATGAAGTTCTGCTTCTGAAAAATTATTCACTGTAAAATGCAAAAAAAATACTAAAATCAGATTATTATTGCCCTTATGCATACAGATAAGGTGGGATTTTGAGGGCACAGAGTCTGGAAATACACACAGAGTGAGCCTGCTGGATGCTGGTGCAAAAATTCAGAGACATCATTTCTGGAAGTATTTTCCAGATCCATTTTTAGACCTCTCTTGTAAGTGTTGCTCCAGTGCTGCTGCTTGGAGGAGCAGAGAGGAAAGCACAGAGCCCTTGGCTATATCTCAAACCACCCTGGATGTCAGTTTGATTTGGAAGGTGGTGTCACTCCTGCCCTATCAAATCTGGTCAAGACTGGCAAAACACTTCAAAACGCTCCAAGCAGCAGCTTAATTAGTAGAAAGGAAAAGCTAGAGAAGGAGCTTCTTTTTTTAAATGCTAAGCAGAAGCCTCAATGCATTTGTTAAATAATATGACTTAAGGATTCCCAGAAGGCTCCAGGAAATGTTAGCAAGAAGTTGATTTTTCACAGAAATTACTTAGCATCCAAAATCTCAGCTGGCATCTGCAAGCTGAATCTTGATGAGGCAAGGAAAACCGAGGGAAATCCTGTCTCATCAGCCTTTCTGCTTCCCCCTCGCACCAAATAATACAGCAAAGCCCACCCAAATCTCCCCGTTAGGCACAGTGAGTATTTTGACGGGATGGTACATGAACACAGGCAAGGTGCAGGTTGTAGGTAGAAGGTTTATTATTTATTAAGCAGAAAAGTCCACCTGGAAAATTAGATTCAATTCACTTAAGTGTGCTAAAATCAAAGGCTTCTCTGTCCCGCAGTGTGCCTGCTTTTTCCCATCGACATCAGCTGGTCTGATTAGAGATAACCCTTCTCCCTGCAAGGGACAGCCAAGGTGACATCCCCAACCTGCCCTCCCTGGGATGTGTTGAAGCGACGGCGGGGGGAGAAAAGGTGCGGGTCCCAAGGCTTCAGGGGTTGGGCAGTGGGGGTGCCAGGCACCAGGATGCAGGGAATGGGGGTACCCGAGGGATGCAGGTCCCAGAAGGATGCTGGGGCGCAGGGGGTGCAGAGGGCTGCAGGTCCCTGATGGTCGTGGGTTCCGCAGATGGAAGTGGCGTGGCTCCAGGGGGGTGCAAGGTCCCAGGGGATGGGGGTTCCGGGGATCGGGGAGGGGGGGAGATGCTGGGGATGGGGTGCCAGGGTGCAGGGAGATAACAGGGGGGGACCAGGGAAGGGAGTCCCGGAGAGGGGGGTCCCGGGCAAGGGGGTCCCGGGGAAGGGGGTCCCAGGATTGGGGATAGCGGGGGGTTAAGGGGGGGTGGACGGGACACTCACGTGGGGGTCGGGGCGAAGCGGGCGCGGCCGCCGTGGCTCCGCGGGACCTCCGCCGGCCGCCCGCTGCCTCCCGGCGCCGTGGAAAAGCAGGAGGCAGCCCAGGGCCCAGCGCTTCAGCGGGGCCCAGGCGCCGCCGGGGGCGGCCGCCCGCCGTCCCCCGAGCAGGGCCAGCAGCACCAGCAGCCCCAGCAGCCCCAGCAGCCCCAGCATGGTGGGGAGCGGAGCGGAGGAGCGCGGTGCTGGGTCCCCGGCAGCCGCCAGACCCCGCCTCGGGGCCGCGGTGTCCCGGGACCGGTCGCGGTCGTTTCCGCGAGGGGGATTGTCCCGGCTGCCGGAGCGCTGAGGTCATGCTGGGGAGTTGTATTTGCTCCTTTTTTTTTTTTTTTTAATTTTTTTTTTTTTTTTTTAACTTTTTAAATTTTTTCCTCCCGAGAAACGTGATGTCGGCGCGCGTTTTGCTCTCAAAGGGAAGTTCAGGCAGTTCCCACTGGAGGGGCACGGCCAATTTTCTAGGAAATCCTCCGGGTTAAGTGTTGTGGTGCAGGAGAGGTGGGTTTGGGGTCTCCCCCCTGGGGCTATCATGGGTTATGAGGGCAGTATCAGCAGCTTTTCCCCGAGGCTGAAGGTTGTGGATGTTCCCAGCTCTTTGATTCGGATCCCTATTCCAGTTGTAGATTTTTATTGGGCTCTCAGCGTAAGGGGGTCCTTCGCTTGCTCCCACTGCCAGCTCTGGCCAACGGGCAGGGAAAAGGCTTGGCAGCCCATTTCATCCAACGTACCAAAAAAAAATTAAAAAAATAATCGCAGTGGGCATCCCTTCAGCACCTCTTGTAGGTACCATTTCTACAAGCTGTATTTTTGAAGGCTTTTTTTTTTGGCTGGCTGCACGATAGATCTTTTTATTCCTTTTGCAATTAGCAAGCATTTAGTCTCATTTCCCTGCACTAAAATAAACCCAACCTCTCAGGAGTGGTTGAAGTGTAGCTGACCTCACTTTGGAGAATGATGGGGCTCTCGGAACCCATGCTTGCTTTTGTTTTCTGAGTGTTTTGACTCCCTGTTAGCTATACAGAGTTATCAGCGGACTTCCTGTTACTTGAAGAAGCATTTCTTGTACATTTTTATGCCTCGTCTCAGTTGTCCCTCAATTTGGTTTTAGAGCCACCTCTGCTGTGGTTTATGTTTAACGGATCAGTGCCTATGGTTCTTTCGGTTTTCTTCTTTGAATGCAACTTGCTTTTAATAACTCCTTGGCTCTGCTGCTTCTTCTTGCCCTTTATCTAGTCTTTTTTGATACTGATGCGCACTTACTCTGCCTCTATGACCATGTTTCTATCTATCCTTCAAAAGCTTTTAGTGTCTTAGATGTTCCTTTTACCTTCTTAAAAAGCTTCCTTATTTTTACACAGTTCCCCTTTTCTGAGACCAGGCACAACTCTTCTGTATTGCTTTATTGCTATCCATGGACCACATCAAATCAAAAGCTGAAGGGCAGGGACTAAAAAGCAGAAGGCACCAGAGATTAAGACAATGAGGCTCAGAAATTTATTTCTGTAAATCGCCATTGCTTCAGTTAATATTCAAGGGGTAGGTCTTAAAGTTAACCGCAGACAGTAGGCAGAGAGCCAGAGAGATAATAAGGTTGTTTTCTTACTTCAGATTGTGTCGTGGAGGGACTGAAAACGGTCTAAAAATAGGAGATGTGTCACAATGTTATCACCCTGCACCTGCAGCACAGCAGATATGGTTCAGTCCAGAGAAAGGCTGCAAAGGGAATGAATTATGAAAAACTGCATTTATTTTTAGTTAAAATTTAAGCACAGCATTGACACAAAGCAATATTCAATGGGGAAAGATCCACACACATGACAAACCTTTGGGACTTTACAAACATGCCCATAATTAAACCCTCAGCAGCTCTAGTCTGCTTGAGATGTAAGGGCCTATGGCAAATGAGAGATTCTTGTAAACTCTTCCTTTTTTTCCTAATGCAATCCACCAGCAGCTTTACTGCCCTTTGCCAAACTGTTGGAGTCCTTATACAAATCATCTGAATTTCAGTGTTTGCATTTCTGAGCGGAGGATAAACGGGGCATGAATATTTCATATGTTCCTCTGATATGTGAAGTATTCAAAAACTCCCATAGTCTAACCAACGCATCGGTGAAGGTATTGTGGTTGTCTCTATGGAATTTGTAACAGAGATAAGCTTCGTTCCTTCCTATGAGGACAGGAAGCATGGAAACAATTTGCTTCATGCAGCATTATGTTTCAACATTTCTTAGGTAATTTGTTTGAGGACTTGAAGTTATCTCTGGCAAACAATTTATCTTGGCAATATTGTTTGCTGTGGAAATGGGTTCCAAACCAGCAGGACTTGCAGCAGAACCAAAGTCCTGACATGTCTGGTAATGTTTTTAGCATGGCAAAACCAGCACTGTGCATATTAAAACAAGTCTAAGGTCTGCTCCACACACTTAGCAAAAATGTGGGCAGGACAATATTCACCCGATTTGTTTAAGTTCAGGAGGAATGAGGAACCTGTGACTGGTGCACAGCGCTAAAAATACTGTGAACAAAGCAAGCTGAATTTAACCATTTCTGGTTGGCATAAATTTGCTAACTTGCTCTTAAGCATCTGCAATATTGACCGTCAAACTTCTCATTGCATAGTGAACACCTTAAACAGCACTGCCTCTTTTAAATCCATCTGCCTGGCAAAGGAAATTGGTATGTTAGGACTATGTTCCATCAGAAAAAATACTTTGGCACCCTCAGAAATCAAGGGCCAGCAAAATCAGATTAAGTGTAGCTCTGAGGTCCAAACTGGTTCTCAAGGTCTTTGCACTGCAGTGAGCACTGACTGTAGTTCCTGTGCAAAGCTATCCAGTCTCTCTAGCAGTGTCTGCACAGAAATCAAAGCCAAGAGAAAAAAACTGCATCATGGCCTCTCCTCCTCAGAGAGCTGCAAATATAACTGGATTTTCAGAACTATGTCCAGAAATAATGGCTAGACTCACATCTCTAATATATACAGGAGAACCAGACATGCCTGTATTTCAAGAAAGCTCAGATCTGGGAAAGAATTTCCCACTTTCAGCCTATATTTAAGTTGCACGTCATTGTATGTGATGTTTCTTTAAAAAATTGTCAGATAACTGCCTTGTCTATAGATCTTTTCTCCCTGCATTAGCATCTGGAGATACACTGTTTGCCAATATGTCATATGGCCAGTATGACTAACACTATTTAGGCTCCCCCAGGGCTGCAGAAATAAGTGATGCACCATCCAGTGGACAAACGTGCTAGCTACACTGCGGTGACAAGTTACTAAACATCAGTTCCGCCAAAATCGACTGCAAAACCTCCACTGAATTAGAAGTTCTCACTGATAAAGTGGGTGTGGGAACTGCTGAAGTATACAACCTCCTGGGTATGACAACACGCAGAGTCCTGTCTAGCTGACAGGGCTAAAAAACCACAACACAGTACCTAACTTTTTTGTAACTTCTGGGTAACTGTCATCTATCGGCCATCCTGAGATAAAAGCACAAGGAAGGCAATGCGTTTCAGTTTTCTCAAGGGTTAAGCTCACTATAATCAGCACTGCACCCCTATAAGTACATACCCAAGAAAAAATGCTTTTCTTCATTTCGTTTTTATTCCTGGGTAAATGACATATTAGTTATATTAAGGGAAAACATGGAGGGAGATGGAAGTTTTAGAAAAAGATCAGCTGTTGTGATTTTGTATCTACAGATGTTCACATACTTTTATTTGAACAGCAGAGACATTGGCACCGACTAATTTCTTTTAGTATGTAAAACCCAGCTATTGGGAAACAGAGGACTACACACAAAACCCAAGCTTTTCTAAGTCCCTAGTATTTCAGCACAGAAGCAGAAGGAAATGAAAAAAAAAAAAAAGTAGAAACACACCTAGACACGTGGGCAGCTGTATTTTATTGTACTTATCAGCGTACACAACCCCTTATGTGCTTGCTGCCCATGTCCCACTAGATGGTGTTCATGCTACAAGAGAAAAACAGGATGCAGAAGCATGCCCGAGTTATCCTGATTTGTTTGTCACCCTTCAGCTTTTTTATCTTTATGTTTTAAATGTATCCTCAGCTCACACACTGCAAGGTTTGCTATTTTGCATCTAATTTTTAAAGCTACTGGGTATCTATTTTTCCCAACAGGCAGTGGGAAATTCTGAATGAGTCTCATGCAGTAGTATTTCCATCTAAGACAATTTGTCTAACTTCACAGCTGATGCTGAAGCCTAGGTTGACCAAATTTAGTAAACGGCCACAGAACAGGCTCTTGACTTAGGTGCCAATCACCCTCCTGAGACTCCCTGAAGCAACGAGGGACTGTAATGAAGCAGCACCATGAAACCGTGTGTAGATGTAAAGCAAAAACCCTTCACGGAAGGACTGGAGTAAACGCCGCTGGATCTGTATTCGGTTATCGCAGGTGCAGGTAGACGTGCTGCCGCTGCGACGCTGCTGGTGAGGAAGACTCGAGCGGGATGGAGGCAGGACTGTCCCTCGGGTGCCTGCTCCCCAGGGGGACACAGTAACGCGGTGGCTTCGGGCAGGCCGCGGCCCGTAGCCCACCCTCACGGCCCCGGGGCTCTGCCTGGGGAGCGTGAGGCAGAGGCCTCCCCGTCAGCAGGCCCCGCGCCTTTGCTCTGCGGCCGAGGCGTCACCTCAGAAGCCTACGAGGCCACTTTTGCCCTTGAATCGTCATTCTCCGGAAAATCTGAGAGAAAAACGTCCAGCCACAGCGGCCGGGGAGGGTGACACACACTGGACATAGGCGACCTCCCGCCCACAGGCCCCTCAGGCCAAGGGTGCTCGGCGCTGCGCGGCGCCCGGCGCCGCACGCATGCGCACTGACGGTCCGTCCCCCCCCCGTCCCCGGCCGGACAGTCGGCGCCAAGGACGTCCAGCCTCGGGCGCGCATGCGCGCAGCGGACTGCTCCCCCCCCCCCCGCGCCTATTCCTCCGTCCGCGGGCGCCTGCGCAGTGCGCGTTTCCCGGTTTCCGCCTCCTGCGGCGCTGCCCTTCCCGCTTCCGGGAGTCCTCGGTTCCGCGGAGCGGCCGGCGGCGGGCACGGTGGCGGCGGTGAGGGTTCAGCGGCGGGGGGGCTCGGCCCCGGCCCCGGCTCCGGCTCGCCCCACCGCGCCGCCGGTACGGCGCCAGCCGCAGCTCTGAGGGCAGCGGGGCCGCCGCCGCTGAGGTAAATCCGCTCCCGTTCCTTCCCCGGGCCACCTTCTCCTCACCGAGCCGGTTCCCCCCCCCCCTCCCCCCACCACCGGCCCTCCTCAGGGCGCCCGCCGCCGCGGGCCTTCCCTGTTCTCCCGGCCCTCGCCTCAGGCTCCTCTTTTGGGGCAGATCGGGCGGAGGGGCTGGGCGCCCCGTCGGTCCCCGTCCCCGCTGGTGTTTGGTGCCAGTTCTTAACGGGGTCTTTCCTAGGGTTTGGCTGTGCTCCTGCCTCTTTTCGGGTTATTTTAAAAAAAAAAAAAAAAAAAAAGATGGAAGTCATCCGTGGAAACAAGTGCGTGGAAGTGTCCCTGTGCCCCAGCACCGTTGTGTTGTAGAGTCTCAGCTGCCGCCGTGGGAAGCTGGAAGGGAAGGGAACGGCAACCATTTGACACACCGTGCTTTTCGGTAGTGCCCTGGCACTTGCTCTAGGGAGTTCTGCTGATTTATGTGGTGCTCGTTTTCCTTATTTCCAGGAGGGAAGAACAGCGCTGGCAGGAAGTGGGAACGCAGATAGTTCACGCTCTGAAAAACGAGAGGGTAGATTCGTACAGCACAGCACGTATGTGATCCGTGCCGTGAAAAAAGGATTGGGAAATCATTGGCTGTTTTTTGTACTACATATACAGTTGTATGATGGTATCAGGATGCTGAATTACAGTGATGTAACTGTTCGCTGTGCTGAAGACATAATTAGGTTGAAGTCGCTGTGACTGTTCACATTAACAGACTTAAATTGGATCTTTTGAAGTGGATGCTCTCGGACTTTGGAAATTGACAGATAAAGTAGAGCTGTACTGATTCGTTAGTAGATGAAACTGATGTAAAATTTTAGTGGTTTTAGATTAGAGTTAAATAGCTGAAAGCTCTTTGTGGCTAAAAGAAATTGATAATATTTTTCATCTCTCTAAAACTTGCTTGGTTTTGCTCTAACGTAGTGTATTTTGTATCATGTATATCTGATGGATTTCTTTTTTATGCCTTTTATGAAGACATAGAACTTTTGAGGAAAGTAAACTGATAGAATTCCGCAGCGGTTGAAAGGCTGAAGATGAAGAATATAGAGGAAATATGAGGCTTTACATGCGTCTGATGTGAGGAACCATTGAAACAAAGGCCTTAACACTCCTTTAATCAATATTGAAAATTGCTAGTGAAAATAGTTCAGCTTTGGTCTGTGCTCATTTTGGCTGGCCTAGAGTTAATTAGCTTGTATGGGACTATGGTTTGGATTTGTGCTGAAAACAGTGTTGATAATACAGAGATGGTTTTGTTACTGCTGAGCAGTGCTTACACAGAGCCAAGGCCTTTTCTGCTTCTCGCCTCACCCCACCAGCGAGTAGACTGGGGGGCACAAGGAGCTGGGAGGCGACACAGCCGGGACAGCTGACCCAAACTGACCCAAGGGATATCCCAGACCATACGACATCATGCTCAGCATATAAAGCTGGGGGAAGAAGAAGGAAGGGGGGGACGTTCGGAGCGATGGCGTTTGTCTTCCTAAGTCACCGTTACAGGTGAAGGAGCCCTGCTTTCCTGGAGATGGCTGAACACCTGCCTCCCCATGGGAAGTGGTGAATGAATTCCTTGTTTTGCTTTGCTTGCGTGCACAGCTTTTGCTTTACCTATTAAACTGTCTTTATCTCAGCCCACAAGTTTTTCTCACTTTTAGTGTTCTGATTCTCTCCCCCATCCCACTGTGAGGGAGGTGAGTGAGCGGCTGCGTGGTGCTTAGTTGCCGGCTGGGGTTAAACCACGACAGTCTATGACATTACTTTTTGGAACCTGGAAGGAAGTCACATGTGGATATGGATATAATAACTGACAGAAAAATGTGCTTGCCAGCCTGATATCACAGTGCAATCAGTGAATGTGATACCCAAGCTATCTTCAATTGAGTGTGAGGATATAGCGTATATTGATGAATGCAAAAATTAGAATTGAAAAAGTATCCTCTAAAGTAGAATGTGATTCATCCAGTTGCCGTTGGCAAAGGAGTAAAACTTTCAGTTTCCACATAACAATACTGATACTGGTTTAAGCATCTAGCTTTCTGGAGTCTAATCTGAATTTTACTTTATGGCCCTATTCCAAAAGCGCTAAGATACAAAGCCCAGCCATAGATTGTGTTCATGTCCTTCTCTCAAGTAAAGGTTGTTCTTTAATCTAGAAGTGTTCCGTCCTTCCTGTTGTAGCTCTGAACTCTTTGTGTATTGGACAGTGTGTATCTTTGCTGGGCACCAAAGTCTTGTGAAATATGTTTTCTTTGACTTCCACATCTGTGGGGGAAAAAATCTGTTATCAAAAAGATACCTTGCTGAACACCTCGGATGTTATTTTTGTGCTTATGGAAAAGTGACTTGGTGTCACAAATCTATCGGGTTTATTGCCGATAGCAAAGCTCTTCAATACTTTCTCTAAATATGTGTTCTGAAGACATGCCTAGTTTTTTTTCTTTCATTTTGCATAACTTGTTTTACCCTGCATTGTCATTGCTGGGTTTTGAGGATGTTTATAAAGATGCCACTGGCATAAAGACATAAATAATTAGATGACCAGCTTCCTAGTAAGACATCCATAGTTATGCTTAAGTACTTCTTCTATATACCCTTTTTCTGAGATTATTTAGAAGAAGCATATCCCTTTTCAAAGCCGCAAAGAAACAATTCCAGTGTTTTTCTATGGTCTGGCACTTGCTGTATAATAAGAGACTGGCGTAAGGAGAATCATTACAATAGCTTGAAACTTGACTGTGTTAAATAGGTACTTACTGAAGATTGTCTCTTGAATGTGTTGCCAGGTGTTTGTGTATAAACAGCATCACATTAGTTATGTGTTTCCACTGTAAATTATCACTGTATGCCTGCAGTAGAGCAGGTATGGGTCAGTACAAAGAAGGGCTAGAAGGCATAAACAGGAAATTCTTGGGATAAATATGGTACAAAATATATTAAGTTAGAGCAAAAGCAACAAAGATTTAGAGAGATAATGAGCTATGCCACTGAGGGTCTGGGATAGATTTGGGGATAAGCTGATGATAACACTTTGGGGTTGTATCATGGGTTGCCATCATAAGCTGTTTCAGCTGCTCTTCTTCGGAGTTACCTATGTCCCAGATTCTTGAAATTGGGCCTATCTCTTTGTAATTAGAGATAAAAAAAGTTGAGTCTGTCAGGGCTAAACTGGGATTGTAGTTGATGGACTGGTTCTTCTGAATACTTGCTACTCCAGCCGTTCTTGCACATTATGGTTGCTGAGAAAGGTCAACCTTGAAGCCCTAGCGAAGGGCTCCTTGTACAGAGTTAGGCTGTTGCTGGGGCTGAGCTAAGGGGTTTTCAGTGCAGTTACTGGTTGATGTAGTTATTGGAGTAGTTTTATTTGTTTGCTGTGAAGTCATTGAGAGGTTGAAATGACCCACAGTTTACTTATTAAATGGCTTTGCAGTTTGGATTGCATGTATCTGTAATAAAAAGTAGGTTATTCACCTAAATTAGGCGTGATTATGTCTAGACATTATCTGATGGATATTTAGCTGTCTGCAATGAATGGTCCAAACTGCCCATGGAATTGGATGTAGTAGTAGGTGTGCCCATTTAGTTTACTTAAAATTTTTGCAGGTTTTGAAGTTAATATTTACACTCTAACCTTTTAATGAGGCTACAGTTCTGTGATTTTGATTTGCCACCAATGGTGTGCTTTCTAGGTGGGATTTCAATCCATTGTATGTAAGTGCTGTGGGATTATTATTCTACTGTGCAGTATCTGTTAGTGTCCCTACAACTATTGACATATCAGTACACAGTCAGAAATGTTGAAGTAAAGGCATTCTCTTTATTGCGTTGTAACTGAAATATGAGGAATCTTAGGAACTTTCTGTTGTATAGCTTGAAGGAAAAAGTGACCAAAAAAAGATTTAGGCTTTGACAGCTGATGGATTTTTAGCCTGTATAGAAATTCTTATCTGTATATCTGTTTAAAAAAAAAAAAAATTAGATTTTTTTTTTATTTCCCCCTACAAAGTTTTTCCTTTCTGCCTCAAAAAAAATAGCGGGGAAAAGGACTGTGCTTAACCGTGAAGTGCCCTTTTTTTTAATTTAATTAACAGTGCAGGGGCCTCCTGATACAATAGTTGTATGGTAACATTCGTCTTCCTAATGCCCTTGGTAACCTTCTTCCAGTAAACTTAGAGAAGGGAGATTTGGTGTTCCTGTGGATCTTCTTTAGCCCAACTGGAAAACTAAAAACATCTTAGGCACAGTCATTTTACAAGACCATCTTTGCAGTGATCATGAGTTTGTAATGTAGTATCTTCAAAAGTTGTTGGTTTGGGTTTTTTTATTCTAGTAATACATCTGCATTTTGGGCCTACATTTTGTTAACAATGAGGTGCAGGTCAGATGAGACATTCTCAACCTGAGAATTTCAAATAACACCTAAGAGTGGAACTGCATTGGGTTAGGTTTAATACAATCACCTGTGCAAACATGACATTTTGCATGAAACATTGAATAATTTAGTGTTATCTTCCAATGCTAGATAAAGATTTTTAAAAGGTCAAAATAAAAGCTGTTGCTTGGCATGTTAGAGGTTGAAGTGTCATTCTTTGTCCTGGTGGTTTGTACTTCAAGTATACAACAAGGACTCAATGTAAATTTGGTTAGGACAGGCATTGAAGCAAATAAATTAATAGTCTAGAGGAAAGCTGTGAGCATCTCAGTGGGGGTGCTTAGCTCTTCATAAAGTTTAAGTGCTTTTCAAACATTGATCTTCTTCCCCTTGAAGGGGACCAAGGTGGGGGGTAATGGTGTAGGCAGCTAGAGAAGAGAATGACATACAGGAGCAGGGGAGATGGAAAGGGAGGGGGAAATCACATGAGA
Source organism: Aquila chrysaetos chrysaetos (assembly GCF_900496995.4). NCBI lineage: Eukaryota > Metazoa > Chordata > Aves > Accipitriformes > Accipitridae > Aquila > Aquila chrysaetos. The sequence continues at coordinate 3,789,675 of NC_044012.1, forward strand.
ATGACTAAATCTATTATTCTTGCAAAAGCTGAACTATGGTGGCACTTCCACATAAACCAATAACTGATGAGGCTACAATAAACACTGAAATTTTGCACAGAATTGCATCTACAATTAGGGAACTGACTGAACAAATAATGTCCCTGTCTGGTCAATAAATTCTCCGTTAACAATTTCAGATGGTTACTCTGCCTTTAATTTTTCCCTTGCAGAGGCTTAGCATGTCTTCTTCTACTGCTTGTCATCTTCACCTCAGAGAACGGGTGGGTGACATTGCAAATTAATGTGATACACTCAACCTGTCGTCTTTTTGTGTGTTTGTACTTAGCTTCCACAAAATACCGTGTCAATGACAACTTAATGATTGTGGATTTCACAATATTGTGAAAACTTGTTTAACAAAAGTATAAAAGCTTATTTGTAAAGCAAAAGTGAAAGCAATCAGTAGCTTCATGCAGTTATATGTGCATAAAAAGCATTTGCATTACCTTTTAGGCTTGCAGTGGAATATATGAGTTTAAATAACACAAGAGGCTTCTCATTTTCAGGGGAAATCTGCATTGGTATAATTCCCCTTGAATTGGGAAAATTTGAAAATGTATACTGAAGAACTCCATCAGTAATGTTGTATTTTGAGTATTTTTTCTAAGAAGCTAGTTTCAGAAGCTTTCCTTTACAAGTAAGTGGCTTCATATTTTCTGTAGCTGTTAAATGTCAGAATCCTTACATTACTGTCAAAATATATTAATTTAAATTAACCTTCCAAATAAAAGAATGAAGCTTCCGTGTCACAAACCTTATTTTAAATACTAGAAAATAAAACAACTGAAGAAATAAACCTAGGTACTTCTTTAGCCAACTTTAATCAGACACAAATTTGAAATTCCTACTGCGAGCTAGTCATTTTATCCCGTAATATATAAAACAAAGCAAGAAAATTTTCCTTGATCACGTATTGGGGATTTAATTGCCAGACAGATGTTACAGTTGGCAGCAGTAGGACTGAGTGAGAGAACGGCAATGGCAGTCAATGTTGTTGTGCAGAACAGGGATCCCAACTTAATTTGTGAGGAACCAGCGCAGCAGTGCTTTCTGTGCAGTATGCATGTGATCACTAACTTTACCAGTCAGAAATTCAGGCCCACACCTCTTCTGTTCTCTTCCCCAAATAGACATCTAACTCAAGGGTTTGTGCTGCAGTCCTGCTCCAAATGCCATGTGGTGATTTCCAAAAGTTAACTGCTAAAATTTTCAAGCTTTGAAGTATCTGGTTTTCTAAATAAAAAAAATTTTTCCTCCTCTTCTTTCATTATGAAAAAAGGAAATCTTCTACACTTTTAAAACTACTGATGCTCATTTACTTTACAGAATCTGTGTTGGATTTGAGTATTATGTCCTTGTGAAAAGGAAGGAATGTGATTCAAGATCGTGGAACATTCATACTGTCAAATCAAGCATGGTTAGAACAGCTTATGCTAGCATTTCAGTCCTTATACTGATTTGTATGTCATAAGTTGTATGGTAATTATTTGCCTATGTGGTGGAATTCTAGCAAGGAGAACTTGTTAAGTGTATATTCTCTTTGGCATAGTTGTGGGTCATTTTCTTTTATATACAGATTCTGGAATGAGTAGCTTATTAAAATTTATACTAAATTGGCCATAGCTTGGTCTAATAATTAGAGTTAAAACAATTTTTCTTATCTTACAATTCTAAAAATAGTGATAGACATGTATACTTGTTATTAATAAAAAACCAAAAACCTTGCTGTAGGCTCTGAAGACAATCAAGTAAGATTATTATTTTTTGCACATTCTTAGTCATACAGGAGTGGCAAACAGGAAACAGGAGTAGGTCTTTGGATACATTAGTTTGTAATGCTAAAACCTGCATATCCAACTCATCTTAAAAAGCAATGAACAGGACAGATGTAATGTTACTTGAAACACTGGTTAGAGTTTTTTTGTTTGTTCTTTGATAGCTTAGTCTAAAAGGTTTTTTCCTCTTGGTCAGAAGCTTGTTTGCTGTAAGTACATGCAGTGTATTTCAAAGTACTACTATCTATGTATATTATTTGTGCTTAACATTATTTTCCTGATGAAGCAAGAGTGCTTTACTAATCAGTTCGTTGATGATGTCTTTTCAGATTACATCAGATATGACTATGTGAATAGCCTAGGATAGCCCAAAGGAAGGACATGATGTCAGAATAACATACAAAACGTTTGTGAGGTATGTGGGGTTTTTTTCTGTTGCATTAAAAAATTTCTTGGCTGTCTTATACAGTTAAACAAAACGAATACAATAATTTTGTGCCATTTCATTTGTATGCTAAAGGAGTTGCTTGCAGAATTGATTTACAATTCACATTTGTCATGACATACACAAATACTGAATTTTTATTTTTTTTTTCAGAATCTTGAAGTCTGTTCTGATTTAAGGTAACTTGTTGATTTGAGCAGCTGAAAACTTGCCTTGATTGAAAAATAATTGTATATTTCTTCTTCTGAGGTATTGCACCTTAACTGGAAGGAATTCCAAATTTGTGTTCTATAAGAAGTTTCAGAATTGGGAGGTTGGTTTTGATTCATTGATTCCTCTCAGACACTTCAAAACATCTGTGCAGCAGGAGGTCTTGAAGGACTAGGGTTTCTAAATAGTCCTTTGGTGGGAAAAAAAACCCAATCCAAACATTTTGTTTGAAAAAATGTTCCAAATGACTTATGTATTGACTTATTTTAAACAAAAAGAAAAAGGGGGGAGGGGAATACTTAAAAAATGGCAAAGTTAGTACTTTTGCCATTGTGAATTTGGTTGAATTTACCCTAAATGTGAATGCACTGTATTTGACTGTTTCTGCAGTACTGCCACTAGATCCAAGCACCAGAGCTGTATTTCAGCTTGTTCTGTTTCACAACCAGAGAATGTAGCCCACACTTAACTGTGTCCTATGAGTATCTCAGCTAGCTATTTTAACTGTTGCTCTGGGATCCCTACACTGCAATCTGCATATACTTGTTTTCATTTTTAGTCTCTTGGATTATTCCTGCCTAGTTCTAGCATTAAGGCTTAAGGATCAGAAAGATTTACTGGGCAGAATATGTTTATCTGATTCCTGGTAGATGGGACTGAGAGTTTTTTAAAGGGTTTAGAAATACATAGCTTCATCTGAAAACTATCTCAGTGTGAGTCTCTTTACCTGGTAACGGTCACTTTGACCATTTTAGATTAACAAAGTGATCCTATATTCAAGGTCTTGGGATGTAAATTGAAGTGCCATATTTCCTGCCAGTCATATATGCTACCATTAATAAGGGTAAAAAACAGAGACTTCTGCGTGGCTGTCATCAATCAATATAAATGCTTTCAAGTTTCTCTCAGACATGGCCTTTAATAGCATGAATCAATACAATTTTTAGAACACAGTATACTTTTAAAGGAGCAAGCTATTCCTGATGCATAATGTTTCAGCTTTAATTTGTCTCCTGTTTGTTGATAGCACTTCAGTTCTGCCATTCCATATCTTTGCTTGTTAGGGATGTCTGGAAAATAATTCTGTTTTCATGAAAACTATTAAGGTTTCAAGTCTTGTTTTGGTTCCACATTGGAACAACAACAAAGCCCTAAAAGAGTTTTCATGAACTTAATTAATTAATGTGTTCTTTGAAAATCTGATTCGTGTAATCCAATGCCATGCTAATTTAACCACTGCTGTTTATTTCCCTTAAGCTTGGTCTGATCTGAGACCATTTTGTCAGTTATCCAATATATCTTTGTAACAGGTTTGTGGTTTTTTCAACACAATAGCACTTTTGTCAACAAATTTAGCTGCTTTCTAACTTGCTGTGTTTTTTGTTGTGAACAATGTACTAGAACGGCTTTATTTCCATTCTGTTTCTTCCTTCTGCTCTTCCCTGGGTTGCTGGAGCAGTGTGAAAAGTCAACAGTCTGGTGCCATAATTTGCTGTTTTCTGAGAGACATGAGCTGTAATTTAATGAAGACTTTGCCATTTTAGTTTGAGATAAAAGAAAGAAGTTGCATTTTTAACAAAACAGGAAGAATGGTTTATGGGCACAAGAAGATGGAAATGAAACCATTCTAAAATCCCTTTGTCAAGCACTGAAGTTGCATGATTGTGGTGGGTTGACCCTGGCTGGATGCCAGGTACCCACCAAAGCCACTCTATCGCTCTCCCCACCATCAGCTGAACAGGGGAGAGAAAATATAGCGAAAGGCTCGTGGGCCAAGATAAGGGCAGGGAGAGATCACTCACCAATTACTGTCATGGGCAAAATGGACTTGACTTGGGGAAATTAGTTTAACTTATTACCAATCAAATCAGAGTAGAATTACAAGAAATAAAAACCAAATCTTACAACACCTTCCCCCCACCCCTCCCTTCTTCCCGGGCTTAACTTTACTCCCAATTTTCTCTACCTTCTCCCCCTGCAGAGGGACAGGGAATGGGGGTTGCAGTCAGCTCATCACACCTTGTCTCTGCTGCTCCTTCCTTCTCCGGGAGGGGAGGACTCCTCACACTCTTCCTCTGCTCCAGCATGGGGTCCCTCCCACAGGAGACAGTCCTCCACGAACTTCTCCAGCATGGGTCCCTTCCACGGGCTGCAGTCCTTCAGGCACAGACTGCTCCAGCGTGGGTCCCCTGCGGGGTCACAAGTCCTGCCAGCAAACTTGTTCCAGTGTGGGCTCCTCTCTCCACAGATCCGCAGGTCCTGCCAGGAGCCTGCTCCAGTGCAGGCTTCCCACGGGGTCACAGCCTCCTTCAGGCATCCCCCTGCTCTGGCGTGGGGTCCTCCACGGGCTGCAGGTGGAGATCTGCTCCACCGTGGACCTCCCTGGGCTGCAGGGGGACAGCCTGCCTCACCAGGGTCTTCCCCACGGGCTGCAGGGGAATCTCTGCTCCGGCGCCTGGAGCATCTCCTCCCCTCCTTCTGCACTGACCTGGGGGTCTGCAGGGCTGTTTCTCTTACATGTTCTCACTCCTCTCTGCCTGCAGTTGCACAGCAACTTTTCCTCCTCCTTAAATCTGTTCTCCCAGAGGCACTACCACCGTCGCTGATGGGCTCGGCCTTGGCCAGCGGCAGGTCTGTCTTGGAGCCGGCTGGCATTGGCTCTGTTGGATATAGGGGAAGCTTCTAGCAGCTTCTCACAGAAGCCACCCCTGTAGCCCCCCCCCCCGCTACCAAGATCTTGCCACGCAAACCCAATACAGTGATATATAAATAAAAGTTACGGGTTTATAAAACTCAGTAAATGGCTTAACAATTGTTGATGAAACTTTAAATTAGTATCTTTTGATTATGGAAATATTTCATCTTTATGTAGTCATAGAATTGTTCAGGTTTAGATCAAAAAAAATCTCAGTAATCTATTTTACACTTGGATATGTTTTATCTTACAGAAATAAAAAACAAGAGCCACCTATATTTCCAGTTTCCTCATGCATAATAATGGTATCTTTACTTCCTGCAGGGCAAGGCCAGAAAACCATGCAGTCATCAGGGCACAGATTCCGTGATGTTGAGCACCACCCGCTTCTTGCTGAAAATGACAGCTACGATTCCTCTTCCTCAGAGGCCGACATGGCAGAGAGGGTTTGGTTCATCCGAGATGGCTGTGGTATGGTCTGTGCTATAATGACATGGCTTCTGGTTGTCTATGCAGACTTCGTAGTGACTTTTGTGATGTTGCTGCCTTCCAAAGACTTCTGGTACTCTGTGATCAACGGTGTTCTCTTTAACTGCTTGGCAGTACTAGCTTTGTCATCGCATCTGAGAACTATGCTAACTGATCCAGTAAGTATGCGATCGTTCCTTGACGTTGGATTGTTCTCTCATGTGGCTCATCACATGCAGAGAAATTATATCAGTCTTCTCCTGCTAGGAAAAGTAGTGTTAAATTCAAAACCCTCAAAGTGAAGGGATGATATCTGTACTTTTCCTGTTGTTCTGTTAATGAAACCATAAATAATTTTTGACTTGAGGAGCAGGCAGTATAAAATTAATTTATAAGGGAGAGATAGGGTCATGAGAAATACAGTTTATTTGTAAAATATTAACCCAGGTTCTGAAGAAGCTAATAAAGCTTTATTCTTTTCTGTCCTAATTTTTCTTACTTTTTTTTGTCAGATATATTTTCAAAACTTCATAAGAAGTTGTAGCTTCATCCTGTTGTGTCGTTTGAAATGTATCTTCCATTTATGGCACATGAAAGAACTTTTAGAGGTAGACATGGTGAAAAACGTCAGTCACATATTGGCCTAAAGTAAGAACTACTGTCCTACATGATTCATGCATTTTTGTGTTTAGGTATTTGGAGTCAGTGGGAAGGGAGATTTAAGTTGAACCCACACTGGAACGGCGTAGGCGTAAGAGGTCTTGAAAGTACTTATTTCTTAGGACTTTTCAATTCAAGAGTTCAAGAGATTAATTTGTTTATTTTGGACTAAAATCTATTATTCTTTTTAGGGAATAGATCTGGGGAGAGAAGGGTGAGGGGAAAAACATCTATTTTCTCCAGATTTTTGAGACGCTAACAGTGTATGTAGAAGTTATGGGAGTGTTCAAAAAAACAGCAGGGTGTTGTAGTTAATGGTTTTCTACGTGTTTGATTTGCTTATGAGCCCACACCCAGTGATGAAATGTTACGACTTCTACAGACTGTGACAGCTAAGAAAGTTAATGGTTTAAGGATAGATTGCTTAAAAATATGTCCTGGTAAAACTATGTGTCTTTCTAGACCTATGTTGTTCTTTATGGATAAAACATGATAGAAATTGAGATGAATCACTACCTTTTTTCCTCCACTGCTTTCCTGCTGACTCCCAAAATGGAAGACATGACTGTGTGATAGAAACTAAGATTGAAGGAAAAAGGGAATAAACTGCCTCAAAACATACGTGAATTAAATTTCCTCTTATAACTATAAAAATAGATTTTTAATTGAAAGGAATTGGTGACTGTCTGAGATGATGAAAGATGTTTTTGAAGTAGAGCATATTTTTATCAGCAAAATGCTAAAAGCACGGCCTGAAGTTAACATCCTTAGTGACAGATGAAGAGGTGAATGTGAGATGTGTTTTATAAGCATAAATTTACTTGGAACAAGGTAAAATTGTGCTTCAGGAGTTCTCTCTGAGATAATTCACCATGTTTATACCAAAGTATTAACTTTAATGAGAACATTTATATTGCAAAAAATACTTCAGCAATACAACATGAGTGTTTAAGAAACTCTTTCAGTTCGTACCCCTGCAAAGGCCAGCTGGCTCAAGTTTGAAGCACCACTTAGCCAAAGAGTTCATCTGGGGCAGAACTTGGTCTGTGTCAGGCAATACAAATACAAACACAAAATTTATTCGGGTCTGTAGGCAACAAAAACTTTCTGCCTAAGTAGAGAGGTATTTTGCAATTAATCTGAAGTGCCTGCTGGTTTCTTGTTTCTGTCCTGAAAACTTCCTTAAGGTGTCTGTGTAAAATTATGATGTTGCCAGTGGGCTTTTTTGAATGAGAAATAATTATAGAATGTTGCAGGTAATTTAAGCCAACCTGGAGAAGGCTATCCCTGTGTGAAGTAAGTGCTGGCCTGGAGGAGTTGGTACAGAAAGGCAATTGCACTTTCATTTTGCATTACAGTTTATTTCAAAACCGATTCCTGTCACAGATGAGCTTTTAACTCTATAAATAAGCAAGGTGACAGCTGTACTGTCCATTGTTTTCTTCTTACTAATCCAAAGTTAGATTCCAATCTTGCGAGGTTCTAGATTAATATTGTTACTGGAAGAAGCAATCCTGCCTACTATTCCTGTCTGTTGATCATCTTCCTCATTGTGTTGAAACAGCTGCTAATGCGGCTCTGTGGTGAACAGCTCAGAGAACTAATCACTAAGAAATAATTTCTTTTACTGATGGATTATTTTTCTTCTGGATCAGTGCCTTCAACTGTTCACCATGTAGCTACACTAACACAGTAGCAGAAGGCAGCAGAGGATAGTAGATGTAGAATAAAGAAGCCAGTGGCGGTTCATGGTGACAGTGTCCAAGCTAAAAGCTTAAGTATAAAGGAAAAAAGGATGACTGTTGGTTCTCAAAAAGTTGTGTATGTGGGGCAGGTGGCTAAATCTTGGATTCAGAGAGTTAAAATAACATCTTTCAAGCAGTTGTTGCTAATTTAACTTTTGTGGCTGGCTTGGCCTAATAATCGAACATCACAACAATTAACATATGCTGCTCTAAGAAAGCACGTCTCTTTTAGTAGTGCTTGTTCAGAGTAACTTCTCAGCAGATATTGTACCTGTAGTGCTTGTATCTGCATGTAAAGATGTGTCTTCCTCTTCATTTTATGTATGCGGGTGGCAGTAGATTCCATCAGAATTATGCTAATACTTGGCCATAGATGAGTCTTGCTGAAATGAAACTGAATTTGAGGTCAAGCAGAGGTAATTTATTCTTTTGGAAATGATCCTGGCTTATGGCAGACTAGCTTTGAATAAATGAACTTATTTCAGCAATTATCCTGAAATTACTGGTGTGAAGTCTATAAAATGTATTTTTAAACACTGTCATACCATTTAAGAAGCTTTCTGTCCTTTAATGGAAATGATTTCAGGGGGCTGTACCCAAAGGAAATGCCACTAAAGAATACATGGATAATTTGCAACTGAAACCAGGAGAAGTGATCTACAAATGTCCAAAGTGCTGTAGTATCAAACCTGAACGTGCACACCATTGCAGGTATGCCATAGTTTTCTTTAAAGCAGTTACGCATATTGAGTCTTGGACTAATGTTCCTAATATTTATGTGTCAATTATTTTCCCACAAATTTCTTCTTCTTTCAAATTCATACATTGCAGAGTATTCTATAACTATAATATACTATGGCCAAAAATGAATGTGGTTGAGGGGAAAGAAGCAAGAGACTTGAGAGTTTTTAAAAGTAATCATACTGTGGTGTCTTAAATACTTTTTGATCTGTGAATATTTTTTCCTGTGCATCATTCTAATTATTGTGCCATAGTGTTGATAATGGAGGGCAAAGGGAGGAACCTCAAGGAAATTTCTGATAGAAGCTGATTTAAGAAATGACTCCTGCAATCTTAAATTAAGAAAATACAGATTATTTTTAAGCTATCATTTTAATTTGTGTCATCTTGTCTTTGTAGTGTGTCATTTGAAGTTATATGCGAATTGACAGATTATTTTACCAAAGTTGTATGCATAATTGGTTAAATGCACTTCTGCTTATTGAAGATTCATTTTAGTAAGGACAGAAGTGATGATAATTTGAACTAAACATGCTATGGAAGAGACAGTAAATGTATCCATTTTTAATTAATTCTCAATCTTTTGAGTTTTCAGGAACTGTGGATATGCATTTTTAATGTTTATTGTGTGAGAATTCAAACTAGATATGCCTGCATAATTAAGACTTACATAAATATGTAAATGTTTCTGGTGGCTCTCTCTAGGTATGAGGAGTGATGTGTATTGAATTGTGTGGCGTATTAAATATAAGTCTCTGAGTGAGTGCCCGTCAAAAGAACAGAGTGAAGTCTTGTCAGGACTCTCAAATTATTATGTAAATTTGTGGTTTCTAAGTTAAATGTCTCAGTGTATGTCACTTATCTGTGTGAAAGTTATGGCTGAGAAGCTATTTCCATTATACTCAGCCTTGGCACTGAAATCTTGTTCTTCTCTCAGATGTGAGTGGGTTTTTGTATCTGGAGTGTGAAGGGGAAAGTTGCATGTATAAATAGTCAAGTATAGAATTATCTTCAGTTAGTTTATGTGTGTTGTAGGTTAGCTTTTGCATGGATCCAGATACCAAGCCTGCCTTCCTGTGCAATGAGTTTGGTTCTGGCTGGCTTTATTACCTCTGGTAGAGCGTTACATGAACACAGCTGTACCAGTTGCTCCGTGGGCCTGAGGGTGGAAGCGGTGCAGCTGCTTTCTTGTGGCAGAATATAAGCTGTTAATCTCTGGTGATCCAAAACAGCTTTGTGCAGTCTGTTCAGATTTCCTGGCACTGTGTTCATGGGATGCGGTAAAGGGACACCTGAGAGCCTCCGCTAAGTGTAGGTTGGATCTCACTAATTTTCTCATCTCAGATTTAGACTGGTTCCTACAGAGACTTTGCAGGTATCTTTAAAGTATTTCCCACATCTTCGGTCCCTGATAGGATTTACTAATTTGGAAGTAACCCTGAATGAAGACATCTTATGTTGCACTGTGCGTATGAGCCAAAAAGCTGGAGTATTGGACAGCCTAGAGCCCAGGCAGCTGCGTGGCTCTGTGTGGGCAGTGCTTATCTGTTAGACCTGGAGCTAACACCTATATAGGTTTCAGACAAGCCCTGCAGAGTCCCTTGAGTACATCTGGGCCATCATCCTCAGCAGGCACTGTGTTATCTTGGATGTTCCAGTAGCCTGTGATCCCAGTTAAGGAGGTGTTGATTGAAAAATTGTTTCTTCCTGGAAGATGAATAAAAATAAACTAAGTAGGGACTTCCAATACATTGTTTATAGCAAGAATTTGAGTGACATTTATTGTTAAAGCAGAGCAAGAATGGGTAGTGTCTACAGTGAAGGAAATCTGTCATACTTTCAAAGGGTTTGTTTTCACTAACCACTGGTTAAGGAACCGAGCTTTGCATGTCTTGTGAATTGTTTTACTTTTTATACCTTGGTAAAATACACTGTGAGATGTTCCACATAAGGGCAAAGGATGCATTTTCGTGCTTGCACAGTGCGTAACTGGCTTTATAGAACATCTGAAAGAGAAAGCCAGAGCCTGAAAGTGTACGCGCTATCCTTTAAGCCTGCTGTCATGTTTTTCTCAGCAGTTGGATATCTGGTTTGTCTTTGTCTCTGTTACTCGTACAATAGGTGCTACTAGTAGTTGCTGTTAACTTTTCTTAAGTGAAACAAAGGATTTTTTTTGTAATTTCTTGATTGTTGAATACATACTGCATAGACAGGTAAATGGGCTGGAAACCAGCTACCAAAATCTGATTCTTTGCTATAGATTTAGCACTGCAGAAGTGCTAAACCAAATAGAAAAAAGGTTTGTTTGATTACACTGCCAACTTTTTATTGGCTTACAAACCCATTCCAAGGACATTAAAAGGATGGTCTAGTCCCAAGTAGTCAAAGTGGCAATTTGCTGATAGAAGAGACTTGAAAATGGAAATTGATGTTGGTTCCTGTTGGGAAATACTTACACTCAAAGCCACAGTGCATGTTTTGAGTAGTAAATTATTAACAGAAGAGACTCTTATGATGTAGTTATGAAAATTGTTGTGCAACACTGCAGCAGAAGTTCTTTTAAGGAAGAAAAATAGTTTCATAATACACATCAGTGATGGGGAAAAAGAACAAGAAGCTTTTATTTGCAGCCAAATATCTAGCCTCAGTGAAATACATTAAACTGAGATTTTACTAAGCAGTTAACATTTTCAGCATAAGGAAGAGGTTTATCCTGAGTGAATGCTATTTCATTTTCACTGAAGGAGCACAGCTGTCATTATTTCTAGCATATTCTGTGCTTGTGTTTGCGTGTGGGGAACTGTTATTCACAATCAAGTCACTGAGATGTTTGCGTCAGTCTTCCTGGGAATTTCTGTTATCCAGACCAGTTTCTCTTCAGCCATTAGCTGTGTCTTTCTGAATGTTGTCCTTGGCATTCAAAACTATAATTGCACCTGCAGTTGCCTGAGTGCATTCAGCAGCAGTGCCAAGCTGGTAAAGACCTTCCTTTGTCCACAGCTGCTTGTTCTCACTACCGTATTGCTCCTTCCTCTTGTGTAAGGCGTGAGTGTTTGTGCACAGTGAGATGACCCAGGTTGCGGCTAATGGAGTGACTTCCCCGCCAAACTCTTGCCACATGAACATCTGTGCTTGGACAGGAGAAGGAATAGAATACAAGTGACGGGGTTAGGAAGAAGGCAGAACCACTGTTTTAAGCATTGCTGTGAGTTTGTTGGCTGGAAATTGAATCGTGGTGTGAGATTAGAAATGAAGGCAGGGTTCCAGACATCTGATGTCTTGGAGAGCTCTGCGTGGGCTTGTGAGAAATACTGAATGAGCAAAAATGAGTCCTGCCCACCTCACAACCTCCAGTGTTTGGCTTGATTGAGGCTGGATATGATTTTACTCAGTACTTCACATTAATATTCCTTTTAGAGTGACAGTATGTATTCTGTGTTACATTAGGAGGCTTGCATGGCTGTGGTAACTGGAGTTAGCTCCCCTTCCCACGGAGCTCGGGAGAGGCTGAACTTATAGGCAGCAGGCTGTGAAATGAAAACCTTTTTGGAGAGCCTTCTGAATGCCTTCTCGTGAATGATACCTGTTTATTCTGCACTAGAGAATAGTTGCGGTGTTTAGTTATGGTATCGGGATTTTCATGTGTAACTGGCACTATTTAAAAAGTAATTTGCATCAGAAGATGAATCATCTTTAATGTCCATAAAACAAGAGGCAGTGGGAATGTAGGGGCTGGGTTATGATAGCTCAGGACAAAGGGAGCTTCAGAGAAGCAGTGAGAGATTTGGGATTCTTTCATATAACCTGCACAGGAGTATGTTCCTCCTCTTGCTGAATTACCTTATAGTCATCCATATGTGATGACTTAAAAATTATTTTGTGCCTCGGAGCATTGATTCCCCCCCCCCACGCATCCCTTTTCTTCACTTTAGTGACAATCATCTAGCTTTGCTTTGTAGCTTGTCACTGCAGCACTCATAGATACCATACATAAATAAGCATGCATTAAAACCAAAGGATTTTGAATAATAGTGCCTGCATTTTTTAGGTTTATTTGGCTTTTTAACTGCTGAAATGAAAATGCTTAATATTTTGAATGTTCTGCAGGAAAATCTGGAACACTTTGAGTGTGTGGCTATCTTAAGTACAAAGCTAGGAAAATGAAATACCAGCATTACTGAAGCTATTGATTTATGGAAGAACTTTAACACATGTTGCAACTGTTCTATTTCTCTTGTATAACTGTTCATGTTTGGCTGCAGATGGACCTGAATATAAGAGAAATGAGCCCTCTGGTGCTGTATGGCCTAGCAGATGTAGAATGAAGTTATTGAAATATTTGACTTTTCTTTTTGGAAATAACCTTGGCTCAAAACTGGGCAGAAACTAAGCATTTAGTTGCTGAACTAGCAATGAACAGTAGTGTTTAAATACTCATTAACAAGCAGGCAAAGAATGCGTGCTGCTTACAGTTTCAATATTTTTGTTTTATGTTGAGGAAGTGAGGTGTGACATTGTAAGCTGTTCTTTAGTTGAGATTTTGATTGTGTATGTTTAGAATTGTGTGGCTAGTTGAAACCTCAGGAGTGACAATTTCTCACTTGAAGATGTGAATTTCTTTTTTTTTTTTTTTTTTTTTTTTCTGATTCACAAACTAAATTTTACAACTTGGAAGTCTGTGAACTTGAAATAATTACTTTGTCTAAAAAAGCTTCTCCAGAAGGAAAAGGTGTTTTTTGAATAATAAATCTAGAAAGAACTGAAGCTTTGCTCATGCCGCAAGTGTCTAAAGTTACTGGGTTCGCCAGATTGTGTGTTTGGATATGCAGTGATTCTCATATTAATACTGTTTTTCTTATGTGAAGAATATCTTATGTACACAGTCAGTTTTGTAACAATCAAAAACGGAGTTGTAAGTGAGCAAATAGTTTCTTTAAAGAAAAGTGTACAAAATCACTGTTTGCAGTTTGTCAAGAAAGATTTCAGCACATCATCTTATGACCACTGGATACCCTTGTTTCTACATTAAAATGCAAAGTATTGTTTCTCAACAGAAGTCTCTTTTCATTTCCTTCAGTATTTGCAAACGATGTATTCGAAAGATGGATCACCACTGCCCGTGGGTGAATAATTGCGTGGGGGAGAAAAATCAGAGATTTTTTGTTCTGTTTACGGTAAGTGAAAATCAACAGCAGCTTGATCTCAGTATGAGTCTACCTTGATTATAACAATTTTGGTTGTGCTTAGTAGTGAGTAATGGCTTAAGGGCACAGTTGTTTTGTGTTGGGTTTTTTTTTTTTTTTTTTTTTTTTTCATTTTTCCTTCTATGCAAGATATTCTCCAAGCAGGAAGGTATTTCTACTAATACTCATTTTAATCTTGTAAAGTGCTGTTATTTTAAACTACCTTAATTTTGCTGTGGTTTATGTAGTAACAATTAATGAAATGGTACTGTGATTTAGGGAGTTAATCCTTAAACTTTCATTGTTGCCCATGTTTTTAGGTTCAAGCTTAATTAGAGTTTGTTTTTACATCATTGTATTGAATTAAAAATTGAAATAGGAAAGTATATTTGCTGTGCAGTTGTGAAGGCTGGCTGAAAGGAATATCTGGTTTACTACCTGGCAGCAGTCAAAAGTAAGCACTCTCTCTTATTTCCAGATGTATATAGCCCTAATTTCAGCTCATGCGCTCATACTGTGTGGGTTTCAGTTTTTCTCCTGTGTCCGAGGGCAGTGGACTGGTAAGAAAATACTTAACTTTCACTATCATAATCTAGCAGATACTAAGGGAAAGTCATAGCGTTCCACCTATTTCAGTCCCATGTATGAAATATTACAGAACTTAGATCTTTTTGAAGTGAGGTCCTGAAAATATTTCATACCTGTTTACCCATCTCTCTCTTTTTTTTTTTTTTTTAATATATTTTTTTTTTCTTTCCTTTAGTCATTCACTGTAAGAGCTGTGGTTGTCACGGGCATTCTCACTCCCTTTCCACGTAGTAAAATTTACTACCTCTGTAATAGGAAGGAAACAGATTGCTGGTCGTCAATCACCTCAGCGCTATATTACCTAGAGCTGCTAGCTGGGCTTTTTGTGTCCCACCACAGTTCTGTGAATGACAGCTGAAACTTAAACAAATTTCTCCCTCATTCTGTTACTGGAGCCAACTGTGGGGCTCCTGTAGAAAAGAAATTTCCTAAACTGTCCCAGTTGTTTGTTTAGGCCTCTGACTTGCATTTCTTAATGTTCCAATGTGCCAGAGCTCATTCTGATCTTGTGCTTTTGACAGAAGATGGTTGATCATATGTTCTTCCTGGTATCTGAAGCAACAGGGGAATCCATGTGACTGGTTTTTGATTGAAATTCCGTTAAATGGATGGAATCTTAGTCCTTTTTTACTTAAAGCATTTTGCTTCCTGTGTACTATCCCATTTCTTCTTTGTCTAACTATAATTGAGTTAATCAGTTGATCAGAGGATCTCCAGAGATGTGACTTTAAGTGTAAGTCAGAACCTGATTACTTTGTGTGGTGAATTAAGAAAAAACAATAATGCAATCACAGCAAAATGGAACATCTGGAATAACTAGCAAGTCAGAACTGACAGTGATGGTAGTTTTTACAGTGTTTGTCATGCATGAAACTTCAAGCTGCTCTCATCTTTACATATGTGCAGTTCCGAGTACTTAAATTGTCTTACATGCAAATGTTTATTTGAGCATTTAGCTCTGGGGCCCCAACATAAGGAGGACATGGACCTGTTGGAGTGAGTCCAGAGGAGGGCCACGAAGATGATCAGAGGGCTGGAACACCTCTCTGATGAAGACAGGCTGAGAGAGTTGGGGTTGTTCAGCCTGGAGAAGAGAAGGGAGACCTTAGAGCGGCCTTCCAGTACTTAAAGGGGGCCTACAGGAAAGATGGGGAGGGACTCTTTCACAGGGACTGCAGTGATAGGACAATGGGTAACGGTTTTAAACTGAAAGAGGGTAGATTTACATTAGATGTAAGGAAGAAGTTCTTCACAGTGAGGGTGGTGAGGCACTGGAACAGGTTGCCCAGGGAAGCTGTGGATGCCCCATCCCTGGAGGTGTTCAAGGCCAGGTTGGATGGGGCTTTGAGCAACCTGGTCTAGTGGAAGGTGTCCCTGCCCATGGCAGGGGGGTTGGAACTAGGTCATCTTTAAGCTCCCTTCCAACCCAAACCATTCTGTGATCCTTGAAATACTGAGGCAGGATTGCAGTAATGCAGTACCAAATGCTGTATAGGAAGACAAAAGTGTTACTTCCTGAAAACTCTTTATTTCTCTGGGCAGCAAATAAAGCTGCTGCAGTGCTAGAAATTAGAATTTTGTTTTAATTGTGAAATATTGTTTCAAGTGTCAGATATTTAGCTTTTATTGCTGTTTGTTGAAGAGGGGATGAACATGCTCTATAGATTGTTTTAATTTATTTTTTTTTATAACTACGTATGTCATTTTCACAGAATGCAGTGACTTTTCCCCACCTGTAACTGTGATCCTGATGATCTTCTTGTGCCTTGAGGGTTTTCTGTTTCTCACTTTCACTGCAGTCATGTTTGGCACCCAAATCCACTCAATATGCAATGATGAAACGGTAAAGACCTCTACTTTTGGATGCTGTAATGATTATTCTGGGAAGATGTGTTTAGATGTTTTATTTGCATGAGGGGAGGCTCTTATTTTGGACAAAACCCCAAATCTGAAATAGCTCATCATTTGTATTTTCTACAGTTGTAAGGACTGAAATACTTTCTTGGGGTTTGCTTTCTAACAGAAGTTCTTGCATTATTTGCTTTTCGGACATGAATTTTATAATTAGGTTTTTCAATTACAAAGATTGCACAGCTTCTGACTTCAGTTTGGACTTTCACTTCTCAGCTATCACTCCTGGTTTGTGTCATGAGAAATGTCTGCTTTTCTCAGGTTTACACTTAAACTAGCTATCTTGTATCAACACTTCACACTTTCCTCTACTTTTATACACTTTATTAGAGTGTAAGTGTAGTTGGGACCTTTGGCTCCCTTGCCCTTAGATCTGCAGCGTTAAGCCTTGAGAGGATGTTTTGTGATGGATAAGTGACAGGAAATATAAGGAATTTGAATCTTGTGGCTGTTCAGAATTTTCTCATGTGAGGCTGTTTAAAAGTGTACTTCTGTACTGAAGAGTAACTGTGAAAAACAATTGGTAAATAAGCAGCCTTCGTTAGTGGGAAGTACAAAAAATGATCATCAAAATAATGTGTTTGGGAGAGTAAGCCTAGCTTCAGTAATTGCAGTACAAGAGCCTTCTTGGAAGCCTTATTGTCTGGTTTCATTAACCGAGTAAACAACTTCTAGTGCAGGTACGTTGCGTGCAGATCCTCTACTGTAAGGTCAGCTTTTCTGGTCATTTTGTCTTTTAGTTTGAGGGAGGAAGAGGTAGACCAACCTTCTTGTACACATTTTATGTTCTAAGTCTTCTGCCCTGTACCCACAGGGCTAAATCGGCCATTCTTATTTCTTCCTTACTAAATAAATAACAGTAAGAAACTAATTGGCTCACTAGCTATACATTAAAAGAATGCAAAATCATCATCAGTTTTGATAACTGCTATTAGACTTTACTAAACTTTGGACTTAACAGTGCATCACTGCATGTCTGTTTGTGTACAGGAGATTGAAAGACTGAAGAGTGAAAAGCCAACATGGGAGCGGAGACTACGTTGGGAAGGAATGAAATCTGTTTTTGGGGGTCAGCCTTCACTCCTGTGGATTAATCCTTTTGCAGGATTTCGAATCAGGCGACTTCTACTGAGAGCAAAGAAAGGAGGACCTGAGTTTTCTGTTTGAGTCTAATTATGCTGGAACTTGCAAGAATACTATATAATATTTATTTGGGGCCAGAGAAGGCTGTCTACATATAATCTGTGACCAGGTGAAACTGATATCAGACATTTGCTTGTAGCAAGCAGTTTTATACGTTTATCGTCACAGACATCTCATTAACTTTCAGAGACGCGAACTGGATCTGTAATGGTCTTAACAGCAAGGTAAGAGGAAAAGTACATGGTCACACTAAAGAAGCCAAATGTCATGCTACTGTAATTTATTTTATGAGATTAATTATCCATTTTTGTTAAACCCTTTTTATTTGATAAAAGTTTGGGGAATTACCTGTGTGTTTTTATAAAAAGTATATACTTAGGTGCAGTTGTCAATCATAAGGAGGAGCATTATGGTGAAAGTTGATCTCAAATGAGACCTAGCCTTCTAAATCCAGTTTTCAGGGAATAGTGGTTTATTCAGTTTTAATTTATATTTCAGCTTGTCCTAATAAACAGAGCTGTACTCTTGTGTCCCACTTCAGACACACATTCCTCATATGCAAGTGATTCAAAGGACTGGTGCACACAACAGCATAACACATCAGAGGCACTGTTACACCCCTGCCAAATGTCTTCCCAGGCTCACAAAAGCATGTCTTGTGTTTGGCAGTATTAATCTCATATGGCATTTAGGTAAGTTCTAAATCTTCAGTAAACAACACTTTTGACTAACAGCTGTGGGCCAAATTCTGCCCTCAGATATGCATCTCCAATTCTTAATGCATTGATTCTAGAGGAACTTAAGTGTACATGTTTGAGGATTGTATCTAGTCCTCTGCAGCGATGAGTAGGACCAGTGACTGTATCCTCCTGTGTGAGATTAAAATGTATGTACTGCAGATTGGAGTTAATTAACTGAAAACAGTTGTCTTTGTAAGGTCTTGCTCTGCCCCTTTTTATTGTACAGACTTTTCGTAGAAGGAAAGCTGTTAACTTAATGATCCCTTGAACAAAGACATCAGAGGAATGAGGGAGGTTGCCTCTTTCTCAAGTACAACAGAGCTTAAATGTGGAAAGATCTGTAATAGAAGGAATTATTTTGAATTTAACCATTTTCCGACCAAAACTACTTTCAAGAAATGAGAGCAATATAGATCTAGAACTGCTTTATGTGGGCCTGACAACAGTAGTGCTAAGAAATGTTTATAAATCTGCAAGTAATGAAATACAAGCTGCAAGTAATGAAATTCAGCTAAAAGTGGGTTCTTTAAAAATTATATTTAGACTATTTTTTGTATTATTGTTAATCTCTTCTATATAAATTACTGACAATATAAAGGATAAAGCAGGAGCCTTGATACATAGCTTGAAATTGTGCCTAGAAAGTAAATAGCTCCCTGTTCTGGGACTTGCCTTAAAATTGTCCTGTTCTTGCTTTTGCTTTGCCAGTAGCACTGGTGATCTGTCCCACTTCAAGCAGTTCAACGTGCTGAAGAATCTTGCATTATAAAGTTTACATACTACAGATGCTATACATTCTTTTTTCAGTGACCTGCTTCTCCATTTCTTTGTAATTGTTTGTGGCATCTTGATTCCAGCTTCATCAGGTTTTATACCATTGGGTGGGTGAAATTGCTAAGGGATCCGTTTATTACCTGTGGCCCCACGAACCAAAACGTACAATACTATGTAATATGTTCACTTTGCTTGGGGGAGATGGTGTGTAACACTGGACAGTTGCTAGGTGGACACATCCAATGAAATTGCAGTCAAATGAACAAAACTATGTCTCATGTAACTGAGGGAAAAGTTGAAAGTTCCACAAGAATCTTTGCATATTCAGTTGCACATCTTAAAGATTGGGAAAAAATGTGTCTGGCTTTGTCATGAGGCTCTTAATGTGTATATTGTTTAATAAAATATCCTGATGAAAATCAGAAAATATCACTTCAAGCGGTTGAATCCTGTGACTTAGCAAGTGTGTGCGTGTGTGAAATCAGGTTTACTTGGCTTTTCAAACCCTTGTTACGTTGTAATTTTTTTAATGTAAAAAAAAAAATAAAGTAATGAATTGAAGTCTTAGTTGATTAACTTCTGCTCTATATGTCACTTTTTTTGCACATATACGTGCATATTCACATATATTTAGATTATAACAACTTCAGGGTAATGATCTTGCATCCTTTGGCTTGTAATTTATATGTACATGTGTATCAAGTAACAGATGATATTGCTCCAAATTAAATGCTGCTCTGCTTATTAAGGGTTTTAAGCTGTGCTAACTGCTTAGCTGCTCTTAGGCATTTCCTTTTCTGCATCCTCTGGTGTAACTGTTTATCTTATTAATACTTGTTTTTCTAAGACGAGTGGGAAAACACATGGTGAATACTTCCTGCTTGAAAACTCTTTAACAGAGTATCTCAGGCTTCGCACTTTCAACGTATTGGTATAAAATACACGTTTGGACTCCCTAGTTTCTCTGCGCAAATGTTGTCTTTTGCCACTAGTTCTGTAGCTTCAGATACAAAGCCAATTATGCAGCCTAGAGAGCAGCAGTTCAGGTAGTTGTCAACAGAACAGCTGACCCAACAAGGGTGAGGGCGAGGAGGAAACAAGGTTTACAAAGGCAGTAAAGGATAGAGAGACTGGAAGCAGTTTACTTCTCGTTTGCAATAATTCTAAAAAATACTTCGGTACCTTTCCTGGGTATAATATCACACTTTTGTACACTGCTGTTTCCAAATACATTCATACAAACTCTGTGCCACTGCTTCTTGTATTTTTTAAGCAGGTTAATGATTTCATTATATTTGTATGCCACAACAGTTAGTCTGTGCTATGTTTACATATATTTTAGGGAAGAGCTTGTTTACTCTCCAAAGGAACAGACATCTCTGCGGATGGATCCGGCGAATTTATCTCCTTTTTATTTTCGTGTTTAATTTCTAGTAGTAATGTCAGGTTGTTTCATGAATCCTTGCTGAATCATAGAATCAGAATCATTTATGTTGGAAAAGACCTTCAAGATCATTGACTCTAACCATCGCCCATGCCCACTAAACCATGTTCTGGAGTATCTCGTCTACACGCTTTTTGAATACCTCCAGGGATGGTGACTCAACCACTTCTCTGGGCAGCCTATTCCAATGTCTGACAACCCTTTTGGTGAAGAAATTTTTCCTGATATCCAACCTAAATGTCCCTTGCTGCAACTTGAGGCCATTTCCTCTCATCCAATCTCCAGCCACCTGACAGAAGAGACCAGCACCCACCTCGCTACAACCTCCTTTCAGGTAGTTGTAGAGAGCGATAAGGTCTCCCCTCAGCCTCCTCTTCTCCAGGCTAAACAGCCCCAGTTCCCTCAGCCGCTCCTCATAAGACTTGTGCTCCAGACCCTTCACCAGCTTGGTTGCCCTTCTCTGGACACGCTCCAGCACCTCAATGTCTTTCCTGTAGCGAGGGGCCCAAAACTGAACGCTGTACTCAAGGTGCGGCCTCACCAGTGCCAAGTACAGGGGAACAACCACCTCCCTGCTCCTGCTGGCCACACCATTTCTGATACAGGCCAGGATGCCGTTGGCCTTCTTGGCCACCTGGGCACGCTGCTGGCTCATATTCAGCCGGCTGTTGACCAGCACCCCCAGGTCCTTTTCTGCCGGGCAGCTTTCCAGCCGCTCTTCCCCAAGCCCGTAGCGCTGCGTGGGGTTGTTGTGACCCAAGTGCAGGACCCGGCACTCGGCCTTGTTGAACTTCATACGATTGGCCTCGGCGCATCGATCCAGCCTGTCCTTTTTCTTTTTTCAGAGGATGTGAGAATGTGTGGGGCTGCCCGACTGAGCCTGGGCACCTCCCTACATAGGGCTTCATCTACACCCTGATCTTCACCGGCATGGTCCTCAAATTCCAGAGCCCCGTACCTGTTGTGTAGGGGCAACTGGGAAGGTGTGGGAGACCGGGAGGGGATTCTCCTGCCTCCCCAAGCAGGGACGTCTATCCATTCCCCTCCATCCACTGCCTCTGCCTCAGGGATGGCAGGGTGCGGGTCCACCAGTCTATCTCCCTCTCACGCTCCCTGACACTCCTCAACCTTCCCAAATCCTCCTTCAGCTCTGCCACCAGGCTGAGCAGATCCTCCACCCGGTCACACCTCACACGAGAGATGCCCCCCGCTGCCCTCCGTCACCAGTGACAGACTCGGGCACTCCCCGCAGCCAAAGACCTGGACAGCCGCGCGTTTACACGACAGCTCCGTCTGCGTCGCCACATTTTTCCTAACAAAGGCTTTTCCCCGAGTGGCAACCATACCTGGGTCTCCTTCTGGGCCAGTGCCCACCACTTGAGTAGCCTTCTCCAGCTGGGAAGAAGCGGGGTCGGGGCGGCTGCACCCTGCCCGCGCAAACTGTAAATGATTCTTGACTCTGCTAATAACACTGAAATGAAATACGCCGGCATTACACTTCTGTATTATTTTTTTCTTAAGTGTTATTCCTCTGAACAGAGTAACAGTTCAATTCATGCAACGTACTTTGCGGTTGAATATGGATCGGTGATTCTTCATTGATGAGATATTGTTACATTTTTTTGCTTGGGTCACTTATTCTTTCTTTTTATTGTGTGTGTGTTCTGAATTTCTTCGTGGAGGAATCCTGTCATTCAGTTCTTGCAGTATTTCTTGACTGTATTGCAGTAGCATATATGCTACTGTGATGCACATTACTCTTGTCATACCCAAATAGAGCTCTGGAAAATAGCCAGCATGAATCAAAACAATCACAGTCTTAGTTTCTTAATAATGTTAAGTGTAACTTTGCACCTCTGAAATATTTCTGCAATTTCTCTTAATACTGTCGTGCAGGTTAAAGTTAAGCTAAGACCTACATTTGACATTAATAAAGCCAAATGTTATAATTTGCAAGGAAATGGATAACTTACAGAGAAATAAGTAAGACTTTATTACCTGAGATGCACAATTCATGTTGTTCTGACAAAGAAGCTGGCATCTTGCCAGACGACTAAAATATTTTTAAATTACGGCTATGAACCTCTTTTGTTAACAAAATCATGATTCCAATAAAGCAGAAATCTAATAAAATAGTCACTTCCAAGCTATGTTTGCATAAGAATATTGGTTTAATTTAAAGTGGAGTTTGACATAGGGAAGCCAGGAAGAGATTTTTGCTATGAATCTATTCTAGCCCTTAATACAGGCCCCTTGTAAGACAGTAAATTATTCTTGCTGTAAAACTTCACCAGACTAGCTGAACGCCGGAGGCTGAGTCTGGTATCTGCTTGTTCCTGGACAATTTTATTTTCTTCTCTCAGATAATGTCTTAGATTATTAATTACTTCAGTCTCGAGTGAAAGCTGAGCTTTGCAGCCATGGATGATTCTTTTTTATGAAAAATAAATTCCTATGGTGAAAATCCCTAAGGTACTTGCATTGGAAAAATCGATACAGAAACTTGAAAACTTAGCTTTGAATTAAAGAAAAAAGGTAAACTGTCTATATGAAATATGAGAATATGGCATTATTTCTGCTATAGATTTATTTTCTTACCATTAATGAGTATAAATGTACATTTAATTTCTAGAAAAGTAATGTAACCTACATCATGGAGGAACTGGAAGCAATGTTAGGTAAGTACAGTTGCATCTGTCATGCAGCAGGAATGCTTGCAGTACAACCTGGTTTCCAGATATAGCTGTTTCAAATCAAAGTTATCAGCATAGAATGTCAGATCAAATTCATCACAGACAGTAGAAAAATAAAACGTTGTGATCCTAGGTGAAATTCAACCCAGTCTTCAATGGTTTTCAAATATCTCTCGTGCTGTAGAATGGCAACTCTAAAATATCTCCCCAACGAATGAAAGGTAGCCTGAGAACAAAGTATTCCCCTTTGGGTGAAGGTTCAGATGCTCTTCCCAACTTCTCTTTCAGTCAATAAGATTGCATTTTCATAGTGGGCGTCCTCCATCCGAGGATCTCAAAGTGCTTCACGAGCGTTAGTGAAAGAAGCCTCACAAAGCCGTAGGTGGGCACCGTCATTTCACCTTTGCCATGGCGGGGATGCACGTGGCTTGGCAGATTTGTGATGTGTGACAGAACTAAAAATTCCCCATCGAGCCCTGCTGCTCAGTACGGCCGCCTGTAACCCCTCGAGGTGTCTGATGGAGGTGATTGGGCTTTTATGCAGATGAGCATAAGCTCTGTAGAAGTCCGGCAATCTGCTTTCTAATGAAGTCCAATTCATTCAAATTAACACTGTAACACAATGACCGTGCTTTAGGAATGTTTGAGGTTGTATAGTCATCTATTGGGCTTATTTTAAATAGTTATAACATGGTTAATAGTTGCTTACCTACTGGTGATTAAGTTTTACATTAAGTGCAGAAGAACCTTATGTTTTAAATGCAAATATTTTTTATAATACACAGCTCACAGGATACCTGCCTCTTTTTTTTTTTTGCCAATTTAGAGCCTTGAAGTTTAGGTTGCAAACATGATGTTACGGCAACGTACAAAGCTACAGGAAAATCACATCTGCGTACTGGGAAAAGGGGGTTTTTGGCATTTTTGTTACAGGTGTTGCCTCTTCCAAATATGGTTGCAGTAAAAGTTTGCAGAAGATACAAAGCAGTGATTGGGTAAGTAAGTCAACAGCTTCTTGAGCTTCCCACCAGTAGTGGGTTTTAGCAGACCCAGCAGCCACGGTCTGATGCAGAGATCCTTGCTGCCGTCTCGGAGCTGCATTAGGTGTGCGCACAAAGTAGAGGATGCATCAAATGACTCACAACTGGACAGTAGATACACTGGAAATTACAGAAAATAACAAAATATTGGCATTCCTGCTCACAAATAATAACTGACCAGCATTAAATGTTAGCTGGGCTGTGTGGAACAAGACACATCCATGCGGAATAAGAAAGCGCTGGCCTGCTAAATGTTATGAAGATACACTTCCTAAAGCTTAACATGCAGCAGGAGAAATGGGAGTGTATTTACATTTTTAATGGGAATAGACCTTTTCATACTGACAATTCCAGACACGCTGTACTCATTAACGATTACCAGGAGCTGTGCAAGGCATTTGGGTTTATGAAGATAGCGGCCGAAGGCCGTAAAAGGGTCGTGATCACACCGAGCTAGGCGATAACAAATGCAATCAGAAGCCCTGCTCCAAAGAGCTTACAGTCTTGGTCCTACTGAAAAGAGCATTAACCCCAATCACTTGTGAAATGAGGGTGGCGGTGGTGGGAAGACCCGTGGTGAGGCTCCTGCTGCAGTCTTGGTGCTCGACTCACGGACGGGAAAGAGTGTGACCGACAGATCCGGCTACAGGCAGGGGGTTGCTGTGCTTTGCCTCTGCAAAGAGAAAGGGCCCGTTTCACTTTCAGCACCTTTTTTTTTTTTTCACATTGCTCCCAGGTTCTCCTTCCACCTCTCCCTATAAAATCTCCTGCTTGGGTATCACTGTCTGAGGCAAGAGCTGCGCTACGGCGTTGGGTCCTGCGCTAGAGCCTAGTTTATAGTCTTCACTGCCTGTGCTTGTAGAAGGAGATGGAAGGGATGGTTCAGGAGATGCTGTGGGAGAGAAAAGAAACAGAATTAAAATGGACTTGGACACTGTTCAGTGGAGCAGTGCCCAAGTAAAATCAGCAAACCATCCTATGAAGCAAGGAGCAGGAGCTTCGGGCATGGGGCAGGGAAATCCATCCCAAATCAGGCATGTTCAGGCTTATTCTTCCTTCCTGTTTGTGACGAGGACTGATAGGCACATACCAACTCTTCTCAGTATTTTGCGCTTGGGAAATGCCCCCAACTGCTTTTCAATCCTTCCTCTCCTCATCAGAGGAGACCTCAACCTGCTAGCCACTATACTTCATTTACAGAACACAGCACCTCTCTAATCTCTCTTGCTGCAGGGTGGCTTAAAAAAAAAAAAAAAAAAAGCAAGATCAAATACGTGATGCCAACATTTATATGGCTGAGAAATAGCAAAATATGCCACAAGAGGTAGATGATCGTAACTGGCAGAAGCAGACTGTGTGCAAGACATCGTGATTACATGGCAGTGGCTGTTAAATTGCAACTCATATTCTAATTTTTTTTTTTTAATAGCATGGTCCGTTTGCTACTACAGCAGATAAATGCCTTAACAAATAGCCATTGCCTAGCAGCAGTGCCCAGAGCAGTTGAAGATGGTCTTGTATTCAGGTCATATTGTGTTCTGGTTGACAGCAACCAAGACACTTTACGTAGGGAAACTCTTGCCACTAATAACTGCGTGTGCTTCTTTGTGGTATTTCCCAGCACTGCCTCTATTCATAGAAAAACAGTGTCACCAATCTTGATTTCCTTTTTTTAAATCTCGTAATGTTTAGTAGCATCTCAAAATCCCTCTGGATCATGCTAGTACATGAAAATCTCAGCTTCTTTTGGGAAGCATGTTTCCAGACTGCATAGTAAAGGGCGTCAGCAAGGGGGGGCTGTGAACTCTGATTCAAGTATAATGCTTAAACATATAAATAAACTTAAAGGTCTTTTTCTTAACTGCTTTTCCTATCCAGTCCCTTCATTATGCTGACACTAATAGCGTAAAAATGGACACGTACGGTCTGGAGCGGTGTGAATCACAGAGCTCATGTTGCTTGGGAGGACATGTCCTGGCAGCGGTTCCAGGTTGAGGTTGGAAGGTCCTGACTGGTACTGGAGATCAATGGTGGTTCCTGCAGGGGAAGTGAAAAAAGACATCATTCTTTGCATAGTTACTGAGAAGCCAGATGCTCTGGGCCAGATCTCTTTTTTTCAGAGAATGTGGAAGACCTCTGCGGGTGGGGGTTAATGTCCTGGCTTGTCTTTGCTTTCTTCCTGCTCCGGCTGTCGTCTTTGCTCTCTGCCTTCTCACTGTCTAGGCACAACCTCCCACGATGGCTGGGGTTTCGGCTAATATTCAACTGCACTGTTCATCTGTCTCTGTGTGTGTCCCAGTTACTGCTCTTATCAGGGTTTCCCATTTATTTATAACTTTTGCATGTTGCTAACAAAAAAATGTATTTTCTTCTTGCAAACCACATCAGTTTGGTAGGTTGCCTAAAAAGTCAAGTGCCCCGCTGGTGTGAAGCACTGCAAAGTGTACCCATTTCTATAAAACTGATCCTGGGTCAAATTTTCAGAGACAGGCTGGAAAAAAATGGCTTGGGGATTGGACTGGAGTGAGAAGGACCCACATTCAAGCTACAATTCAACCCGAGCCTTGACTTCCCTCCTCCCAAGACCAAGTTCTCTCTACCGTACATCCTCCAGAGAAGGACAAAACCCCAGACACGAAGCCTTGTAATGGCTTTGAAATAAATCAGCTTTGCTGTCCTTTCTCAGCCGGGGTCATACCTCCCAGCAGCATCTCCTGCAGCAAGCTGTCGATCCTGGCCACACCAAAGAGCTTCACGAACTGGACTTGCTCGATCATCTGCCAGGTGATGCTCTGCAGCGGGGGCAGCAGGAGGAGGATATCGCTGAACCGGCCTCGGGAGTCGTACTGGCGATCGTTGATGTAGTCTTCTAGGTTGACTTGGACCTGGAAGCGCATGTTCTTCACCTTCCCGGGCTCGCTCAGGCCTTTGCAGTCTGGGAGGGGAAAAAAAATGAAGTTAATTGCTGGCCTGTGTAACCAAAAAGTGTTACCCTGTCAGTCAGGTTCTGTAGAGGGAAAAGGATGAGGTGCCAGTGATCCTCTGACAATTATCTGTCAGAGTCTGCAAGTTTATCTGACAGATTAGCATTGGGCTGCTACTATTTCCTATTTCACATGGAATAGGGAAACCGTAAGGGGAATTTGGGGGGAAACGGGAATTTGAGGGGAAATAGTAAGAAAATAAGAGCTTGCTTCAGGTGGATATGTCTGGCTACTGCCATTAGTGAAGAGGAAGGATTTAGATGTTGAACCGTATTGGTCCTTCCAAGGAAATGGCCTGGAATTTTCCCCTGAAAACTTTGAGTCCCAACTGCTGCCACTAAATCCATGTAGGTTTAGTGCCTATATGAGGTAATTACACCCACTGCAGCACCAGATTCATGTCTTTGACCTGTGGTCGATTCGTTCTTCATGGTCCACTGGTCCAGTTTTGCTTAAGCAAGTAAATGTGCACTCTGGGTAGGGTGAAGGGCCGGAATTTACAGCTTTCCACTCCTGCCTCTCCTGGTATCTAAAACTGAGATTTCTGGCTCACTGGACCATTTCCTTCACAGTCTACAAAGAATCCACAAGCACCACATTTTAGGGATCACCACGCCAAGAGATTAGATGAAGTGGTTAAGAAATTATTGTATGTCAGCATGTAACTCTATGACATGCCCGCTTGTTAGCATGAACGAATTTCACTTCTGTAGAGCTTTGCACTTTTTCCTTTTAGATGAAATCACAGCGCCTCACTGTCGCAGTGATCTAAAGCTTCACTGAGATACTGATCAGCCGAGAAGGTAATTTGTAAAACTCAATTTGATAATACCACCCTTACTCAGGTTTACAGCAGGCTCTTTGGCGAGCCAAAGTTCATGATGTTTGTAAAACTCCTGTATCTTGATTTCAAATCAGCGAACACAGCAAAAAAATAACTAATGGAAGATACTCTAATTTCTCCATGCTAATAGATGCCAAAGACAAAAAGGCATTGTTCTGGACTGGGGATTGTTCCCCCATCTCTTCTCCAAGCTACAGGGCAAGACGCACTAAAGGGACTCAAGTGTTGTACCTGGAGGAGGTGTTGTGTTTGCTGTAGGCGTGTAGAAACAGGAGTGTTTGGGGGGAACCTGGGCTGAGACAGAAACCCCCGTGTTTGTGGAATGAGAATACAGCAACGGTTGAAAACAAGCTTTTGTTTGCCTCTGTGTGTTTTTGCCTGTTCATCCTGTGCGGATCAGCCCTGCCCTCCAACAAGAGCCGTTAACAGCCATCCTTGATTTTTCTGGGTACTCTGAACAGTCCAGCTCTCTGTGGTTTTTAATGCTGCTTTCTGAACTCCGGTGGATGCTCCACACTGCTGCTCAGTTGACTCACTTTGCTTATGCATAATTCAATATAGGCATATATGTCCTTAATAGCCATCTCCTTCATTTCAGACTGACGGGCTTTCCTGAAGCCAAGCTACAGAAGCAGCAAAACTCTTCCAGGGTCTGCAGAGTCTTGCACATCGGTCTGGCTGGAGTTAATACTTGCTAAATAGTAAAGTGTTCAGGAATAGGGCACTTCTAACATGTCCTTGCTGCACTGCAAAGTATTGCTCATTACAGCAGAGGCAGGTGAAATGTAGAGCTGCCGCCGAGGGGTTTTCCTCATTTTCGGAGAGCCCTCAACTCCTTTTCAAGCCCCGTGCTTGACAATCGGGAAGGAAGCTTACCTGGATCAAAGAAGATGATGGCTTTAAGGCAAGCGTACTCATTGTCATCGATCTGGATGTCCCGCAAGGGCTTCACCAACTCATCCAAGATTCTGGTGGCCACACGAGCGATTTCGAGTTCCGGGCAGTGCATTGGAATGATGAAGTCATTCCCTGGGGAGACAAGAGAAATTCGCCATCAGATTTTCTCTCTAGCTCTGCGGACACGGTCTTATCCAGAAGTTACCCCAAGGCATGTTGCCAGATAGTCCCAGTGCCCACGTGCAGCAGATTTCCAGTGTGCAGCTTCACACTCAGATTCACGACTGAGAAGCAAGCCGTCGATCTCATTCTTTGGTCCTTATTTATCTCGTTTGCACATGTCAGTGCACCCACACTGTACACAAAGCCTGCTCCACGTTCTGCTCTGGTTTACCCTCTGTTATACCTAGCATCTGTTTGCAAGTGGTGTTGCATCTTTATTTTTGGTGTGGTTTTTTTTAAATAAAGTTCTCCCTCCCTCTTTTTTTTAATGCGTGGCTTTCAAGGTCAGTATTCTCATTTTTCCAAGAATAATCCCACCTGTGTTTTTGGTGGCAGAGAGCTACATGAAAAGGAAATACCTATGTGCACTATAATTTTTAATAGACCTTTCTGCTAAGATTTTAGGCACCGATACCCAAATACCTCATTGCCTGTGTCCTGGCAATTGCAGTTACAAAAACAAGGCAACGCAGTTTGAGATGCCATTTAAATACTGGGGGCTTTCTCAACAACAATTTCAAAGCAGTAAGGGAGCACTTGTAAAAGTCCCAGTGAATTTGCTTGCTCTTTTTTACACTTCTCCAGAAACCTTCTCAAGCACTTAGTCGCAAGCCAGATGTGCAGACCATGCCCAGGAGGGCAGAGAGGATTTCAGGGAGGCAGGATACTTGGCAATGACACGGGTGTGCAAATTATAAAAGCAGGAGTGTATTTCACTACTTTACCTAATAACAGAAAATCGGTGTATGGTATGGACCGCTTGGCTACCCCGAGGAGCAGGTGTTCTCCTGCATGGGCTCTGAGCAAGGCAACCTGGAGATGGCACAGAAGAAAGAAATAATATTATGTTTGAAAAGCAGAGAACAGAACGGTGAGCTGTTGCTGTTTAGATTAAGCCAAATTTGATGTTTGCTTAGATATGTCAGATCTACAGATAAAGTACTATTAAGAGCTAGAAATTATTAGTATATCTTCACTTTGCAGAAGTGCTACATTCATGGCAAACTAAACAAAAAGGTGTTTTCAATGAAAGAGCAAAGAGGGGCTTGAGTAATTTCAGTTCTTAGGAAATAAATGGCTTTTATATTCAACTATCAAGTACCAGTAAAAGGAAAACCAGTCTTTTTTGACTGGGTCCTTGTGCAGACTGGAGTGACCAACTCTATTATATTTTGGGGGACTTTGGCTACTTGACTTATTTTTAATCGATCCCTTGTCCTTTATTATTCTTTCTCTCCTATTAGTTTATGGCTCTGCGTAGGGTGATCTATAAGTTAATGTCAGATTCTCCTGTTGAAAAGTATGGCTGGGAGTTCCTATCGAAGGCGGTGGGTTTGCAGGGAAGAGGCATTTGCATTTTACCTGGTCATCAAGTGGGAGCTCACAAAACGCCGGGATGTATTTTGCCCATTCAACCAGCACCAGAAGCTGCTGTTTCATGGATTCACACACATCGTTGATGGTTGCAACCTTCTTCATAGCAATGTCCGCGCTGTGCGCCGGACTCAGCGATGAATACTGAAAGAGAAACAACCCAGTTGCATTGGGACCAGATCGGTGCTGTTTTGCCATCCTTGATAGCAAGGATTCATTGATAACACGAGGAGCCTTCGCAGACATTAACCTCATCAGGTCATTGACAAGACGTTTGCCGTCGTGGTTGCGCACTTATTTATTTGCTCAGCAGCGTATACTGTCCAATGTACAGCCCATGGGGAAGCCTCCACGAGGTGGTGCTCGGTCCCAACAGACACCCCTCCCTCCTCCACCTTCTTCCCACTCTCCAGGCTGGCTCAGGATAAAATCTGATTAATATTCCCATTCCTAGCAGTAGCCAGCAGCACTGGGTCTCAGCTTCCCATCAATCACTTAAGCCAGCCAAATGCATGAAATGCATCCAGCCTTTCTCCCCTGAGTTGCTGTCTGGGACACAAACCACCCATTGCAAGCTCTAAAAAGCTGCGTGGGGGACGAGAGGGTTAAAACCTCGTAATTTTTTAAAAGGAAGTGGACGCATTGCTGCATGTAATACGCAACATCTGGACCATATGTTTCAGTGGAGAAAGGATATTTGCATAAGAATTTAAAGGATGCGCAGGGTGAAATTCATTGTGGAACATGAAATAAAAAAGCAATCAGCGTTAGCTGAAGCCCAGCGATTTTATTACCTTTATTTTTCTCTCCTAAAATTGTTGCTCCGGTAAAGTTACAAGAAAAGATATAATTGACCGTGACGGGAACATTGTGTTCTGAGCAGGACAGAGTGTGCAGCAAGGAGGGATAAATTTCTGCATGAAATGCAACGGATTTTTAGGGATGCAGCAACAATTTAGGCTGGGGGCAGAGGGGACCAGGGGTCTGCAACATCCCTCAGCCCTTGGAATTTCAGCTTTGCATCTCACATGCCAAAGGCTGCATCTGCTTCTTGCAGGACTTGTTGTCTTGATAATGCACCAAGGATTTTTACTGTCTGCTTTTGGATACTTCTAATGCGTTTTCTTCCCTGTGGCTTTGCGCAAGAGCCATCCAAGGGCAGAAAAAGATCCAGCCCTGGATGGTTTAGTGAGTTCCTAGCCCCATATGGAATAGCTGAAGGCCATGTACTCATTCGGAGGGCTGTCCCTGCATTTCATACCTGCTGCGCCATGGCCTCCGCCTGAGTGAGCACGTTGATGGAGAGCGAGCCGTTGTCCTCGTAGCTGCTCCTG
The DNA here is from genome assembly GCF_900496995.4 of Aquila chrysaetos chrysaetos. NCBI lineage: Eukaryota > Metazoa > Chordata > Aves > Accipitriformes > Accipitridae > Aquila > Aquila chrysaetos. The sequence continues at coordinate 3,821,627 of NC_044012.1, forward strand.
CGAATGCTGATCCTGTCACGCTCATTCTGCACAGCTGAAATGAGAGCGAGCAGCGGTTGTGTTAGCAAGGAACTTCCCACACAACCGATGGCTGATGTTACTTTTGGTCCCCAAACGGGAGTGGATGGGGCTTTAGTGCCTGCAAGACCCTCCACTCTTGCTGGAGGCTGGAATAAGATTAAACAGGCCCTGGGGAAGGGAAAAAAGGCCACTAGAGAGGGAGAAGACCAGGCACAGGAGCAACAGAGGGCAATAAGGCCATTTGGCAGTCAGAGCATCCCCTGCCAGAATTTAGCTGGTCCTACGGGGTTTGATGCAGCTCGGGGGGGTTGGGGATTTGGTGTCGACCTTTTTCACTTGGCAATGCACCCACGCTGCTGGAGTCCTGGCCTCCCATACCCTTTTTGCCACGTCTGCACCGAGGACTCCTCTCCTGAGCTCCCAGTACAGCAGGATGCTCTTGAGGTTCCATCTTGTCTCTACGGCAGCACTGGAAAAACCATCCTCTGTTCCCACCTCAAAGCATCCTCGAAGCGTGCCCTGGCCCTGCGGCATCGCAGGCGGTGGTCCCCAGGGGACATTGCCACCGCTCACGGAGAGCAGGAAGAGTCTTCTCATTAAGGAAGCTCCAAAGAAAGGAAGCTTAAATTCGCTGATTCCCCCTTAAAACCATTCCCTCAGCCTTGCCCATCACACTGCTGATTTCAATGAGTCTGTAACCCTGCGGCAAGGCCAGCACGCAGCTGAGGGAACAAACCAAGCCAGGGTTTGTCTCCAGCTCTGCCGGCATCCTGTGCAAATCACTGCTGCAGATCAGCTCAGACCGCCCTGAACTGTTAATAACAGTGATATAACGCACCTTGGACACACTATAGTGACCACAGCAGAGTGAAGATCAGCCCTGGGCTTTTTGCAAACAGAAAGATATGGCCATGCCATGGTGAATTAGAAAAAAATGCTGATTTTTTGAGGTCCATTCCACCCTTTAACCATCCTTTTCCCTGAAGCACAAGCCACATCTAGCCCCATGCTCTGTCAACCCTGCATGTTGAACATAACAGATTTACTGTGCTTCGGCAGCTTATTTTTGCAACGCAGGCTCCAAGAACTGACTCGCCTCCACTGCAGCCATCAAGTAAAACAGCAGCAGGGAAAAAAAGCAGAATTTAGACTTAGTCCAATGTTGTTTTCAGTGTTGATTTCTCCCCCAAGCCCTATTGCCTCCATTCAGCAGCAGACAAGCCCACATGGGGCTGGAGGAAGGAGCCTGAATGCAGACTCAGCATTTTCCTGACAGCTTGTACATCTTGGCTACGTACAGCTCGGCAAGGCAATTGTCAGGTCCTTAAAGCAGAGGGAGCAGGAAGATTTAGCATGTGGTGATAATGCAACACATGCCTCCTCCTTCATAGAGCAATTCCAGGCTCCTTTTGGTTTTATTGAGGGGGAATGACTTAGGCATAGCTGTCAAAGCGCAACTCACTTCTGTGCTTTAACCCCTTGGATGTGAAATAGTGTGGTTTTGTCTCAAAAGTGGCCACTGGAGAAGATTTTTCCAGCAGCAATTTTTTGCAGAGTCAGCAAAATCCTTTTCCATCACTCTTTCGAGACTTTGCCTCGTTGCTGGGCCTTGCTTTAGAGCAAGATTCGCTCTTTGCACGGGGCACGTTTCTCTGAATTCGTGCAAAGGAGGAGACGTGGACACCGTTTCGCACACAGGGTGGGAAGGTGGGGGATTTTTTTTTTGTCAGCTCAGGTCCAACCACTGATCTGTTTTCCTAACTGGCCTCTGATGAGAGGCCAACAAAGTGAAAGGGGAAAAAAACAAGCAACAGTGACAAAAATCAATATCTCCCGTTATCGGCAGGAGCGTAGTATTTATTTTCCAGGATTTGGGGCTCAGCCTTGCTGTCAGCCGGCACCCGTTCGCCTCTGAGCTGGGGGTGTTTGAGGGGGGTCTGCTGGGATCCAGCCACCAAAGCCGTTTTGCACCTCGGAGCTAACCTTGCCTGAATGGCTGCAAGGGGCTGGAGAAGTAAAATACATCAATTTGTAAAAGATGCAATACAAATACATGTTACTGGAGCCTTTTCAGGCTATGGATAATACGCAGAGGCAATTAGACATCAATTTAGAGAAAAAAAACAACTACAGCCCTTGGGAGGCTCTGCTAACCTACCTTAGGCAGCAGCATACATTACCCTAGGCATGGTGGGGGGGTGATGGAAAAGACTGTTCGGCCGGGGATCCCTACCGGTCTGAAGGTGAAGGTGGTTATAGGAAACATAATCTATGATTAATCTTCAGAATAGATTAAGCCTTCGTGGCTTTTTTTGGTACACCAGAAAGATGAGCAGCAGCATCCAGCATTGAGTAGCAACAAGCCCTCCCGAATCCATGTCATCGCTGACGTCCTTGGAAAGTTCCCACCCAACCTTCTATGCCTGGTTTCATATCAGGTGCTCCCCCACGTAGCTCTCTGGGGGTGATGGGGCTCTTTTTTCCTATTGACAAGAAAAGATACAAATTTTGCCTTTCCAACTGAGTTACACATTTTATATAAGTCCTCCAAACCCATGCAGACCTGGTCCTAGTCCCTGATGACAGACTCCTTTAAGAAGCCTCAGCCTGTTTTTGTCCCCGGTCCTTTTATAGCACATATTTCAGTGCTTCCCTCATGCTCTGATAAGCTCAATCTTCAAGTGTAAGTGGATGGTACAGACCGACTTTCTCAAGGTGATTTGGGTGTTATCGCTGAAAGTACCCAAGATGTGACAGAATTAGATACAAAAGGGAGTTAATGTTTTACCTGCCACAAAATTAATCTATTACTGTGTGGTAATTATATTGCTATATTTATTGTGCTTGTAAAAGGGAAGGGATAGGTCACTCGTGGTGAGGCATGGGGAGTGCTCGAGGGGCGTGCTGGCCCTGAGGGTGTGTGGGCTCAGACGTGATCTTGGCTTTGCCGTCAATAAAACTCAACCAACTTGCAGGAAGGACTAAAATCCCAATGCTGGATCCCACTGCCTCCCTCCCAGGGACTACTATTTCCAGTATATGCCTGGCAGAATTTTGCTCGTCCATTTTTTTTTCTCTAATCCTGTCCTCTGCACAGCGCTCCGGTTCCCAAAGCCAAAAAAACACCGGGAAGGGCCACAGCAGCCCGGCACGAGGGGACGTCAGCGGGAACGAGTCCCCCCGATGCTGCCGGCCAGGGACAGCGTGGCCCTGACCCGGGCTTTCCCTTGGGGAAAGGGCAGAGAGGGCGAGATGGTGCCCGTATCTCCCTCCGGGGAATTGTCCTGACTGTGGGAAGCGGATGGGAAAACAAAAATATTCTCCATCTGACACAGAGGAGCCGTCGGAGGGGTTTTGTTATTCAGAGCAAGGCTGGGCACTTTTGCCATGAGGGCATCAAGGATGCCGGCGGCCGGGCAAGCTGCGGAGCACGCACAGCGGCTCTTGAGCAAACAGCGGTGTGTTTGTGGGATTGCAACAAACCCGTGTTTCCCAAACATTTTGTCCTTGCTGCCTTGCCACATAGGTACAGAGCTTGTGATGAGGAACCTCTGGGGAGTCCAATAAATACAGGCACAGGCATTGATTGGAAGGGGACAGCAGCAAACCAGTAACTTTCCATGGCAACCGCAGAGGTTAAAGCCTACATGGGAGTTACCGTTTCCATTATTATTCCACTAAAACCATCCTCATTTAACGCCGATGGAGTTGGAAATGTATTAATAAATGGCATAAAGAGAGAGCAGGAGGAGGGAGGTGTGAGTGCACCAGTGCGGTGCTGGCATTCACCAGTGCTCACAGTGTTTCTCTCTCCGCTGATAGATTTACTCCTGCTGCTGCCTGATTAACTTATATGCACAAATAATTTTTTTCCCCAAGCTACCTCTGATTTTGTAGGTGTGGTGTATTTTTTTGCAAATAAATCCAAATGGTACATGCACATTTAATCCTTTCATGGGCTTTTGGCCTAATTTATGATTATCACAAAGCAGGGAAGATCCTTTATCTTTTCCATCCATCTTTGCAATAAACCGCAGTCCCAGCCTTCTGAAAGCTGGCAGAAGAGATGTGCAAGCAAAAGGTATGAAACAAGATAGAGGTCCTGTGAAACACTAATAAACCTGTCCTGTAAACCTGTCCAATTTCACAAAAATAAATAAAAAATAGCCTCAAATCCTCCCACTGTGTTGTGGCAGTAAGTGATACAATAATTCTTTTTACTTCTCCGTAAAACTAAAGGAGTTCACGTACATTCATAAATTACTTTAAAGGGGATGAGAGGTTAAATATTAACCCCTCTTTTTTTCATCAACAAACTGAATCCTGACAGCGCAGTGCTGGCAATTCAAAAGGCTTCCAGGTTTTTAGACGCTCAGCTCCATGTGAGTAGATCACCTGGCTCACTTTAAAAATCACACCCTGCTAATTTATTCAAGGTTAAACATAATCTCAGTAAGATGCTAAAAATAATATCCTGCTGTTTTCTTTGGGTGTTTAAGTATATCTGGTGCACTCCTCATCCACTGATGCTGTAGTGACCAAAAACCTGTCTGGTAGCATTGTGCAAAACAATAGAAATCAAATCTTCTCCTGTGCAAAGAAAGAAAATCAGAGGGAACAGCCAGAAAATCCCCAAAACACCCAGACTACCCTGCAGTGGTCCCAGCCTTAACCACAAAACAAGAACAAAAGAGTGAATCTCCTGTAAAAATCTTAAATCCTGATCATAGTGGTGTTTCACGAGACAAGAAGGGCTTTGCCTTCAAGCAAGCCTTTTCTCTCCCCTCGTCCCAACTTTAATGATTGTTTACTTGTAGTTATTAAAGGGAATTATTGACACCAAAAATGTAATTGGGATAGGAGTGTTTCTGAAAGAGCTAATTTCTAGGAAATCTGGGGACTGGACCTCCCACAAGACTCCAGTTTTGGCCCTTTCTTGCTCTTGCTGGTGCCGATGGAACCTGGATCCCATCTCAATGCACGAGCCTGGAGGCATAGGGCTCGTGTGTGGGACAGTCCCAGTCCTTTCCGAAAGCAGGATCAAATTCAGAGTGTACACACAAGACAATCTAAAGGACCCTACTGATGCTTTTGTCAACAACGTCCATCCAGCTGCCCCAAACCCGTAGTGAACCTATAGCCCGACTGCGCTGTGCTTCCAGCACCAGCCCGTGCTGAGACCCTCAGCCCTGCACCGACACTGCTGCCACTATAGACAGCCAGTTTAAAGCTAGCTGGGATATTTGCATTGTATGGCTTTTTCTTTAGGCAGAACTCTCCCTTCTACCAGGCCAGATAATATAGCCCCTCTCAATCTGTTACAGACTAGAGTTGTTTCCAACAAGGGAAAAGAAGAGAAAAAGAAAGATCCAAATGTGTCATGTCACTTCTTACAACACAGAAAGACTGGGAAAAAAAAAAAAACCAAAACAAAAACCCACTCTGGATCCAAAATTCCAGTTTATCAGTTAGTTTTGCTGGGATGAGAACATTCGGGGAACAGCAAGTTTTCCGATATTGCGCGCACACCCTTGGAGCAGTGGGTCAGTGGGGCGCCGGCGGTGGGGAGCGTGCGAGGGTGACACAACCCTGCTCACCCCACCCCAGGTGTACTGTCACAGACAGGCTGGGAAAAGGATCGTTTCCAGCTTCTTCCCCTCTACTGTGAACAAACAATGCTGTTACCACACCCTGGAAAGTCTGATTGCTATTATATGGGCCGGCTGCAAAGTGGTGTGCGCCAGAGAGTGACAAACTCTTGCGTGCCAGTGCTGGGACAACGGGACACACTGAGTGTGGATGTCACAGCTGTGGTGTCCCAACACGAATTGGTGCATGCCGCCAAAAGATTTTGTACTAACATTTGTATCCTCCTAATACTGCTCTATCCCAAGACATGGCTTCTCTTTTTCCCTAATGCTTCGCAATACTGTTTAATATTAATCTAGAACCACCCTAAAGCAAATAACTGTGTTCTTTTTGTGCACACAATTGTGCAAGAAAATTTCGTTCGCAGTCCTGCACACATGCTTTGGATATAGCTCTGGTCAGCTAAGCTAATTTCCGCAAAGCAGTTGCTCAAGGTGCTTTAAAACCTTCCTTACCAAACACATGAGCAGTTTGTGAGCACACAACCTGACTGTGCACTCATAAAAAAAGTTTCAAAGAATGTGACTATGTGGAGCTTGAAATGAGTCATCTTCCATCAAGCTGCAATCAATAATGAAGACATGAGCCAAGGTTTTATAACTTTTACCATAAAACCAATAAAAATCATGCTTCAGCTAAAAGAATGGATCTGATAACCAGATTTCAGCCTTTCCAAGCTGTGGAGCTTGCTGCATCGGCAATTGGCTCCATCCCCATGTAGAACTGACCAGATATGCTTTGGTTTGGTCTTTACTACTCTGAGGGCTATTTTTTTTCCATCTGCTGTATTTACTCCATTTCTCCTAAACTAAACCAGCAGGCATTTTTGCTACATCCATGACTTATGCCAAATTGCAAGACACCCTTGTTCTCCAGGAAAACATATGGTCAGAAGGTTGGAAAGATTTTTTCATCACCAGTGAAATCTTATGAATTACCAGAAATCAGTGACAAATTTCCCCTTGGTTTCAGTGGGACCATGATTTCACCCCGTGGGTAAAGGGTGTTTAACTCGGTGGCATGGAAAGAAACTCTCAAGTTCCTTTCTAGCTCCCTCACCCTTTAGCTGTCAATGGGTTGGAAAATAGCACAAATGAAGGGTGAAGAGTGCTGAAACCATCACCCAACTACCTGCACATCAGGGGGATGTACCATCTCTCGTGGGCTGGGCCCCCGCTTTGCTAAGCACTCAGCATACAAAGACAATCTTCTGCCCGAAAAGCTTGGAGTAAGTAAAATAGTATCATCCATGCTCTCCCACTATGCAAACACTGAACGATCAGAGCTCAGAAATGCTATGATAGGTCCCAAACTTTCCCAGGGAAGCTGGCTGGAGGGAGTTAAGGCATAGGTTAACAGAAGTGGGTTTTTCTCTTGCTTAGCATTAGGCACTGTAACACTTAGTATTTCCTTTAGTGTGTTGGAAGGGCACTTCCCGACGGTCACTGGTACCCAAACGCTCTACAACGCTCCACCTCCCTCTTAATACAGCCAATGTGAAGTGCAACAAAAAGCATCGGCCAACATTAGGTGGTCCCTTCAGTACTAGTGCTAAGAGTAGCTCTAGCGTGGTGCTATACGCGCCACGAGGACAGCACTACCTACAGAAGGGTTTGGCTCTGGCTCAGGTCCCAGCTCAGGGGACGCAGGAGCACTCCCGGTGTGCCCTGTGCCGCGGAGGAGCAGCTCTCGCACCGTAAGGCATCGTCTTCACGCTGTACTTTGCCCTAAGGGTTGCACCAAGCTACTTGAGCATCAGCCAAGTCAACCACCAAGCGCTACTCGGCAGTAGTCAGTTGTTGGCATTTACGAGACGGAGGACGGCAGGTCCTCTCTGAGATTGTCCCAGCTGGGGTTAGGAGTCACACTAGCAGGTATTTAGCAAGGGAATTTCTGTTGTGAAACAGTTAGAGGCTAAATAAAGCCTGAGGAAGCCCATCCCTTTCCCAGTATAAATATATCCTAAAGAGACCAGCCTCCCAGGATGGGTGAATACTGTCACAAGGCTCTAATTGAGATTCCCACCTGATAAGATAGGAAATGGGGCTTTCAGCTTCAACAAGAAATCTCTCACTGTGACACACGAGCATTATCTCCCCAGGCCAGGGCTGCCGCTGCTCTCCATCATGCTCTGCAGCGGGAGCAGGGCCAGAGCCAGCAGCAGGCAGTTTTGCAATGTCTCTTTGCACCTACCTTCTTTCTTCATGCCAGCTCTGAAGCACTTCTTCAGCCTGCAGTACCTGCACTGGTTCCTCTTGTCTTTGTCTATCACGCACTGTCGGCTGAACCTGGGAGGAGATGGGAAATAAAATATGGAACAACCGGCCTGGCACCTGCACCCCACTCGCCCTGAGCAGCCCCAAATACAGTCCCAGACCTCACTGAGCTACGCATTGCCTGAACCCAGAGAAGAGCCAAAGGTTCGCAAGAAAAGGATTGAATCAACGTCGGCTTGGCCCAGTTCCTCATCTTCCCCACTGCCGTTCCTGCCAGCTGGGAGCGCAGCAATTTCAGACCACCCACCCTGCGAGGACTGTGATGGTTTTGGCTGTGAAAGCGTGACTGTGACTCAAGTTGTGCTGGTGCCTGGTAGTGTAGGAACTCCATCTCCCCCTTTCAGACAGTTATTGGACGTCGGGCGTCAGGACTCGTTTGATCCCGTTCGTTAACGCTGTCCTGCTTTGTGGAGAATAGTTACACTATGGACCACAAGCTCTTTTGTGTCTTCAGCCTAGTTTTGAGGCAAGTGGCCTCCTATTTCCTATTCATTTCAATGGGGGATTTAGGAACCCATGTGCTGTTCAAGGGGTGGCCCATGTAGACTTGGCAGTTCTTGCCACGGTGGGAGAAGCGATGGAAGAGGAATCTGCCACACAGAGAGGAGACTGCGTGGGTTGCTCTGGGACCATCATCAGGTTGTAAAAGCTGAGGCATTTTTCCAGACTGGTAAAAAGCCAAAGGTACAAAGGCCCGAAGACTTTCCAAAGAATTCACGCCTGCGATAAACAACAGAGCTCCGAGCTGGGCTAAATACAGCGCGGCTCACCAAATAAGGATTTGCAGACAAGCAGGCATTTGCCATTTGCTTGGCTTCAATGCTGTGGATCTTCCCTGAGCTGCCAGATATCACAGAGACTCATGGTTTCCTGGGGAGGGGCAACACCTCCACTCCCAGGAGCCTGAGAGCCGAAATTTCAAAGAAATCAGTAGTAGCTGTTGCCTCCTCTTGCAGGGATCCCATGGTTCCTGGGATTGGCACCGTGTGGGTGGATGCTGCTGTCACCCTGCGTGTCTTTCACGGCTGGTGTGTCCTGGAGTGATAAGGACCCCAGGAGCGTTTTGAACAAACAAGGTGACTCACGTTGCAAAGATTTGGAATGCCCTTAAAGGAGGAAGAGTTCTGGAACAGAAAGAAAACTTCCAGGTTTTAATTAGAGATGAAGGGCTTGAGTGTATTTGGGTTTGTTCTCCCCTTCCTCCAGTGCTAAAATAAACACCATTTTTCTAAGGTCAACCAAGATAGCTGCTGTATAATTTATAGCCTCCTCCTGCTAAAAAAATTCTCTCAAATGTATACCTGTGCGCCAAAGTGGACATGAATCATCACTGGTCCATGCTAGGTTCTCAGAATGATTGTAAAATCATCAGCGATATGTCAGCGCACATAGTTTAATGATTTAAAAACAAAAATGGAGACACTGTGGGGGAGGTGGAGGTTTTGGAGGTGGCAGGTTCTTGGATGCTTGCTGCTTTTTACAGGGAAAATCAAGAAACACTGCATTTGAGATGAAATCTCTGGAGCTTTCGTCCTTTGCCACCTTGGCTTTCCCTTGCTGGGCTGTGATAAGGTTACGGTGTCACTCCACACCCAGAAGCTGTACTTACAGATTATACACCCCAGTCAAACCTCAGGTCTATAAGTTTCCCTTGATTTACACCGTGGGTGAACTCATGAAATGGATTGCTCGGTGTCACAAAAGGCGTCAGGGTCCAGGATGAGATAGGACTTGGCTTACTCCTTAGCTCCCTGTCTTCCAGCCAGAAACTAAACTGCAGTATTACTGTTAGCATTCACGGCATGATAATTCCGCATATGGGATAAGGGCCCCGTTGTACAACCTGATCTCCACCCCAAATTATTTACAGCGTCAATAAATTGTATTTATTTATTGCAGAAGGGGCATGTACCTGCAGGAATAGACATGGTTCTTGCGGACGCTTCTCCTGAAGAAGCCTTTGCAGCCGTCACAGCTGGATGCCCCGTAGTGTTTGCCCGTCGCCCTGTCCCCGCAGATGGAGCAGAGGGAGCCGATGCCGTTGGTGAGCAGGTTGGTGTTTGCTGATTCAGCTGCGATGGCCTCTGCGGGCAGAGAACAGGGACCGTTAGACCCCTCTGTGATGGAAACCAGAATCAGCTGACGGCAAGTTGCTTTTTTTAAGCAAAGCACGTGCTGACCCAGCCCCACACACACACGTGTGCACAGGCAGTATGTGTTGCTAGTAAAACCTCCAGATTGATGGCCGTGCTCTTCTCAGCCTCAGCTGAGAGTAACTCAGTTGCTTTGCTTCTGATATTGGTGTTTTCCTTTGCTGCAGTGAACAGAGAGATTTCAAGCTGCCTAACCCAACATGCTCATGAGAATGTAACAATTACCACTACTTTTCTTGACAGATGTAGAAAAACCTTACCTGGATGTGAGATAGTTACATGGTTTTGAGGGATGGGGAGCCACCTCCCCAGTTACACACCTGGAGAACATGGTTCAAAGCGGGTGGCCATAGAAGACAGTGGAAAGAACATCATTGACTTGAATAAGTAGAAAGCAGAGAAGAGACAGCAGAAGCAGGAAGGACAAACTATTTCATGCACATGATAGAGGTGTTGGAGATAAAAGGCTGCTCTTGAGAGCTCCTCTGCAGCTGGAAGACAGAGCCAGCTGCTCCCACAGGGCTTACTTTAGTTCTCCTAAGTCTGGTTCTTGCTCTGAATTGCCCTCTGAAGAGGCTTATTGCTTTCCACTGGAAAGCAATAGAGGTGTGCAGGAAGATTGACCTTCTAAATTAGGGACCTAAAATTAGGTCATATGAATGCCCTCTGTCATGTCCTCTGTTTGCACCCACTCATTTGGGGCAGGAATAGCTCTGCCCCTGCCTGGCCTGTGTATACACTGCTGAAAACTCCCCTTTAAACTTCTCCCTTGGCCTTAACCACCAGACTCGCTGCCCTCTTAATCCGCCTAATTTGAGGCACAGCTTGGGGAAGAAAAAAAAAGGGAAGGAAAAAAAAAAAAAAAAAAAGGAGACACTTGAGAAGACGCAGATGACAGTGTTTACATCTCGCCGAGAGGAGGAATGTTTGTGGAGTCTGTCCTGACCTGGGCACTCACTGCAGGTTGGTTTTATGAATTTGTCACACCTCTGGGAGCATGTTCTTCACGCCAGGGGAGCCGATCTCATGGTACAGTGACATCGGCAAAGCCTCTGGGACAAGATGCATCCTGCCTCGCAGAAGAGATGAGCGGTGATGAGAAAAGCTCAGCTGCTGTTGTTTGGAGCAACAACAAATCTTAGGGAAAATTACTCAGAGGGGAGGAATTGGCATCTGATCCGGACAGTCTAGAGAAAGTTTTCTAATGCATAATACATAAAAATAGCTTTGGGTAATTCACACACAACATGTATATATACAGAGCGAGAGAGAGAGAAGGCTATTTTTGTATATGAATACACATCAAAAAAAAAAAATAGTGAAAATATTTGCTATGCAATGAATATTGTAATCAAAAGCCAGGAAAAAAAAGCCAATAAAGCTTTCGTTTTTCAAAAACTGCGAAGTTTTTTAGCTAAGGCTAAGACATTTTTAGCTAAGACTTCACAAATGCAAAGGTCAGACTTCCTTTCCCTGCCTCAAAACCCCCTTTTGATCTATATTTCACCTTCTAACGTATGGATGAATAAATAAGTAGGCTGTAGCAAGATGGGAACAACATGACAAGAAAGAATGACAGCATCAAAATCATTCTTGGGTCATAATGACGGGAATTGAGATTTACCTGTTCCCAAAATCCATGTAAGATGCTCCCAGCTCTGACAGTTGTCAGTAAGTGGCACTTGGGTCCTTTGGGAAAATTGTCTGCATCAGTGCTTAATGGTAATTTACATTGATTTTTAGGTTTTTTTACATTGATTCTTCATTTTATTTTGCTTGATAACTCAGTATTAAATGAGCTGTACTAGAACATTCCTTCGAGGGTCACTGTACTACCAAACATTCGTGCATCTGTTGCTCCATCTATTTTTTTGAAGGAACACATGACCATAAACAAATGTGCCTACTGTGCTGGATTCCTTTTAAAAATTTGCACAACAAAAATAAAGATAAGAAGGCCAATTTTCTCTTCGCTCCACTCATGCTTTCTCTACTGACTTCAAAGGAATCAAGTCAAGGTCATACAGCTGGGGTCTCCAGTGGACATTTCATCCTTCAGCTGGGTCCAGGTTGCAAAATGTTCCTAATGCTAGAAAGCATTTACTCACCAGAGAAAACTTTTTTCCCCTTATGTGAGTAAGACATGTGAGGAGCTACTTGCTGATATAAGGAAGAAATTAATAATCTGGCCCTAAACCAAGTATTACTGAAGGAAGGACCATCAGCACTGAGTATGTGAGGGCCCATGGAAGTTAGCAAACCAAATTTTGCTCTCACTTGTACCCATGAAAACACAGACAAGCCCATGGGCTACAGTTAAGTTGTGTGGCTCTCTGTTAGGGGAGATACATAGCTAGAAGTTTGGTCCCTGTTAGGTAGCCACGTGTCATTTTCAGCTTGGTTGAACGTAAACAGAAATTTTAAAAGAAGTAAAGAAAAGGAAAGCCCTAAGCCAGTATGCACATGTTAATTATGATGATAGATTTTAACTAGAAAATCCTGTCACCAACTAATGATGAGTTCCAAATGAGAATTAGCTCAGAGAAGAGCAAAAGCGCAACAGATATCGCGTGTATCAGCAGTCTGTTTTGATGTGACTTTCAAACCTACCCAGTATTTGAGGAATGTCTGGGTTTTCCCCGGACTGATCACTGCTAGGAAAATCAGAGGAAAGCCAGGATCCCTGCTAGCACAATCGCCTGCCTGTGAAATCAGCTGCAAACTGTAGACCGTTTACTTCAGTGATTCAGCTTCGTTTAACCTGTTGTGCCTCTCTAGAGAGGTTGCTACCTGGAGCTCAGCACCGCACTGAGGTGGGCTCAAGGGCTGCTAGGATGGATCTGGTCAGAGTCCAGCTGGCTCACGACAACTGAAACAATCTCACAGCTGTCCTCACCACCCTGGAGAGAGATGCTCGGAGACGTGTATTGGTTATAGACACTCATCACCGTGGTATAACAAAAGAGTTCCTAAGCCATGCCACAGTGCCTCTGAAATTTCTCCCAGAGAGAGATGCAACTGATGATGTTCTCCAAGAAGAGACCATAACTCATCTTGACCTTGTGTGGGTCCCAGGCTGAGCTGAAGACCTGTGGTTGTGGTCAGACTCCTCACTAGGGCTGTCCCGGACGTTCACTGGCAGAAAAATCTGAAGTTTCAACCATCTTTTGCGAGTTATATATAAGCAGCGTGCAGTTTGGGAACTATAGACTAGCTAATGCTGATGAGAGTATCCCAGTGGCTTCACCAGCTTTGGGGTCAACCAAGCTCACAACTGGAACACGTACAAATTGTTGTTACCTACTGCCTCTGCATGTAAGTCATTAACTAACCAGGGCTGAAATGAAGATGCCAAGTTTTACAGTGATAAGAAACGTCAGGGAGGATGGTCTCAGGGAGGATGCTGCTGGGGAATGGTATCTGGCTTCCATTCAGAGCTGGAGCTCTGCACAATATCTGACCACTGCAGACCTCTGCTGCTTCTCCTTTCAGTTACGTTTCTGGCTACATCTCTTCTAGATGCACATTGGATACAAGAATTACCTTGCAATACTTTCCAGAATGACTTTTGCTTTTATCTACCCAGAAATCCAAGCCAGTCTCGGTGCATATAATTTGCAGCTAACAAATCCCCAAATTACATGTGCTGGGCTAGAATGTAAAGAGATCATAAGTGAGGGTTTAAGGCGTGCACATGCAGTCAAACTTGGTGGCCAAAACCAGCGTTGCGAAACCTGTGCATACAAGGGTTGTAGGGCTGGACAGGGGCTAGCACTGAAGCCCTGGCCACGTGCAGGTCAGCCGCTTTCTACATCAGCTTTTAGCAAATAGAGGAGGAGTTTTTGAGATAAAACATAGCTTTGATTTAGTGTTCCTACAGTAACAATGACGAAGAGGCCAGCCAGAAAGGCCAGAGCTCCTCGCAAGCACGTGTAAGCTTGAGGGATAGTCAGGCACTGTCAAAATATCTTTGATGGCTTTTTCATGGTCCAAGTTGGGTCAGACCGCAGCGGGGCTGGGAAAGGTGTTTTGCCAACCTTGTGCCAGAGTCGCAAGGATCAGCAAGGTGTTTGAGTGCTGAGACAGGAAAATGAGCACCACTGTGGGAGAAAGTGTTCACCGACACTTGACTAAAGAATTAGTGCAGTATTTCAATAATGCTTCATATTTTAAGCAAAATGACAACTCTGACAAGAGCGTGAGGAAATGTGTATTAACAGCACATAAACCCCAAGTGAGAATATGGCTTGTAATGCCAGCCAAGGTAAAGGAAACAAATTTGTACAGACTCGAAAATTTCTGCAGTTACAACACATATTTTATAAAGGAAAGACAGGATTAACATTGATTTTCGTTCATTTCCTTTTGCCATCCTTTCTATTTAAAACAGACAATTTTTTATAGTCCTTCTCCACTCCCATAATGGATTCTATTCTTTATTTTGAATTAGTCTCAAAATATTTGGCAAATTACGGGTACTTAGAGGTGGAAAATCCAAAATATATATCTAGGCAAATCTCAAAATTACAGCAGCTTCCTGAAGCAGAATGCTTAGCACCAGAAGTGCTGCACATCATTAATCAACCCAAAATTTTCATGAAATATTATTCCAAAGAAGGAAAGAGTCGGTTTCAAGAAAGCATGACCTTATTTAAAAATATTCTAATTTTTGCTTTTAAAATTGTTCAGAATGTAAGAAACAGTCCCGAGTCCATTAAAATAAATATTGTACCGCTTCCTGTTTGTGTTTATAGAGGGCAAAACTGCCATTAGATTTAGCTGGGGAAACGACACAGACAAATCTTGCATAACGAGAAAGATACAGCTTAAAACAATCCAGTATATTTTTAAAAATACCTAAAATGAGGTTATTTCTTGATTCTAACAATTTTAAAAATAGTTCTGCAACTACATAGTAGCTCTGTGAACTGTTATTGGAGTTACATATGGGAACTGAACTCAGCTGGTTAGCAATGTATTTCCATGCATGGACATTTCAGGTCTTTTTTGAAGTTATTTTTATAAACGGTAGAAGAGGACACTTACCCAAGTCAAACAAGCTAATTTCAAAACAGCTAGTTCCCGAGAGCAGTTACTCATTAACAGCTAGACAAATAACACAATACTGATCTAGATAAACTTCAGAAAAAACTCAACCTGTCAGTTCCACTGTGTGAAACAACAGAGAGCCCCAAACAGGTTTTGGTAGTTAACTTGCCAAATTATCTTGAATTTTGAGGAAATTTGTACCACTCTAAAAAGTAAAAAATATCTTGTTGTTCAGCAGCAAGTGACAAAGAGAAACATCTGTGTTAAATAACATTTCTGGAGTAGGATGGCAGATGGAAACCTTTCTGCAAGAATAAGAAATAAGATCCAGTCTATCTGGAGCTGGCAAAAAAATATATTGAAAATCCTTTATTTGGGGACAGACAGAACTTTTCTTGAAGTCAAATTTAGATTCCAATTTCTTTGGGCCTTTTGACTTTATTTGTCTCCTGACATCCCTCCATGTCCCACAATAATAAGTCTAATCATTTTATATTGTAGATGATAGCCCTACTGAAACTCTGATTTCTTTTGATGAGACAGCTAATGAGCAAACGTGAGACCCTGAAAATCCCATCTTAATTTCACTAAGCTTCTTAACAAATTAAATGAAATGCTGCCAAAGCTCTCCAAAGGCATTGCAAACATCAGAATCTCATTCAGTTACATGATTGAGTTTGTGCTATATGACTAAAATGTCCTTTATTTTTCACACAGTGAACAGTTAATTTCATGGAATAGCGTTCACTTTATGTCAGAGTATTTTTGGCTACTCAAAACCTAAATGTATGTCACGCAATACGCTTTATTTCTGTGAACAAAGCGGAAGTCTTGGCATATAAACACTCACGCCTCACAGCCAAGTTCTTCGTGTGCTGTAAAAGCTTTTAGACCATCTTGGTAGCCAGAAAAAAAATGTAAGGCAAGTAACAATTTGGATATTGCTTCTCGATCTAAGTGCCTCGGAACAAGTTAAATTGGACACATGGTGTATTGTCTGAATAATAGACAAACGCCATTTGAGATGGTTTTTTTTTTTTTTCCCCCAAGGATTAAATATGAACCTAGGTCATATATGGGAATGAAACACACATTTTAAGGAAGAAATATCAGTAATAACTCCTCTCATAAGTCATACTGAGGGACAAACCTATGGCGTGCCATGAAGAGCTCTACCAACATTTGCAATACCTCGTGGGCTCTTCAGGACATGACGCTCAGCCCACCAAGGAAAAGAATATCTCAAAATAGCACCGGCAAGTGAAGGGATCCCATTACAGCCCAAACAGAACTGCAGATGCAACAGAAGTTGACAGGTCAGCTGCTTAAATATTACCCCTTCCACCCTTTGCCCCACACCTCCTACCTGCCTTTCCTAGCTGTTCAGCTTTATAACAAAGGTAGTGGAGGTTATTCAAGAGGAAGCGAACAGAAATCTCACCGGTGTTATTGGGGAGCACCCGAAGGTTGTCAAATTCCAGCATGGTATAAGAGGAATCCAAGGAGTCGACGTAATCTGGCATATCCATGTCCATGATGGACTGACAAAGCTTCATTATTACTTGTCAACAGCAAGGGAAGCGGCGAAAAAACAGCCCTGCTGTCAATCACGGCCAAGGTTTCCTCTGCAAAGAGAGACACCCCAGCCCTTGCGATGACAAATCATTACCCAGCTCTGCCCGCAGTCCCCTCCCCGTGCCAGGAGAGAAGGGACGAAGCCGTTCCCTCTCGCGCACGCAGTCCCCTCCCTTCCCGGGGTGCATCTGTGCTCTCTCGGTCCCGATAATATGATGTAGATAAGGCCTAGACTCAAACGACTTGGATTGCATCTTTGGGTCAATACAGCCCGTTTTATGGCTGTTCCTGCGCAAACATTTTGAAAAGGGCTGCGGAGAGGCGTTCGCGCACATGCACCGCTCCTCCAGGGCAAAGCAGTGGTCACGTCACATAACGCCCGTGCCGATGTCACCTTGCTCGGCTACCAGCCCTTGGGAAAAAGACCAAATGATGGCACTTGAAGCTGGTGAAGACCAAGAGTCGGCGTGACCACCGGCTGAAGACCGTCAAGATAGGTCAGCATTGAGAACGTGAGGCCTTGCCTCGGTGCCTCCGACACCGAAAGTGCTGCACACCGGATCACACCTTGAGTTACTACTGGAAGGGAAAAATGAGGCTTTGGTACAGCCATCCGTGGGGTTTCACCCTGCCCTATAGGCAGAGGGGAGGTGAATTCTCCCACCCACCGGTGACCCACTGTTCCTGTCACCTGCGTCTTCTCCTGACTCCAGGCAGCCCCAATCTCCCAGAGCTCCCATTGAGAAAGAGCTCGGTTGTGGTTGCGAGTTGTTAGGGCAGAAGGTTTCAAGCAATGGCAAATGATGAAAATGGAAAAGGCTGGGAGGAACTGGGCAGACTCCCTTGCAGATGTGCGGTGTTGCATTTCACGCTGACCCATGCCTGGCTTTTCTGGGAAAGGCCCACGTTATGGAAATACAATTCCAGTTTTTCCCCACAGGACTGTCCTTTTTTTTTTTTTTCATTTACTGAATTTTGCGCAGAAGTTCTTTCCTTGTTAAGACTCATGAGCTGTACTGCAAAAGACTGGAAATAAAGCACAGCCATGCAAAGCGATATAGTCTGAAGTGCTTGGTTTATTCCTGGTTTCACCTTCCAGATGCCTTCCCTGACATTACAGTTCCCTCTCCAGTGACGTTGGTTTGTGTCAGAGGGCCTTTCCTTTCCATGAGCTGTTCTGCGAGATCCAGTTCAATATCCTGTTGAATCTGGAGGAAAAGAAGAGTCTTGAGAAATAGGGGGACCTGTTGCCAGAAAAGAGGAGGATTGCCAGACCGCCTGAACTCTCACTGAACCGAGGAGCAGGGCGGCCCCATGTATCCTAGCAATCTCCAAATAGCAAGAAATATGCCAAAAATGAATTTTGAAATGTCTTAGATATACTCATTTTGATTTCATCCCCATTTCACTTTTTTTTTTTTTAAATGGATTTTTCCATATCCTAGGGACTTTGCAACGGGTTAACTCTAGATAGGCTTTTCCCCTATAAAGATTGGGTGCAGGAACACTTGGCTTTATTTTCTTATCATTTCTGGGGCATAAAATAATTTCATGTGCCATAGATATTTTTTTTTTTCCTTCTTTCCTTTTTTAAGAGCACGTTGTAACTAGTGGTACACAAATGACTCCTTGGTTAGATAAGATGGTATGTTTTTATCCTTGGACTATGCCCCCAGGCTTTCAGTAATGCCAGCATCAGCTAAGTTAGCATCTGATTAGTCGTTCTTGCCTCTTACTCAATGTCAGTCTTGATTATGCTTATTAATCTAACACATTTTTTTGAACTGAGCTATGGGCACAATCCTGCCAGATTCTCAGCACTCTGCTACTATGGCAGCTAAGAGTTCTCACATTTCTACAATTCCAGGGGTTTTCATATGGGTTTCTCACCATTAAAATAGCCATATTGGTATTTACCATGCTTTTGGGCAGTTGTGGCCCAGAGAGAAGAAATGTGGGCTCCTGTCCTGATGTTGTTGGCTTTAGAGATCCCTCAATGTTCTCGATCTCTCAGTCCGAAGTGAGTGTTAAGGCTTATTTCCAATGAAAGCTGGGAAATGAGGACGCGCTTGGAGAATTTTCATTCTGGGAACGAGAAAAGGGTATTGGGAATGAGAAAAGGTTATAGAGCAAATTTCATAGTTCACAACCAGATTTCAACATCACATCCATATTGATAATCAGGACTGACTTGTTATGGAAGGTGGTGTTGGAGTGATACTACACGGCATTTCTATCTATTTCAAACAGATGTCAGCACCCTGTTCCAAACCACTCCAGCACAAAAGCAGCTCTGAAGAGTATCAAAACTTTGCTGAGGGTTGAACAGTTTCTTCTTTTTCCTCTTCCTGCTTTCTTACATCACTTTCTGAGTCACAGCTGCAATTCAGCTGTGACCTATTCAAGGCTGGGACTGAGTTTTATTAACATCAGGAGAAATCTAGCTCACTCTGAGGTGCCCTCACATCTACTCAGCACTGTTCATTATTGCAATGAAGTGGACACCTGTCCCAGCCAAGAGCCAGAAATCTCTAGCTGGTTTCTTCATTACCTTACCATGATTTAACCTGAGAGAGCAGACCAGCTGGGGAGCTAGGGAGAGGTGTCTCTCCAGTTGACCTCAAGCAAGTGTTAGACAAAAAAATCTTCCCTTTGATGTAGGAAACAGGCTGGTGGCAGGTGGAAGAGGGCTGGTGTTTGGCTCTCAGTCCTTTGGCATCACCCTGAAGGACAGCAAACCTGCAGTTCCTTTGCTCTTCTCACCAGCATCTCCCAGAGTGTCCACAGGACATGCATCAGCCTCGGTCGGTCAGTCTCTGGTGGGAACATGTGACAAGGACACAAGAGGCACTTTGGGGACAGGAGGAATCTCAAATCCTTCACAGAGCGTGGCAACAGTAAGAAAAGAGTTGAAGGTAGAGATCTGTGGGGTTGACCAACAGCTCTCTGCTGAGACACTCTTCCCAGGACTTGAGCTCCCCATGGGGTGCAGACATGGCACCTCTCCAGGAGCTACTTCAGCTACATCTGTGTGTGGTCTGCAGGCTGTGTGCAGATGTTCTGGCCCTCCCTGCAATGTGCCAGTGCTGAGAAGAGCCGACCAGGTCAAAACAAGGGCTACGACATTGAATGCATGAGGCTTTGGGAGAAACTCCTGGCTTCTGGGGTGAGAGGAGACCTGGTGGGACTGAAGTCAGGCTCTGATCTTTCTCCACCACCTGTTTCTAATCTTCTCTCAGTGCAGAGAAAAGATGGGGCTTCTCAGGTCCTTGCATAAGCCAAGTACTGACCACAGGTAAAGGTAACTCCAACATGATTCAGAGATATTAACCCTAGTAAGTAGATCTATGGGTTTGAAGAGCTTTCACCAGAATGGAACAGGAAAGCAAAAAACCATCTGCCTGCCCCACGTGGCTTCCTTTTTTCACCCAAAGGAGGAGGAAGAGCCTGAGTGGGGACCATGTGCTCGGCGCAGATGCCCGTGCTGCTGCTGGGGCTGTGAGGGGGGAGCAGCCACCCAGCTGTGGGCCCCAGAAGAAACCCCGCTAGCAACAGCAGCAAATATTCCCCCTTGGGTTTGCTATGCCCCGCATACCAGTTTTAACAAGCGGCCTTACAAGAGGGGAAGAACTTCTATGTAAGAGCCCTCCCTCTGGGCCGCAGAACTGATGCTTACGTAGGTGAGTTGACCACAGTGCATTGCATACAGAGATAATTGCATTTTTTTGGAAAACACCTTGCTGGTTTTCCAGCGAGGGGACAGGACTGGGGGTGTCTGTCCTTTCCTTGGGTGCTTGGGCATTGGCTCACCTGCACAGGCATCTTAGGTGTATGGAGAACCAAAGGCAAAACTGGATGGTATAACACAGTCTTCCCAGTTTGCAAATTGATGTCAATCCTCCTCCATATGGACATAAGCCTCCTTTTAATATGTTTTCCATTTATTCCTTTTTTGACTCAGCGAGGCTGGATATAGCTGGAGGGTGCAGGGGAAAGGGGAGAAGGGAGAAAAAAAACGAGTTATGTTTAATAAAAATAGTATGAATGTTCAAAGATAGAGCTCTGGGAATGAATCAATATGGTTTCTCGTATGTGCTGCAGAGAGGACAGAGGGCAGGCTCTGATGAACACATGGTCCCAATAAGACGACACGCTTATTCCTAGAAATAAAATTCATATGCTTTGGGGAATGCTTGTTAGATAAGATGAAGTGCAGAAAAGGTAAGAACTCTTTGATTAATTAAGAGAGAACACAAAGTATTGCAAGCAAACCATCAGAAACAACATTTCTTTGGAGAGGTAAGTGGTGGGAGAAGATGTTTGCAAGCTATGGCAGCTGCACATCGATCCCTAGAGGCTGGCTTTTAAAGGAAAGTAACTCTATGCTGCACATAGGGAGAGGTCTCCGAGACTCTAAAACCTAATGAAAGACTTGTTGCTATGCAAAATGATGAGCCAGGCTTCAGCCACTGACTGTATTTTTGGCACAGAAGTTTTCTTTTTTTATTCTTGGAAGCACATTTAAAAGCCCTACCACTGTTTTGAAGATTTTCTCCATCTGAAATGCAGCAACAATTGCACTCTTGCCTGAACTTGCAGGGATCCACCAATGTTCAGGTGGTTCTCAGGTACCAGAAGCAATGGTAGCCATAAAATTACCTACTTGGAGAGAGGGTGTCTGGATAAAAACAATAATTGAAAGACAGAAGCCAGTAAGGCCTTTTTTTCTGGGTAATGTATAATTAGAAACAGTATGCTTCTGAGATTATAAGCAGTGTGAAATCATACCATTAGCATATAATTACAATGGCAGATGTGACAAATTTATCTAGACCAGATGTCTATTAAATCAGTTCCCTTGTTTCATGGGTGCAGTTTCTTACGGTATATATCACTGAATGATATTTATGATACAGTTAGCAGCAAAATCTCTTTACATTTTCGGGTATTTCTTATTACAAAGAACCTTACATCTCCACAGTGCTGTGGCTTTCACAGTATAGTGAGGAGCTGCTTGTTCTTCCAGCTGTATCTTCTAAAAATATTTTGTCTGTGTAGTGATTATTCATAAAATAAAAACAGTTTAAGAAATTTCTTGGGTAGTGTCTTTCTATTTTTCCAAAAAGCATCAGGCCAATTCATTTACTGTGTTTTAAACTCGCTGTACATTTAAAAAGCAGGACAGTCACGCAGATATTTATGAGGAGCATCAAAGTCATGGCAGCCTAAGCTGAAGGTCACAGGACTGATCATGGAGGATGCTGATGAGGATTAAGGCTGACATTCAGCATCCTGTGGTGCTGGGCACAGCCATATGGACCACCATCGGTTCCAGCCTCATCCACTCTCTGAATAGGTGGAAACCCAACAAAGGCAAATTACTCCACTAGTGACGTCAAAGCTGAACAATTTATTTCTTCCAGTGCTGTGGAAGAGCTATGTGAACAAGGGAGGGGAAATGAGATGTGGCTCCAGTCTTACCACTTGCTCATTCCTCTACAGTTCCCAAAAGGCCCCTCCATCCCCAGCTAATACCATTCCCATTAAAGCTAATGGCAACTGACCAAGAAACAACATGTCCCCCCCAAAAAAAATTTAGCCAAAACCCTCAACACATGTTGGGTTTGGCTTGGTGGTGGTTTTGCATTAGCTCTCATTTCATCCCCTGCTGGAAACCCATCATCATCAGTAGCTGTGCCTCAAAGACCTCCAGGCATGACAGAGATCCTTTAGAGTCCAAACCCACCAAATCTGGGGCTGTTTAGACATACCAGATTTCTGGACTAGTCATGAGTCACACCCTGAGGTGGTGAACAAAATCTGAGCAAGGACATAAGCTTTTCTCCATGATGACTTGACAGCATCTCCAGCAGGGATGACATTAACCATACAGACTTCTTCAAGTCCCCATGATGGACATGACATGATGGACAACGATGTGATGGACATGGGATAACATCACCCATCATACAGGATGATGGAGAGGAGAAAAGCAAAAGACAGGAGGATCAGGACTTTCACCTCCTTTCCCTCCAGACAAACTTATTTTGCTTTACTGCTGCCAAATACATTCATTTAGCATGTACTCATTTTGCTTTTAGATCAATTAGATTCAATTTTCCATAGCAACTCTTTGGGGAAAATAGAAAGTTAAGCAAGCTCCAATCAGTATGCTGAAAAAATTCCTTTAGGATGATTTAAAAAAAAAAAAAAAAAAAAAAAAAAAAAAACAACCAAACAAAACAAACAACAAAAGAAACCCACCAAAACACACCAAAAAACTTATTCCAACAGGTTTGAATGATGGATTCTGGTCTTTCCGAATTATCAAGCACAAATCGCACAGAGACCCTACTGCCAGCAGTGATTTCAGGTTGGTTAGTTCATGAAATTCCCAGTTATTTCACTGACTGTTCAGCACAGATGAAAACTGAATTGGACTTGGGGAATAAATCTAAGAGTTTTTACATTCTTCTGATGGCTTATTCTTTCTGAGTTCATATAACTTTCATTCTTGGCTACAGTGCGTTTGGCCAAGGCCAGAATTTCAGAAGTGCTAAGTGCTCATTTAGGTTTCTAAAAATGAAACAGCCTGAATTTCAGATCTGTTGAGAAACAGGAGCTCCCACTGGGACTAACAACTGAATTTGCAAAGATATCTTCATGTAGCCACAGGTCACTGGTATTTCAGAAATAAATCCCCTTTTTTTGGACACCTGAGTAAAATCTGAGCAAAACCTCATTTCCCAGTCTACATGGGGTCTCCTGGAGCCCGATGCCCTTTGCAAAAACTGTCCCTTGCTGGCAAACACTTCATGGAAAACACCTGATGCCTGCATGCACCAGTTTGAACTTCTCTGTTTTCCATAAGGAGGAGTAAGTTCCCAGAAAGAGGAAATGTCTGCAATATTTTTGAAACGGCATATTTTTCCTCACATCAACAAATACCTCTATCAGTGGGTATACCTTGGGGATATTTCAGAGGACTCCTTGGTTATTTTCCTTTCTTGAAAGAGATCAGTTGATCAACATTTGAAATAATTATGAAAAAAAGGGAAGAAACTTCAGTAAATACTTTTTGGGGAAAAGAATATTTGTTGGTTTCAAACTGATTTTGCATTTGTAATTGAAATTCGAAATTCACAGAAGAAGGGAGGGAAGTTAAAATATTTAGTAATGAATAAAATGAAAAGTACTAAAAGGACAGGAACAAAACATTTTGGTTCTTATTTTTGTTTGCAAACGTCAATCATTGTACCAGCTTCTGACTTGAATTTGAGACCCTTAGAAACTTGCTTTCTGCTCAGTGCATATGGCTGAGATTTCAAAAGTCATAATCAGCTTTATTTTACATTCTATAACTAAGAGGAAAGTCATGGCCCAGGTAGCAAAACTGACAAATTTGGGGGAACAACACATTTTGTCTGAAAAGATAAGAAATTCAGAATAGATCATATCTGACACCATCAACTCATGAAAGCGTTAACACGTTTGTCAAACTCCAGCTCACTCACCAAAATTAACGTGTAACTTATTTCAATGAACTTATTTTAGTGTCTCACAGGTGAGACTTTTCACAGTGTTTCACACTCTGGCAGGGAAATGCTCTGTTTCCCCTTGCTTCCTACGAAGATGATATCCACTTCTTTTCCGTGGGAGTCTTTCCTAGGCTGGGCTTACATCAGAAAATCCATACTCGGATAAATGTAAGAGTTTGGGCTGAGCTCTGCTCTGTCTTAGACCAACCCAGCCCAAACTCCTCCAAACTGTCAACGTATTCAACACTGAACAAAAAGCGGAAAACACAAGCATGCTATCCAGAGACCAAAAAGATATGAAGAAAACCAAAAGAGAAGTACCCAACCTTCCAGTCCTTCCCTCATTCACCCACTTCATCGCCCTTGGGATGAGCTGTTCCCCACACACTAGTCCAGATTTATGCCAGTCAGAGAAATACGGGGTTGCAGCAGACCGCCCGCTCCAGATCATCGTCTACCATACCGAGCAACTCGGTTCTCCTAATTTTCACCATCCCAGACTAAAGCTTCATATCTGGAGCAGAAATGTCAGTATCTCTACAGCCACTAAAGAAAAACTGGCATGTCACAGAATCATAGAATCATTTAGGTTGAAAAAGACCTTTAAGATCATGGAGTCCAACCATAAACCTAACACTGCCAAAGTGCCACATGTACATGTCTTTTTGAATAACTCCAGGGATGGTGACTCAACCGCTTGATAACCCTTTCAGTGAAGAAATTTTTCTGAATATCCAATTTAAACCTCCCCTGGCAAAACTTGAGGCTGTTTCCTCTCATCCTATGTCCAGAGGGTGATTCATCCCAGACTAAGACAGGTCTCCGAGGGACCAGGGATGAATTGCATAGCGATGCCAATCTCTCTAAACAGAGCACGTGGGGAACGTAGGTGACTTACACTCAACCTGCAATTTTTTGGGGAAGGTGAAGTCACAGAAGATGAATTCCCCCTGCCAACAGAGAAAATGACATACAGAGCCATCAAGAATTCGGCTGGATTCCTCAGCTGCAGGTGACATCAACCTCTGACTAAAGCAAATACCTCAGCCTGAACCGGGGCTGGCAGCGGGAGAGGGAAGAGGAGCCAGGGAGAGGGGAGCAGCATTACCTCACCCGCTGCTCCTTGGAGTAGGCATGGGACCCGTCTGGAGCACTCCGCTGCCTGTGGGCAAGTTTTTGGCTTTTCTTGCTGAAAACGACATGCCATTAGTCAGGAGTAACCAACCTTGAAAAGAGTATTTGCTATGACTCCCATCTCCCCTGCGAACGACATTCCTGCCGCTTCGAGCTTTTTCGGCTGCAGTGTTGACACTTCTTCAGATCTGTCATTAGCTCAGCTGAAGAGAAAACAGTAACGCTATTCAGGACCCAGATCCAATGTGGGAGGTTAGGAGTGCAAATTCTCACTTCGCACTGAAAGCACGATGAGTGGTTTATGTTGCTGTTGTTCTTTCTATTTTAGGGGATGCCTTTATTATTTTATAAGCCCTTTTCTATCGTATAAAGCACCCTTTTTAAGGTATTCTTCTCTCAAAGTCATGCTCATATATCTTAAAATGTAATCTCCAACATTCCCCAAAATTAACCCAGGGCTTACTTAGGGTTTGGCTTGTATCTTACAAATTCCTAGTTCTGGGTCTAAAAACATTTACCTTGTTCCTTGGTTTTCTTTTGTATTTTAAGCCTTCTGTGGTGGAATCTAGGTCCAGCTTTACCACTATGAGGACCAAAATTTCACCAAAGTCCAGCTTTTCCAGTTGTAAGCTTTTTGTAAATCATTCTCCTCTGTATCTTCACACTATATTTTTGTTACATGACATAAACCAAAAGATTTTGGCTCAGTTCCAGAGAAGCATCAAGAATGAGTTGACCTTTGGCTGTGATCATATGAATCGTCATCTGTGTTACAGTAAACAGCAAAGCTGAAAGCAAGGTTCCTAGCAGGGAAATTGTGCAACATTTTGTTGGGTAGTTTTGGTTTCTGTTCTTGTCCCCTAGATTTTCAAGCTTTGCCATTCTTCAGATAAATTAATAGTTCAGGACAAATATGGAGTTCCTCCAAACTACTCCTTTCAGTGTTGTCTTCTATGTAAACCAAGTGCAAATATAAAAAGCTCAGAAAGGATAAAAGACATACCACTTCAAAAAAACCCCCAAAACAGGTCAAGTCCTCTTTAGCTGCAATAATCCGTTATATATCTTCAAGTCTGATCTTGCAGCTCTTGCACACACACAAAGATCTTGTTGGAGCTCAGCGTCAGGGTAAGAAGGAAAGATCTTCAGCCAACATGTGTTGAGTGCTCTAGAGAAAAAAACTTCCAGTTATGCAGGGGACTGGAAAGCTGAAGCAGGCACAAACCTAAAGAAATATTAATATTTTTTTTTAATGATGGATTATCTGAAATGGTTATCGCATCGAAATTAATGAGGCTTTGGGGACAATATCTATGAGTCTTAATGGATAACATCAAAGGGATAAGGCAAAAAGAAAAATGAGAAAATCAATAGGAAAAGATAGCTTAGTCTAGAGAACTGAGGCACAGGAGCAGCCCCCATTTTATCTGTTTTTAAAACAGGAGATGAGAAAACCCAGTAGTTCCTAGGAATCACTGCATGTCTCTGTTCTACAGCTACGCATGCAGAAGCAGTCATTATAAAACATCCATCACAGCTAGACATTGAAAGATAGAAAATAAGAATCATCAGCAAATATTTAATCCAGCACTGTCATTCAGTAGCTTATGCTGCGGTTCCTTCACAAACCAAAGCTCTGAGTAACACTAACGGCACTCCAGTCTCTGTGAATGTGGGAAAGAAATGCTGGTATTGGTTGGGGTGCATATTTGTACCCTTACAGTCTTTATCTATCATCTCGAACAAGCTATCAGTTCTACATCCCATAGGGGCTTTTCCTTTTTTCTTATTTCTAGTAGACATATCTTTTAAAAATGCCTTAGTGACCATGAAGAAATCTGATCTAACATAGTTAGTCAACAACATCCATAAACCAAGAACTGGTTGTTCATCAAAATCAATGCATACCAGATGCCTCTTACTCAACTCCTGGAGTTTCAGGATTACTGCATTCATCTATAGGAGGATATATTCTGCCTTCTTCATCCAAAATGAGAAGCTATTTTAAAGGTATTTGGGGCAAATTCAGACAGATTTTTCCTTTTAAAAGATTCTCCCACAAAAAAGTGGTAAGTAGACATATTGACGTGTTGGAAAGATGCTTTTTATGACTTTAAATTGGAGAAATTATTGTAAACATCAAGCTATATTTTCCCCATAATATCCATTTTTGAACACTTCAGTCTCTTCCGGACTGCCTTACTCATAATTGCTGCTCTCTTAGACTAGTGGGTATAGTAAAAGAAAGTGGCTGTTTACTGAGTGACAAATACACACATATACAAAACTCCTAGTTTCATAGATGTTTTCAGGAAGCTATAACCCCTGATAAATCTTTGCAGACCACTGAGATGAATAATATTTGTGGATGCATTTTTGAGGCTACCAGACTGGAGAGGTATTTGTGGCTGCGGGCTTTGCCACTCACATGGAAAAGTATGTTTTCCTTATATCCATCATATAGGCTATATTTTGCACATCTGTCTTTAATTAGACCGATTTCATATCTTAAAGAGTACATGACATCAAATGAATCATTTAGAAATTGGAGTTAATCAGCAAATGACACAGTCCTCTTTTTTTTTCATTCATGAGTAGCCACGGTGTCAAAATTCCCTCAAAGCAGAGTTTTTAGCAAATCTTCTGAACCCAAATATGTAGTAAATGTCACAGGCTCAAGGACAGATCTGACATGCATTTTTATGCCATAAACCAATTTACATGACCAGTGATCACACTGAACTAGTCCTTTTATTAGGGAATAGCACTGAAATGAGGAGGGTTTCGCAAATCATAATCTGATCCACTTAGTTCAGTAAGACTATACGGATGCAAAAAGTATTAGGCTCCAGTCTAAATCTAATCGAAAGGGACACACTAGCTGGCAAATTCCACAAAAATCTTCATTTTATCAAAATGACCTCATGGATCTGAACCAAGTTTCTCCATCGTCTACTTCTCAGCCCTGCGCCCAGTCCTGTGACAAGCAAGATCCTTCCTAACCCGGAGACCCGAGCCCGTTCAGAGGTACATCCTTACCGTAACGATACCTTTGGGACGCAGCTTGAGAAAAGTGCGACAAAGGAGGAAGCTCATCTCTGTTCTTCACAGACCTGTTTGAAAGGGATTTTTTAATTATTGGAATGAATATGACCACAATGATTTGGGCTGAATGAAATATGGAACATCCCTCAGCACCCTCCAGCTGGTTCTCTGACTCAAGAGTGACTGTCTGCAAGCTTCCAGATGCTGAAATCGTTCTCAACCTGAATCATTGCACGATCATTTGCCTTTGCCTGAGAGTAACAGGGGGGCGAAAAATTACGTCTCACACCAAACTTCAATTTCTGAACGCTAACGATGTTTTGGAAAATGTGTCTGACAAAGCCGAGTCGTGCTGCTAAACAGTGAAGAGCAGGAAACAAAAAAACCCCAATTTTTCTTCTTTCCTTTTTTCCTCCTCCCCAGCTTCGGTTGTGCACTTGCCCACTTCAACAAAAATTTCCTAGAAAGCTCGGGGCTTGCTTACCTTGACAGTCAGGGCAGTTACACTTTAGCTGTTGGTAGTTCTGCCTGTGCAACAATAATCCCAGGGGAAAAATCCCACCAGTCTCACAGAAACAGTGTCACTGGTTTACCTACTGCAAACGGAGGAAAAAGGGGAGAGGGGGAAGAAAAAGCACAGTGGTATTTACAACACATATTGAGAGAGAGAGAGAATAGATACCATGTTACAGAAATAGGATTTTGCAATATTTTGAGAATTAACTACTAGTTTATATATATGTGTGTGTATATATTGTATATAATATATATAATGTGTATATACAGTGTAGAATATATATAACATGTATATTATATATGTATCTAAGTACATACATGGGATATGAAAGTTATCTGTCCCACCCTTGCTTTGCCTACTGGCTTATCTGATGGCCCAGAGCAGAAGGGACAGAGAAGTCCCTCCTTGCCCTGTCCTGGGTTTACCCTGTGGCTGCCAAACTCAGCGACAAGCTGGCACATCTCTCGTTTTCTTTTCTGCCTAACCTGCATCGATCCTGCCTCCTCACATTACACAAAATTTTGAAAGAGTGAAGGAAAGATTTAACAGAGGAAAAAGTGATGAAAGATAAATGGAAGGTCTTTACCAGCTCTAATAATAATTACTTTCAGGAGCCCATGCATAGGGAAAAGGAGGGGCAGCATCCACACTAATGGGATGATCTGGGGGGGCACAGCTAAAGTGCAGTACCAGATAATGCGCTCAAATTCCCAGTACTACAACTATTTTTCCACTGCCATGTGGAATAACCTCATCCCTGTCCTTCTGTTTGTTTGGGTTTCTTTCCCCCAGATATTTCAGGGGGAGAAGGGGGAAACCAGCCTTAAATCCTGGAGGAGCTCTCAAACCCAAGCTTCATTTCTGATTTCAGTTATGTTTAGAGCATAACATGGGTTTGTTATTTTGTGGTCCCTTGATGAAATAGGTCAGTGTGGCCTCCCCAGTTAAAAGCTGCCTGCCAATTATACTTTGCTCCAGGCCAAAATTCTGCATAAAAACACCAATGAAATATTAGCACAGGGAAAAGGCTTTTTATTGCTTTTATTTATATTCCAGCAGCACTTCGGGGATGGATGCTTCTAGACCAGGTGTTGTTCAGAAATGCAGTAAGAAACAATCTCTGCTTATAATAAATGAAGTAGATAAGACATAGGAAGGAAAACTGAAGAGTGAAGCAAGTTGTCCAGGCTGAAAACAGAGGCCAGATCTGCTCAGTCCCAGATGCATGTCTTTCCCACTGGAAATTTAAAAAAATTTAAAAACTGCAGCATTATGAGATGTACCTGAATCCGGATCTCACAGCGTGGGAGGGAGTTTAATCATGCATCTAATTATTTTAATTTAAAGAGGCACCAAGGAGCTGATCCACAGTACTGATTCCTTTATGCAAAAGAAGAGAGACCGGGGCAATTACTGAAAATTGTTTAGCAGCGTCTTACGAGCCAAGAGACTATCCATGAACTTTGAGTGAAACACCATCACTGTGGACTGAAATCAGTCCATTTGGGCCAGAATTTAATTGATGTGTATAGAAGTTACCTACAAAAGAAGACAACTATCACTACCAGGACTCTGTTTTCCCAATTTTATAGAACAGGTCATCTCACATTTCTCCAGGACATCTCCAGCACCTCTGCATGCTTCCAGTTAGGACTTTCTAACTTACATCGGCCCTCATGAATAAACAGCCTGACAGTAGTAAGCAATTTACACTCCATACTTGCAATATTCTGTTTATACAAGTAGGGTTTTGGCCCATTTTTCTACTTAGAAGAATATGCAACACTAATTACATTGCTTTTTTTTTCCAGGACAGTTGATAGAAACACATCCAAAAGGCATATTTCCCTAGGCAATAGCGTGCTTTAATGAATTCTTATTGCACTGGAAATATTTGTATTTTAATCTGTAAAACAGAGATTAGGCGAAGAGAGTTTTAATGTTGCTTAAGCACTTCATGCTAAGAAACAATTTAACTGTACTTTAAATTAAAGAAAGAGTGCAATTTGTTACTTTTTTGTCATACTAAAGGGAGTTGGATACATTTCTTCACCAAACTGAGTTTTTCCAGTTTTATACTGGCATAACTGATAGATGAGTTTAGTTCAAGATACTAAGAAACCAACCAACATTTGCTGTACACACAGTAGATGACACTCTGATATGCACTGCTAAACCCCACATTTCTGCTCAAGTATATTTAATCTTTTTACAGAAATTTAACCTAATCCCTGCTTGAAAAATAAATCCCAGACAAGTAATAATGATAAGGGGCTTTCAGAGAAAGCAATGCTTACTCAGCCAAGACCAGAAGTTGGATAAATTAAAGAACGAAGTCCACGCCTTCAAAAATTATTTTTACGTCTATGTTCTGTTAGCAGTCAGATCCCTACACATCATGATAATCTATAGACAACTAGATTCAGGCTGCTGGCTAACTTACCCCAGTGAGAAATTACCAAAACTAGGGGGAAAACCATTCTCTTAACTATACGCATGTAGATCTACACCAGCACTATTGAAACCGGCTGGCCTAAAGCAGGGTTATTCTGGATTTACCACAATTTTGAACAGAAAACAACCCAATTAAATCCATTCAGAGCATAAAGAAGTCACGCTTGTAATAATTCATGAGGTGGACACAAAAAAGCATGCAAAGTGCAGCATTTACATTTCATTTGCTATTAGTTTTCACTAGCAAAAGGACACTCAGCCTCAGCCACGGATACCCTGAAGCACTGCTGACCACGGTAACGTTTCCTGGTGCAAACAGAGACTTTACAACACATCGCACACCAGGTATCAGTTTGGCCTGGCTAATTTAACAAAATCCACTTTAAGCAACTTGATCAAACAGGAAAAGTTTGATCTGATGCTCAGACTTTCCTCTTACTCAAGATGGCAGCAGAGATATTATGAGACACTTAGCAGAGCCGGCTCCTGGATTTATTTTCTGCAACTCTAATAGGTCTGTTCTCAAGTCATTGGAAACAGATCTGGTTTGGATTGGAACAAGGCAGAATCCAATAGAAAATAAAACAAGAGAGTCAGGAGATGTTTCCGGATGTTACTTACTGTGTCCTGTTGCTCCTGGCCATCTCCACTTCTTTCCACAGAGGAACACATGATGTTTGCACAGGCTTATTAGAGAAATGACTTGTCTCCAGGTTGCAATATCAGAGAGACAAACTGGAGGAGTATCCTGGAAAAGAAGAAATGGATGATGTGAAACAGATGTTCCCCTTTAATTGCTTATTGCAGATGCAGCCCAGTAAGTAATCCACCTGCTATCTTCCCATAGGGATAATTACTCACCCCATGATCCCCGCCAACTGAATTTATGTTTTCCATGCCTCATTATACCCATCTCCACTTTGCCCAACAATACAAACCAAAGTACTGCACAAGTGCAACACTTTTATAAACACCTATATCTTTCTGCATTTCTAGGTACAGTTAGGAAGCTTTTCCTAGCTTTCCTCATGTCAAAAGTAAAGCCCCTCATACAGCTCTTCTCCCAAGGCATTGCACCTGATTGGACCTTCTGGGTTCATGAAGCTTTCAAAAAACCGAAAAGGTCTCTAATCATAAAGGAAGTATCAGTAAATACAGCATTTTCGATGTGGTTACTTATGTACATAGATTCAGATGGAAAGTAGGGTTTTCCAGAGAACCTAGAGATGTTAATTAAAAATTATAGTGGCATCAGGATGGTATATGTGAGAGCAGAGCTTACATGTCACAGCAGTAAATAGTTCATGTCTGAAATCCCTGTTCCTTCTAAGACCACTTTTGTCATAAGAACTAACCAGGAAGACACAGTGAAGGTTTCTGAATATCCAGGTTAAGTTAAGGCTGATTTTTAATTTGCTCATATGTTGCTATTCTAAAACACATTTAGCATAGAGCAATGGCCAATGTTTACCTATCACTTTCCCCATACATTTCAAGACTTGCACTCAATGATGCTGGTCAGTGAGGACAGAAGCACTTGGTAGCAAGTTCTGATTGTACTTAACACATAATTAACAGTTAAACCCAGCTAATTGAATCAAGAACAACATAAACTTCAAGGGATCCCTGCTTGCCACCTACACTAAGCCACCCCTGGAAGCAGGAGCAGCTCATGTCTCTGATGCTCCAACGGTGGGACTGGCTGTCCTCCTCACTGCCAAGGAAATTTGGCTTGGGTGGAGTGGCTGGTGAGCAAGTGATGGGAGCCGAGAAACTGTCATTGACTGAACTTGATAGGACTGGAAAAAGAACGTGACCCGAGGTACAAGCTTTGGTATGGTCCTTGTTAATGCAGCCTTCATCTTTTCTTCTTTTCAAGGGAGCTACTTATTTCTGTGCCTCAGGCGAGAGTCAGAGCCAGCTGGAGATAATTTAGTCCTACTTCACTAATGTTGATGTCTCTGGATTTAATATTGGCTTTTCTGGAACCCTACTAGGACTCTTTGGCTTGGCGAGGTGGCTCAGGTAGTTATCCTGAGCATAATATTTTGTTAACCAACTGGCTGCAGATCTATTTCAAATATGAAAAAGGAGTCTGGTCGTCCAGGACTAACAAAACTCGTCAAGCTCTTCCACTGCTTGATGCTCAGCAGCCCCCAGCTCTGGGGAACATCTTCAAAAGCCTTTCAGTGAGCAGCTTAACTAATGCCTGCTGGAGAAACACACAAAAGCAAAACCAAGTCTTCAGAGAGAAAACCCGGTGGCTGGAGAGGCGGGTGGATGCTGCTGGGAACGGTGGAGAAGGAGCTGCAGAGAGCAGGGACGTGTGTTGAGCCCTATCAACGGAGGTCACCATGGACTTTGCTCAGCAGAAACAACATCCAGATTCAGCCAGCCCAAACCCCATGGCTGTCCCCATGCCTCATGTTTCCCAGCACCCCTGGGGGCCTGTGAATACCTGATTCAAAGGATCTAAGCAATAGCCTAAGGAGAAGCTGGGAGAGAGCCCAGATACAGCAAGTCTTAGGAAGAACAGACAATAAAAAGCCGAGGCACGTCACGACAGCCTTTGTTCATGCTGTCATGCCTGGGGACGGGCATGAAACCATGAGTTGAAATCCCTGCCAAACCAGAAAGCCAGAGTGGGATTAAAAAAATGTCCAATGCAAGACTACTCAGGTAATATTTACCTGTGCTGTTGCTTATCGGCACTATCCAGGGATGGTATCAGCCTTGTGTTGCCCATTGTTGTTCCTCACGTGCAGGATAATTTGGTACAGAAGGACATCGGTGATGGAAAAGAGATACAAAGTGTGTCCTCATCAGTGTTATGCAGACCATTGGTGTTATCAGAGGACCAGGACAAAGGAGGAGCATACAGAGACGTGGTGATTTAGACCCTGTAGAAACCAAGTCCCTGTAAGCTTACAGTAACTTTAGCTTGACCTAACAGCATCTAGACTTCCCTCAAATGTGTTCAGCAGAAGAACAAAGCCAAATTTAAAACATCTTTTTGATTTCATTTGAAAGAGTTCAGCTCCAGTTTCGTGCCTGACTTACATACAGGTCTGGTGAGAAATGTTGGTGTGATATATATCACAAATTGAGATTTTTTTTATTCAAGCTCCTCAAAATCTCATCTGTTGTATCAATGGCTATTATTATACCCACTTACTTACGCAGTTAACTGTGGTCCCATTACTTGCCAGTTGTGTGGAAAAGCCCTGGACATAACCCAGCAGTTTTGATGTCTTCAGTAACTGTACTCTACCTTCTCTTTCACGATGAAAAATTAGCTACAGTACTTAAGATAAAAGAAATAAAACCAATATGAAAACCTACCTAATTGAATTAAATTAAAGTAGCTTTTCAGACTGCCTGTTCTGTGAATAACCTTATCTTCATGTTTACTGATTATTTGACTGAAGTCTAAATTATCCCAAATTTTATCAGAATAAATCAACTAAACAAAAAAAATCCCTTCTAAAAAGGACAGACATTCTTAATAGCCATCTGGAATACATTATTCCTTTCCAAGTAGCATTGTTGATACTGAAAGTGTTGTAACAATATCCATTTCTAATGTGGCTCTGCTGTGGCTCTGTCCATAATAAAACTAGTTGATGCCAAAGAATCCATTTAGCATGACAAGATCCCCAAAACCTGGATTATTTGTGTAAGACTCTAATTTGACCTTCTGAGTTTCATGGTCTGATGAAATTTCTTATAATATTTTTAAAGGAGACCAAAGAATGAGCATCATCTAATCTGGGGAAATGCTTTTGCTGAACCATGCACCCTCCAAATTCTTGTAAATCCTAAACCCCACTAAGGAGAGATGGGTATCGAAAATTGAGTATTTGGTCAGCTCTGCAGTATGGCTGCATTCAAAGTTTACCTGGATACTGCAGAAAAAGCATAATATACATTACTGTTGTGGATGAATGCCACCCAAAGCACAACACCTTTACACCAAGATACTCAGAAAAGTCTAATAATTTGAAGGCTCAGAGGCAGCTGAAACAAAACTACCCAGCAGAAAGAACTGAACTTTCATCATTTTTTAGCTCAGGTAAATCAGAGTGGCCTGCCAGGTTCCCAAATAAAGGTATTTCTACCATATTAATGGTGGGTAGTTCTGGGAAGGTGTCTTTTTTCCTAAAAAACATCTCTACTTCTGCCACCCTGCAGATATTTATTTGTAGCTATGTCTCATTTCCCAACATTGTTCCATCTCAATCCTTAAAGAAGTGATCAGGGCTAGAGAGATGGGTACTGTAAAACTAATTTCCCTAGGAAATTAGACTTAAATTTATAGAAGTTCCATGGACTTTGTTGCAGCCAGGTTTTCACCCTATATGTTTTCACTCTCCCTTTGCCCACTTGGTGATGCACTATCTGATTCTATCCTACTTATATAACCTCAGTTTATCTAGCTGTACACATTCAGAATTATACAAAAAATAGTTATTCTTGATACAGGCTTTTCAGAGCTTCGTGGGGAAAAACAAGGAGTGATTGCAAAAAAAAAAAAAAAGATCATCATAACAGAGCCTGTTAGATGCTGGAGATTACCAGTTCCAGCTGTTCTATCAGCCAAATACTTCCAAGCAATTTAGCCCACAGCAGCAAATCTCAATGAAAAGCTGCTCAAAAAAGAGGATGAGAAGAGTCAGAGCCATTTCAGAACCTCTTTGAAGTCTCAGTCTTTACCATCAGTCTTCTCTTCCCTGAGGTCCCTTTGCTGTGCTTCAGCCCAAATGCCATCCCCTCGCAGAGAATTAAAGAGCCCTGGGTGCAACTTTGCATTGTTGTTTGCCCACACTGAGAAACGAAGCCCGTGATTTGCAAGAAGACACAATACCAGAAAGAAAATTTTGTCCGTGTGGTTGTTGGCAACCACTGGGACAAAATATGGCTTGAAGTCATAACAGGACCTGGGGTCCCCTTCCTCCACCCCTGCCACCCTCGCTGAGATCCAGCTGTGAGCCTTTCTTCTTGTTTTCTTTATTCTTTGTGTTGCCCGATAGTAGAGGTCCTGCCAATCTACAATTAGAAACAAGAGAGCTGCGGCTTTGTGCGCTGACTGCCCAGAGATAGGGCAGTAATTTATATAGCCGACACGCCAAGGACTTGCCAACAACGTCAAAAGCAAGTTCATAATAAATGATTCTTCTTGGGATATTTCCTTCACTTGCCGATGGAGGAAAAGCAAAGAAAAATGACAAAGAGCTCCGCTCCTTTTCTTCAGACAACTGTGATTTATTATAGGCGAACCGAGGAGGATTCTAAAAACATTACTCCTATAAGGGAAGGTAACTCAATCTCCAGCAAAAATAAACAGTCATGTTTAAATAAACCTTCTGAGAACTGTTACTGCTCTTTTCCCCAGAAGCTGGGGGAGCATCTCTTTCCTCTGATATTGCGGTACTGCGCGAGATGCTGCTAAGTGACTGGTCTGAAGACCCAGGGATCTCCTCTGGTTTGGGTGGCCTGGTAAGTCATCAAAGGATAAAAGGCAGAGAACAAAGGGAAAAATTAAAGTATTATGAGCTGCAGTTGAAGTGCCTGACAGAAGTTGGTTTGCTGCTTATGGGAACTGCCTTTCTGCACCGGAGCAGAGGTTCACCCAGCTCGGTGCCCAGGCTCCTACCTCGGCTAACAGTGGGGTAGGGAAGGGTAGATGTGCAAGGTCTTTTCCCAATACACCCTCTCAGAGGCCAATGGTCAGTGGTTTAGGGACTTCCCACAGCTCTTCCATGAGTAGTGAAGTCAATAAATCGCAGTAACATTGAGGCCATGCACCTTGCCAGCATCTGGGGACTTCACAGCAGTGAATGACATCCCTCATGGAAGCCTTGGGAGAAAAGCTCAAAGCAGTGAAATAGAAATGGCAACACAAGTCTCTCACTTCACTGAGGCAGAGGACTTAGGCCCACTTTCAAAGTGCACATAACAGAGGTAGCAGCAAGCCCTACACAATAACCCTCCTGACTCGCTCAGGAAGCTGGGCACTTTCTTTTAGCTCTCTCCACAACCAAGAGACAAGCACTTCTTTCTGCCCATGGAAGCGCCACATCATTTTCTGGGCTCTGGGCTCTTCTGGTTGGCACCATGTAGGAAAAAAATCAAGCTTCACTGGGCCAGAAAAAGAGCATTAGCAAGAGCACAACTGCATATTATTAACTGAGGCACTCACTGGGGGGATAGGTGCCCTAATTTCAGGCACCACCCCCGATACTATGTGTTTCATATAGCTCCTGAGTCAAAATTCACAGAAGGAAAGGAAATATCCACATTTTCCTTTCTCTATAGAAGGATAGTACTTCAAGCACTGCTGCAGAGACACATCTCACAGTTTGGGCCCCAGTACCCTTAATGTAAGTCCCTCCAAAGACCCTTTTCGGGGTCCACACAGACTTTAAAGCTTTCAGCAATGCTAAGAAACCTGGAGGGGGACAACCTTCCCGTGGCTCAGAGGACAGGATCCAACCCCTCTGCATTGAGGCCTCCAGACCTTCTTCTCTCCCCTGTGAGAAATTGAGAGGGAGAAAGTTACATGCCACCTTCTTTCTTCCTCCTCTCCTGCTTTGGCACCACGGGGACAAATTGCTCAACATGACCAATAGCAAATGGATTAATAAGAGTTTGAAAATAAATGCAGACGTTCAAGAAAAGTCAGGGCATGGGCATCCAGCCCAGTGAAGCTTACAGAGAAATGGCATCTACCTGTCAGTAAGGACTGCCCACTGGTATGTAGGTCACGCTTTTCCTCTTATCATGCACACGTAACCCCAACCTCTGATCCCATGAGGTGTGGAGAGCCCCAGCAAATTGCCATGTTCCTCAATGCCCCTTGAACAGCCCACTGTGATTTATTGCCTTGACTGAGTGTGATCTGCTTTGCAAGGCATGCCTTGTGAATACGCTCTTACCGGCCTCGCTCTTTGCTTGGCTTTCTCTTTTCTGAACTGTTTTTTCATTAGCGAGCGATTAGGAAAACACGCTGCAGTGATGTGAATCCCATTCTCCCCGCCAAGATAAGACATAATTAATGACACGGGGAAAATTAGTCATATAGTTGCTTGGGATTGCCGTTGTTCTCTTACATGATAAGAACACATCACCTTGACTCAGGGCAGATTTTTTCTCATTAAGCTTGTTGTGCTTTATGAAGCTTATTCCTTCACAGTTCATCAGCAAGAGAAAGGTAATTACAGCAGCCCTTTTTACTGCACTTAAAAAACTAATAGGATAAAGGAGCGGGGAGAAAAACAAGTCCTCTCGTTACAGATTTCTGTGACGATGAAAAGGTTGGCAAGAATAATTGAGTCATGAATTAATAGTGAGCTGAGCTCCTCTAGTCAGCTGAGAACCAGGCTAAAGACCAGAGCTCACACACAGCTTCAGGCAAATCAGGCAGGGTTAAATCCCCTGACGAGCCGAGGCAGTCAGGACATCCTATGGTGCAAAGCAGACTGCTGCTGCCAAGGCTCCTTTTCCAGTCTGTGGAGACAGCAAGACACCTTGGCCCAGGCTCCAAAATAGCTGGCATGGGAAGCAGGGAGCTGCTGGCCAAGGGAAAATGCCGAGGGAAGAAGTATGCCTTCAGCCACAGCCCTCGCGGGGAATTGGGTGCTCCGGTTGCTGTCTCCCAGTCTCACTGTGACAACCTCCATGGCTGGATAAATGCCCCGAGGCAGACTCCTCACCCGTGTAACAGCCCTCACCTACGCATTCACTGAGCTACGTTGTTAGAGGACTCACCTTTGAGGCATGAGACATCTCTCTCATCCCTGGGCCAAGAATTACTTCAGTATCTTACATCAACTGTGTGCTGGATCCCAGACGACAGCCCTTGTCTCCACATTGGC
Organism: Aquila chrysaetos chrysaetos; assembly: GCF_900496995.4. Classification (NCBI taxonomy): domain Eukaryota; kingdom Metazoa; phylum Chordata; class Aves; order Accipitriformes; family Accipitridae; genus Aquila; species Aquila chrysaetos. The sequence continues at coordinate 3,860,912 of NC_044012.1, forward strand.
AGGGCAGTGCAGTCATGCTGACGGTCATTCTCTGGCTCAGCACACAATAAACTTTCCACGACTGAGCTTGATGACTAGAAAAGCCTTGGGAACACCCTCCCCTTGTAGCCAGATCCCGCTGGAGAAGAAAGTCAAATGGAGGAGGACCCAAATGCGTCATGGAGGAATGTGCATGGCTCGAGAAGGGGAATGAGGAGAGACAGACATCTGTATCTCTGGACAGGCTGGATCGATGGGCCGAGGCCAATCGTATGAAGTTCAACAAGGCCGAGTGCCAGGTCCTGCACTTGGGTCACAACAACCCCACGCAGCGCTACAGGCTTGGGGAAGAGCGGCTGGAAAGCTGCCCAGCAGAAAAGGACCTGGAAGTGTTGGTCAACAGCCGGCTGAATACGAGCCAGCAGTGTGCCCAAGTGGCCAAGAAGGCCAACGGCATCCTGGCCTGCATCAGAAATGGTGTGGCCAGCAGGAGCAGGGAGGTGATCGTCCCCCTGTACTGGGCACTGGTGAGGCTGCACCTTGAGTACAGCGTTCAGTTTTGGGCCCCTCGCTACAGGAAAGACATTGAAGTTCTGGGGCATGTCCAGAGAAGGGCAATGAAGCTGGTGAAGGGCCTGGAGAAGGAGAAGGGTCTAGAGAACTCGTGAGGAGCAGCTGAGGGAACTGAGGTTGCTTAGTCTGGAGAAAAGGAGGCTGAGGGGAGACCTTATCGCTCTCTACAGCTACCTGAAAGGAGGTTGTAACGAGGTGCGTGCTGGTCTCTTCTGTCAAGTAACTAGTGATAGGATGAGAGGAAATGGCCTCAAGTTGCACCAGAGGAGGTTTAGATTGGATATTAAGAAAAATTTCTTCACCAAAAGGGTTGTCAGGCATTGGAACAGTCTGCCCAGGGAAGTGGTGGAGTCACCAACCCTGGAGGTGTTCAAAAAACACGTAGATGTGGCACTTCAGGACATGGTTTAGTGGGCATGGTGATGTTGGGTTGATGGTTGGACTCGATGATCTTAAAGGTCTTTTCCAACCTAAACGATTCTATGATTCTATGATTTCTGCTTCCACATTTCTCGAGGCCAGTGACAGTCAGTTTTCCCAGAGACATCAACAGTCAGGGTCCCAGAAGGGGACATCCTGATGCCTCAGGGTCTTCATTGAGGAAACAGAGGTGCCAATGGGCTTTCAGGGGCTTTCTGACTGGGCAGAGGCCAAAGAGGGGGAGATTAAGGATCTATACTGTGGACTGAGACATGCTGAGCTAAGCCATAATCAAGCAACCATTTCCTTTTGTGGCTTCAGCCCTAAGCGCTTAAATTGTCTGCTTATGAGATTCAGCCTATCACCCCAAGCCCCTGTGAGGCAGGGACGTAACACCTGAAACCCTCTGCAGTGCTCCTAAACCACACAGGCTGGATAAATAACTCTGCAGGAAAGCTCCATTTCAAAATATTTTGCAGTGAAAGTAAAATACTTCAGCATGAAAGTACAACGTGTTCTTCGAAGTACGTTCTTGTAAGCACATGTTGTTGTAATCTTTTTGTATCATTTTCCAGATTGATTAAGAATGTATTTATTTTTTAAAAAATAAGATCTGCAGAGTGCATAGAAAAGCCCCTTCTGAGTTATGTCCTCTTGCTTCTCAGTCTGGGCTCACTTGGTGGCTTCTAAGACCCATGTGAATTGTCTCATACTATCTAACAGAGCTTCAAAAAAACCACTTGAAAGAACTCAGAAATCATCACCATAAACTGACTAAGGGAGTATTTTAAGAACTCAACTCAAATATCTTTCAGAGACAGATATATCATTGAGCTACAGGGCTTTTTTTTTTTTTTTTTTCCAGAGGATAGGTAGTTTTATTCCCCCAAAAATGGAATGCTAATGCTTTTGATCCCAGTTCTGTCTGGCAGTCTTTCAAGTTTCCATCATTTGGCAACCTAGCAAGGACTAAGAGACTTCCTGATGTCCTCCTCCTCTCTGAAAAGGAACACATGGCTGATGTACCCTTTTTTGCTTGTAATATCTGAGCACACAATCAATGAGGATGTCTTACCTGCTTTCCAGTTGGTGTTACTTCTTGCACTTCGCCTGCTGCACTAATCTGATAAAATACAGTGCCGATGGAACAGATTAGTATCAGGGAGGACTTTAGCCTGGCAATTAGTGTCCTCTCCCCATATCAATTCCCTTCTGCTAAGCCGTTCTTAGTCTGTGAACATACAGCATGGAGCTCCTAGTAGGGAAAAAAAAAACAGAGGAAAGAAAACAAACATGTACATGGTAAGAGATTTATGACTTTGCTGGATTGGTTAAAACATGGAGCACATCCAGATTATTGTGAAGAGTTGGCACCTCCTTAACAGTTCTGGTTCAGAAAGTACCACTTAGCCTGGGCCTTTTTGGACAGATCACCACAGAAAAAGTGAATGGAAATCCACTGAGTAAAGAGTGTACGTCTGCAACACTAGAAGATGCCAGCCAGCCATAAAACTGCTGTAAATCATCATTTCATACCTGATCACCCTAGTAGCCACAATCTGTTTGTGGCACTCTCACACCTCTGATCCTTGGCATCTTTTATGACTTTATCTGCAGTTATTCCCAGTATCGGAATAAACAGGGAGTTTTCCAATGACATCAGGAAACCTAGGCCCAACACCATTTTGCCTGAAGCAACCTGCACCTCCCACCAGCCAGGCTTTGCAGCATCACGGTAAAAGCACCCACCATGGGAAAGACAGAGGTGTGGGTTCCATCCCTCTGCCAATAAATGCTTCATACAAAGTACCTGAGTGCTAATTTGAGGCAAGACTCAAATGGGGTCTTCCTCCACAAGTGCCCTTACCTCTATGTTCCCACCTCCTACAGATCACCCTTTGGGGCTGTTCTGAGGTGGTCTACCAAGTAATCCCTGCAGATGAGACAGCCTTCTTTTATGACCCTATTACTAAGTTTAAAACTTCCAGCTCCTTCAACACTGCCATATTTTAAGCAATTTTAAGGTCCCAAGCACAGGTATTTGGCTGTTTAAGAACTTTTACTGGTGGAAAGTTAGACTTCTTTGGCAGCTGACCATGGGGTTTGAAGCCGTAAAGTTTAATTAAGCCGCTTTAGGAGCAGTAAGATAGGACTAATTCTTCTGCCCCAGCTTAAAGTAACTTGGCTGACATCACCCGGGCAGCGGACAGAAAAACAGGGATATCGACGTACCTCCCACACGTGGCTGAAGACGTTGATGCAAGGAAAGACAAACTCCCCATTGACCTCATTGAGTCTGTGCACTCTCCACATCATCAACGAGAGCATTAAAGTCTCTCAGAAAACTATAGACCTACCTGCCCTCGAGGATGATTTTTCCTGTTTAATTTGACTGCCCTAGAAGTTGGAAGTATAACTGCAGTTTCAAACTGGTAATTACTTGGGAACTAAATAAACTACAGCGCTGTTGGACCCTGAAAAGCTAGACTACCATGTAGGCTTTCATTATATACTTTATTCATACTTACTTTCTAGAGAAAGCCCCCAAACTTGAAATAAAACGGAAGGGAGAGTCAGCATGAGGAGAAAGTGCAAGCGAAGTGCATGCTATTTTTTACTTTTAGTTGCTGCATTATGGGCAAGAAGCCAGGAGCAAATTATTCAATAAACATGAAGCAATGTTATGCTTTTGGTGTCTCACTACAACGGTTTTCAGATGGATAGACGTAAAATAATCCCACATCAAACTACAATCAGGAAACGTGACATGCTGGTTTTAACCGTTTATGACATGCCTGCCATCAGGTATGGTCCAAGAGAGGCAGATATGGAGGAAGTGGTGGAAAGGAGGATAAGTCATCTAGCCAAAACCTACTCCCGATTCATCCAGTTCATTCCAGTGAGCAGGGAAGGTTATTAACATCTACACCTTGCCACTCAGTGATACTTTTCAGGATAGTCTTCAAGCAACGTTCCTGAAAGGTCGCTACTGACAGAAGCATCCTGTTGTAAAGCCTGCCATCAAAGAGCTGTGAAACAAACTGGTTTTCCAACAAGATCAGAAGCTGTGTTGGGCAGGAAGATGCTGCAGATGAGACCTGCTGTCCTGAAGATAAGAACCCCAGAAGGAATTACTCTTGCTCAGAAGCACAGGGAGGTAAACTGCACTTAGATGCAACTAACAGAGGTTGACACTGCCATTGCTCCTCTCGCTGAAGGAACATCAGACAAGAGTATTCCTGCAGGTCCCATCAGGTCTTTGGCCAATCCAAAATTCAGGTAGCCAGGGCTTGACAGAGTGGCAACAGGGAGAGAACAACACTTAATTGCAAGACAAGCCTCTATCCACTTCACGGTGAAAAAGCAACAGACACTTTAAGCTCTTAGGCGGTCATGACTAACACTTTGTGAAGTTAAAAATCAGCTTTCATGCTCCCAATTACAGAGACACCAGTGGTCTTCTGTTTGTACTAGCTTTTTCTGTAATGATATAAACAAGAAAGACTGGCTGGAAGTGTTAGGCCCCAGAACACTATGTTTAGAAACAACAACAAAAATGACTCACCCCCAAAATACTGTGGAGTCTCTTTTTCTCTTGTTGGATTTCCAAACATATTGTGGACAATGAACATGGTTGATGGAATTGCTACATCTGCTTCTTGACCTGTTTTTACTGAAAGGCTACTTTAAAAAAATCTGAGTCTCTTTAATCCCACTCATTCTTTCCCAATATTAACAAAGACATATAAATTACAGATGACCAATTTTCAGCTGGAGCACAGAATATGAAAAGAACATATTCATTCAATGGCATGTTGCAGGTCAGATCTTTAGGGCGGGGTAAACATCTCCAAATCCCTCCACTTCCAAAGTCAGATTTATATATTTGCAAAGGATTTTAGTCCCTTTAACCGTGACGAGTAAAGTGACCTGGACCTGGACCTCCTGACCTGGAGGTACTGAATCAGAAGAGGGGTGTGAATTCCAGTAAATATCCATGGAAAAGCAAAATTCCTGTCCCTCCCAGCTGCAGGAGGCAAAAGCCAAGCTCTGTCTATTCCAGATCATCCTTTTCGACACTTCTAGGAAACAAGTTACCCATAAAGTTAGGCAGGACACTCAGACACTCACTTCCATCCTGAAAAACAAACAATAAGGAGAAGGAATTTCTTGCCTTGCCTTTCCTGAAATCTGAATCACTGTTAACAGGCCCTGTTGAACAACAAAACCATGGTCACATCGCACACAATATCTCTGGCTTCAGCACAAGGGAGAGGGAAACCTGCGATTTCTGCCTTCGGAGAGGTGCCCACTTCTGACATTCTCTTGCCAGCCACAGGATACACCATAATTCATGTTCTCCACCACAGTCATTTTAGGAGCAAAGCAAGATGTTTCTCTAAGACTTTTGTCTTCCAGGAATGAAAACAGGAGATCAGATTCATTCAGGAGTTTCTTCCAGGGATGGCAAAAAGAAGGAGGGTTGGAAAGGAGTGAGCATTCCCAGTAGGTGAGGTCCCTTCCGAAAGGTCCAGCATAACACATGTCAGTATTATACTAGTAGCATAGCTTGCATTGAATATTTCCTTCTAGCAATGAAATTGAAGGCTCAAATCTGAGCTTTTACGTCCCTGCTAGCTTGAATGCCAGAATAAAAACTCAGGTCTATACCTGCTCTTTATTTTTTCAGATATGAATATAAAATATGAAAATTTGAAATCGCAACCAAAATGCTGACCTTGCTCTGTAGGTAGTCTTTCCTCTTTGGGATGCAGAAGAAAAAAAGTCTCCCTGAAAACCTTCCATTGTCTTAAGTGTGCTTGAAGATTATCTAGCGGACCACTTAATCCCTTATTCTGGAATTTTGTCCTATGCTGTTGTTGAGCATGTCCTAGGGCATGTCTAAGGGTTGTTGTGCTCCAGCTGAGATGGAAGACAGTTGGAGCTGGTCTCATTGTAGTTTCATGCCTTGCATGCTGCATAGGGAACCGTGCCCTCCTTGGTTAGTCCCATGTCCTCTGGCTGGTGGGTCGCCACCTCGTGACACAAGATAGAGTCATCAGCAGCAGGGGGGCATCTTCTAGCCTGGGCATCTCTCTACCAGGAAAAACCACTTAGTAGAGGTGCTCCTTTGGGTTAAGGAGCTTTTGGAGCACATAACTGCCTCTTCGTACTGTACTATGGACAAAATGAGTCCCAGGTCTCAGCAATCTTCTGGCCACTACAGGCACGCAACACGGTACATCCTTCATGTTTATTTAACCTCCTCTGTGAATGGCAGGAGGCAGGGAACAGGAAGACCACAGTGGGTGTGCAGGAAGAACGAAGTGACCTACAGCTCTTCTAATATGGGTGTTTATTACTTTCCCAATCCGATAAAGCTGAGATCAGTCCCTTTCATGCCAGCACTACTGAACTATTATTGTTTCCTGCGTGTGGAGGTGGAAATGTCATATTTTAGCCCTGATTTGGTTTTTTCTTATTTTGTGGTTTCCATGTGCTAAAACTGACTAAGAGGAGCAATGTGTCCTCTGTAATGGTGAGAAGCAGCTGCTTTCATGTGATCTCACAGCCCATTAAGCAATGCCAGTCTTGAAGGTGTTATTGGAGGAAGCATTTTTATTGCCAGGATTTCTTGTGTCTCTGAGGTTGAGGCACCACAGCAGACTTTTACCACTGCTCAGACCAACAGCAAAAACCTCCTCACAGCTATTTAGGCCAAAACTGGCAGCGTTTCATGTTAAAAAGGATTTGTGCACATTTATGATCTGCATGGGATTTTATCACAGCATGCAAGTCTTGGTTTTCTGCCTTGGTGCAGAGAATTCAAACCCAAACACACATCTCTTTCTGTCTACTTCATCTTTCTGGAGCCAACATTGGCACAAACAACTCTCTTCCAGTACTTTCCTTACCAGACCAGCAACTTATACACTTTTTTTTGAAACCAACTGGCTTTGGTTTTCATTACAGTAAGGGCTGATTAACCTGGCACTCACTGCTCTTCACTTCATAAGGGCATGAGGCCAGCAATGACATACAGTAATAGCAAGAGTCACTAAAGAAGGTCCATGCAGAAACCACCTGCCCAGGATAAGATTTCAAGTCTCAGTTATTCTCCTGTAACACATGGGAGTAGTTTAACGAATCTGAGAAATACCATGTAAGGGAGAGATGGAAGACAAGGGCCCAGATCCAGTAAAAAAACTTGAGCAAGTGTGACATTATAATGACATTAGTAGTTACTTGTCATGGTTTAACCCCAGCCAACGACTAAGCACCATACAGCCACTCTATCACTCCTCCCCTCAACTGGACATGGGGGAGAAAATATAACAAAAGGCTCGTGGGTCGAGTTAAGGACAGAGAGAGATCACTCAACCAATTACCATCACAGGAAAAACAGACTTGACTTGGGGAAAATTAACTTAATTTATTGCCAATCGGACTGGAGTAGGGTAATGAGAAATAAAACCAAATCTTAAAAAAACTTCCCCCCACCCCTCCCTTCTTCCCAGGCACAGCTTCACTCCTGAATTCTCTACTTACCCCCTCTCAGCGGCACATGGGGTCGGGGAATGGGGGTTGGGGTCAGTTCATCACACCTTGTCTCTGTTGCTCCTTCTTCCTCAGGGGGAAGACTCCTCACACTCTTCCCCTGCTCCAGAGTGGGGTCCCTCCCATGGGCGACAGCCCTCCACGAACTTCTCCAACGTGGGTCCTTCCCATGGGCTGCAGTTCTTCACAAACTGCTCCAGCGTGGGTCCCTTCCATGGGCTGCAGTCCTTCAGGCATAGACTGCTCCAGCGTGGGTCCCCCATGGGCTGCAGGTGGAGATCTGCTCCACCGTGGACCTCCCTGGGCCACAGGGGGACAGCCTGCCTCACCACGGTCTTCACTCTCTGCTCCGGCACCTGGAGTACCTTCTCCCCCTCCTTCTTCACTGACCTGGGGGTCTGCAGGGTTGTTTCTCTTACATGTTCTCACTCCTCTCTCTGGCTGCAGTTTCTGTGCCCCAGCAAGGGTTTTTTCCTTCTTAAATCTGTTATTCCAACAGCACTACCACTATCACTGATGGGCTCAGCCTTGGCCAGCGGCAGGTCCACCTTGGAGCCGGCTGGCATTGGCTCCGTCAGACATAGGAGAAGCTTCTAGCAGCTTCTCACAGAAGCCACCCCTGTAGTCCACCCCGCTACCAAAACCTTGCCATGCAAACCCAATACATTACTATAATGACATCAGTAATTTTACTTAGGGAGACAATTTCTACTTATCGTGGCAGATGCAAGAAGTAAAATTCAATTTTTCTGCTTTCAGTTACAAACATCTCTAAAATGGCAACACCTTCAAGGATGCAATAGATACCCTATTTACACATATAATTTGCCTAGAGAATGACCTACATCTGTACCTCTATGTAAGCAATTACACAGTATCTGGCCAGCCATGTATCAGCTAGCCTGTTATCAGCACACCTTTACTCTCGGTGAATCCTCTGTGAGCCTAATGGTGCTATGGAAAGAATGAATTGGCCCAAATCATTTCACTCTTTCTTAACTGAGGCCATGTTGGACAAAACAATTGTCATAATGACTTCAGATTTCCTAAAAACGAAACAACTCATTGAACTACTAGGTTGAGAAAAGATCAGATAAAAAAAAGATGAGTCTGGCAGTATGATTTAAGATGCCAGTTAAACTTGAACTGGGGACCAGCCTGCACAGCAACAACAGGAGAAGAACCAAGGGCTCCACAATGCAGCCACTGTTGCCCTGATATAATGTGAAATCATCTGATGGAGCAGAAAAACTTGAGCAGCTAAAGTCCTTTCTTGCAAACTTACAGCCCTGTCAGAGGAACTCCAGGGAGACGAGACAGCTCTTCTTGACAGAAAACCTAGGAACTAGTAAACTCCCAGCAGAAATTACCAGACTTTCAAAGTCATATCATGTAATTTAAAACATCTGTTCAGATGCTGAATGGGGGGAAATCTTCCATAAAAAATAGATCAGGAATTTCTTTTTATTCCCTGCTTTTTAGAACTTTCCAAGGAAGGGATTTTCCTATTATTCTTCATTTTTAAAGTATGATATCCTCATCAAAAGCTAGAGTATTTTATCTAGAAGCTTATTCTTCTCCAAATAATTATAAAAAAAAAAAAAGGAAGAATTTTATATACCTGATTTCTGGCTTCTTTAGTTCCTTTAGTCTTCCTGGGATGATATTGCAGAGTGGTTTATGTGTCCTTCAGCGTCTTCTTCTAGAAATACAAGAAAATACAAGAAAATAAATAAATAAATTGCCTTTCAGGGTTTTTTTTTAAACAAAACCAGAAATAACTTCACTTTGCCCTCTACTTTTGCCAAAGTACTTCAAAAACATAAGGCTTCCTACAAACTGAGATGAGGTGCTAACAGCAGAAATAAATAGACGTGCGTTTATTACATTGTAAACATAAATCAAATAACGACTCAGTGGTTGCCAAAGTGGCATTAGTGATGGGCAAACCTCATGACAGCAGCAGCATCAGTGGGTTGATGTACAGCACTCAGCACGGCATACATGGCATGACACGAGGGCCTGAAGTTGTGACCAGCGTGGTGTTGCATGGTGTATCCTTGAGCTGTGGCACGAGCATTTTGAAGAACACTCATGCAACCCTTCCAGGAGGCTCTAAAAAGTCTTAGTGCAATGGATGCATCCCCCATCCCTTCTTAAACTGGGCCTTCTGCCAGCACATAGCTGAAGTCTAACCATTTAAACCACAAGGAATTTCTCTCGGTCCAGTCGGGAGAACTCAAATGTTCCTTTTTTTTTTTTTATTTTTGGTCTGGAATTTCTCAAGAAAACCTTTGCAATGACAGAATGTCTATGGGAAAAAAAGTTGTGCCTGTCCCTGCCAGGACTGAGGGAGACCTGAGCAGCTACCATGGTTCTGAGGGTTTCTGCATCTTCTCACTCCCCTATATCTCTGTACATCCCCATTTGGGTCCCCTCCTGCCGCAGGGGGGACATATGTAATTCCTTTCCCCCTGGGCTGGAATTGCCTATGGCAACTGTCCATCACTTTCCAGAACCAGTAGGTTTAGGGGGGTATGGATGCCTTTTTTTCAGGAGCCAGAGGTCAGGGGTACAAACATCTAAGATCACTTTTAATCAAAGGAGTTTTAAATGAAAGTGTCATTTCTGCAACCAGATAAATCAGAATTTCTTAGGGAACAGGAGAAGGCATCGCTACGGTCCCTTTTGGAAGCCAGGCTAGAGACATTATGGCTGTTTGCTGAGGCACAGCCTCTTCCCAATCCTCTGCAGTTTCCCTGAAATAACTCCAACCAAGCAGTAATTCATGGTTCTTGCCTAAGCTATAGAAAATCTCATGGGAATCTAGGAGATAAAGGGCCTTTGGTTTTCCATAAATAGAAGCGATGGAAACAGAGCATTTATGTTGCCTTAGACACTGCCAGAAGGCTTTGCAGCTTCTCTGCAAATCTGTAGGATTATATCGTTCCGTGCCTAAAAACATATTTACACTGGGAACAACAGGCTGTGTGGAAATGGCATCTTTTTTATACTGACAAACCACTGGAAAATTAAGCCACAGTCCTTGATAGACTTTTGGACCACACTAAAAACCAGAATTTAGGAAAACATGAAGAAACTTGAATTGACATCAGTGACGGTGAAAATCTCTGGCTTCGTTAGCAAGTGTCTTTCAAAAGCAGCTCCTAATTGTGTCCACCCTCCTGCAGCCCATCACTTCGGTCTCCTCCATTTGCTCCCTGTGGCAATCTGGTGCTGAAAGGACAGATATCAGCTATGACCCACCTCTTCTCTGGTCATTTTTATCTTTCTGGGTAGCATTCAGATTCTTCCAGCTAGGTAGGCTGTTGAAGCCAGGTTAAGTCTATTAAATACAACTGCCTCTGTAGTTGCTTACAAGATGAAACTGCTATTGCATGAGCAACACTTCGTCCTCGTTGCTACAGCCTTATGCTTCCTTTTAAATCCCCTATTTGGGTTAGACATAAAGGGTGGTTTTCCTTGAATTGCAACATAATTTCTGTGTGCAGAGTAAGTATTGGGGTGTGATTAATATTTGGTCTTGTAGACCGTGGGAAGGTGAACGTGTGTACCACGTAACAGTAGCAATACTCACTTTTGATTTGGTCCTCATGCTGTTTCATAGTCCAACCACACTAGATGAGCAAATGCTGCATCAGACTGAAAACTGACTTCAGGTGACAGCTTCTATGGCTTCTGGTGGTGACATGCAAAGGAGAACCCTGTGTAGCCAGCAGCAGACCTATGGTTGAGCCTTTCTCAGCAGTTGCAGTAATGCAAAGGATACGAGAGGTAACAAATCGGGTCCTTCCAGTCCAGAAGCTAAAATAGAGAGCTCTAGAAGTAAAAAGTGAAGAGTTGCAGTTTGTTGATTCTCAGCACTGATTCATGCATGCAGCCTGGATGTACATCAAATACTCCACTGAAAAAGCTGTATTACTCATTGTTTCCAGAAAAACAGATCTTGCAGCAGACACCACAATGTACCTCTTTCCTTCTGCAGTTACTCATGCAATCATGACTTACAGTCTTCATTGGCTGATTTGAAAAATTCAAACATGAGATTAATTATATCAGTCATTAATTACCCTGATCCTGGACAAAACTCCCATATACAAAGCAAAGGCTACAGAATCTCATCTGACATGACTGAGGGGTCTATTGCTTCTTTATGGGGTTTCACAGCTCTCCCCAAGGAAAGGGGTCATTCTTTCTCCGGGAGAGAAAAAAAAACTTGGCACGAGGGCAGGAAACACTCTGGGTTTTCTTTTTATGTCATATCCCTCTCTCTGAGAACATTTCCCCTCTTCCAAGGGCAGGGCGGACAGTGTTTTGCTTCCAGGTTTCAGCTGTAATCCCTCTTTGAACAAGCTGCCATTGCCCTTCACCAGGACTAATCTTCCTGACACTGGTAACATTTATTTGTCATGGCTGAGGAAAAGAAGTGAACTGAATCACACATATATCCATTTCTAAGAAAGGCTTTTAAAACACTCCAAGATGCTTTCCTCTAAGTGTTCCTATGTATCATCTGAACAGCTGCCAGACCACCAGCCATGAGGCACTATCAAGTGTAACAACTCTTTTGTTATTTTATATATTCCTCCAGTTGGAAATAATCAAATATTGCTAGCTTTCTTTGGGAAAGCAGTCTTGAAACATTAGTGATGTTTTAAGAAAGAAATAGGCCTTTCATCACATAATAATAGGCAAGATCTTCTTTACATCTGTCATTTCTGCCACTTTTCCTGGAACACCACTGAAAGGAAACAAATTCAAATTTATCTTAGCTGAACTAGATATCAACACCACCTTAGCTTCCATTACTGCTGGACTTGAGTAACGGTTTTTCTGTAAGTATAGCTAACAGAAAAGATAAAAAATGTAAAGATTTTCACAAATTCTGAATGTTTTTGATCATGTGAGCTCTTGGACCTTGATAAACGTGCACAGAGCTACTATTACCATGACGAAAGCACGACCAAAACTCCATCTCTGCAGGGAAGTAGACACTGCAAAGACCATTATTTTATAAATACCTGCCTATTTCCGTAACTCCTGATTTGCTTCCACTTGCACACATTTTGCACACATACTTTACCATTTCCTCCGCATACTTCAGAGGCTGCAGTCATAACAGCTCTTTCTAGAGCATCTGCTTTTGGATAACAAGCTGTGACAGGCTCAGTGAAATCAGTAGAAAAAGAGGTAAGTCTGTTATGAAGATCTCGTCCTTGTCCAGTGGAGGTGACTGTCAATTCAACGCTGCAGTTGCATTTTCAAGTCCCTCAAGTGCTCTGGAAAGACTTCTCAAATAAGGGACAAACCACAGGAGTCTCAATACATTCAAGCATTTAATTGGTTCTAGCTGGTTGGGGAGATGACCATTATTTATTGCAAAGGAATAACGCCAAGAAAACATCTGACAGTGATGGACAGCTGCATAGAAGAGGGCTGAGGAATGTCAGATTCTTCTGTCCTTAAGCCATGGTCTTCTTTAAAATGCAAAATATTAAAAGCCACAATTTCTCTAAATGTGAACTTGCATTGAGTGGACAGTACCGCCTGCTGCTTTCATTGTTGGTGATCTAACGCAGAATAAGTCAATGATATCAAAGAAAGCCTGCCAAAATGTAGCCCTCTTCTTCACCCTGAAGAATTTACAGCTTAAACTAGATTAGGCAAAAAAATACAAGAAAATGAACAAGACAGATAAGATGTGCAACACTTCCCAGGGAGAACATGAGAAGGAAGATTTCTAGAGATAGTATTAAGAGAGGATTTGAAGGAAAAGAGAACATACAAGGTGTAACAGCTGTTAGTGAAATGAACTGAAAACATTTCTTCCTGCTGTGGAAAAGGTTGGACCTTTGTTGAAAAACACAGAAATGAAAACAAAGAACCTTTTGTTTTCAAGCTGTGTCAAAAGCACTTTCACTGGTTTTGACAACCTTTTGAGGAAAAGGTTTTGACAAATCCCATGCTCAGCCTTATGAAGAGAGATGAGAGGGCACACCAGGAGAAGCGAGGTCAGTGATATTTGTGACCCACAGTCTGCTTTTCCCCAAGATTTTTTTCCTTTGGAGTTTGGAACTCATCTTAAATCCTCTCTTTTTTGTATTTTCATAGGTAAGTGGTAGAAGGGTCCCCACAGCAACTTTTCCAGCCACTCCAACAACCTGTAGAGCAAAAAAAAAAAACCCTTTGGTACAACAGCTTAAACTCGCACACACAAAGATGCAACGTGCCACAGGAAAACAAAAAGCAGAAAGGGAATGGCCAAGTGCTTGGTTCTTTACAACATGGAGCCATGAAGGTCCCCCCCAGTTTCGGGGGAAGCTGGCCGGGCTTCTCTTTGCTGCTGAAAGCCCCTCACCAAAGCACCATCAGGATCACAGGAGACAATAACTGGTCCTAATTGCAGTGATTCTCACGAGTTTGATGCAAAGTAGTGAGAGGATGGACAGGCAGCGTTTTGCCTGCTATAAAGAACACTTTGGAAAGGCCAGGTTTAAAGAAATAAAAACCAGAAGATAGACTGTTTCTGGGTGTGGAGGGTGGGTGCGAGATAAATCAGTGCTGCCTGAAGAATATCCGTAAGCTGCTCCGTGTGCTGCTTTTCAGGTCATAAAAAGAAATACGCTGCACATGAGGAATGTGTTCTTAGCTCTGCCTCATGAATGGGCAGAAAACAGCCTTAAAGAAGTCACTGTCATTTTTATAGAAAGAAAATATTTTAACAAGATGTTCTGTCCTTGAACAGGGGTTATTCCCTGCGTCCCTGGGCACCTGATCCCCAGAGCCAAACCAAAGCGTGTGGGACTGGAAAACAAGCAGACAAACGGCTGCCGCCTCCCTGCAGCATGCCAGCTGCGAACGGGAGCTGCTGAAATGGACTTTCTTCTTGTCAAACACAGCATAAATCTCTGCTCCTGAAACAGCTCCCTGAAAACCGGCCATTCCTGTCCCTGCCTGCCGGGCTCTGCAGCGAGGCAGGCTGGCGAGCGGCTCCGTGGGAGCGGGGAGCATCACCACTATGAACCGGAGCTGCCAGTTTCAGGCGTGCTGGGCATTTGATGCATCTGCCAACCCATTTACAACGTCCCTCCAATGCCGCGACCTCCAAGCACGCTCTCGGCTTGGAAAACAAGAACAGCCCCCAGGATAAACTAGGTGCTTTCCCATGCCAGGAACTTTTTCTGACTCACTGACCACATCAGGTAAAATTTTGCTGGAGTCTAGGCAGTCTCCCTCCGGCCACCATCTTCTGAAGGGTTGATGGACCCATCAGGGGATTAATTATCCCAACGGGTCTCAGCAATATGCCTGTCTCTCCCCTTGCGTGAAGGACGGGAGATGGAATATTCTGCTACCAGGCTATAACACATCCCTGATCCAGGCATCATCCCTTCCTCCCTCTGCTTCAGCCACTCATTTCCTTGTGCTGTGGGTACAGCCACCAGCCTTGCAACACCCCACAGAGATGTTTATTCCCCTTTAGGGATTAATAGCCTAAATTTCCACGCTCAAGGGCAAGCTGGCAAAAAAAGCCACATCCTGTGTGAGTCAGGTGCAACAGTGCATGTAAAACGTACAGTGGCCTTGTGGTTACAGCAAGCTGTGATGTGATATCCTGGGCAGATTCCTCCTGCTTCTGCGTGTCCCGTGTTTATGAATATGCCAAAGGGTAACCCTGCCCTAGCAGCCTTACTCAGACCTTGTAAGCTCCTGAGGGGTTTGGAAATTAATATAAATACACTTGTGTTTATTCAGAAATAAATATAAATAAACATGGTGTTTTGCTTGCTGTTTCTGGCTTTGACATGTGTAAGACTTTTGGGTGGTACAGTGTGATGCAGGGATGGTGATGGGACCATCTTATGGGACCTATCAAGGGCAAAGCATCAGCCAGAACACTGGGGCAAAATCTGTACTTGTCTCCAAGCTGCAGCATTTATTCAAAGCCCAGTGTAAAGGTATTTTTCTTTCCAACAGCTCATGATTTGTGCTAGGTTGTTGTTGGCTACCTGTATTTGTAGATATTTTCACACCTGTTAGCCTGTAAAGAGTGTCATTGTTCTCTCCTCTCTCTGTTTCTGTAGATGAGATTATTTTGGAAAGGACACCTTGTAGATTAGATAGGCTTCATCTTGCCCTTTAATCATGTCAAAACTCAAGTGGTCAACACGACTTCTATACATATAAAGGAAAGACCCAGTTTCAGTTTTGGAATTTCTAGGGGTACCAGCCCTTGTTTATCACGTTCCATCTGTAGAGTCAAAACACTCTTGGTCATTTTCACCAAATTCTCTGGGATGACCAAGAGCAGCTCAAAAATGACAAGAGCAAATGCACTTTGACTGCAATATGGCTTAATTTTAACCAGCAGGAGTTTCAGGATAAAAAAGAAAAAGAACTTGTTGACATGAAGCATGTGGAGTCACTCATCTAGCGTTGTGTAAGGGCTATAAATCTGCCTGGAAATGAGGCATGAAATGCATCATAAAAAGTATATAATCAAAACTATAAGATCAGTTTAAAATTTATGGTAGGTAATTTATGAAGAGCATTACATGTCTGAACTTTAAATCAAATGCTCTTCAGCTGTGTATTTCTGCAAGCTTTTGTATAAAACTCCTTTCTCTTATTTCCCTTTACTTGAAAAAAGTCTAAGCATTAAAAAACCCATACTATTTTCTATAAATTCAGCAGTGAAAACTATGTAATCTGAAAGACAATACAAACCTGCCACAGAAAGTGAGTTACAGTAGAAAGCATCACTTGTTTAAACTTCAGGGGAAAATATTGTTCAATAACGTGAAAGAGAATTCAACCTCTCCCGCAAAGATTTTGTAGACTCAACTAATGCATCTCTCTGTTTTACTTATTACTTTAGGGTGTTCTTCTGACCTCCATACCCCCACTATAATTATCTTGTTGGTGTTAGTTTCTCTCTCTTCCTTTCCGAAAAGACTACTATTGTCTTTCTGTGAACAGATGAAAACCAGATGGGGAGGGTAGGGAGAAAATACCGAGATTTGGGCTATCTACCTGAATTTTGCTGTGCCTGGTGAGTATGGGTAAACATTATCAAAATTAAATCATTAAATTACTCTCTAAAACTAATGGAAATCTTTCTTTTGGTTTTAATATTGTGCCAAGAGAGTGGGAGTCGTGATCCTTCCAAATTCCACGGGGCCAGAGTTTCATCTCATCCAAATTTCTCTGCACCACAAACCAGCCAACAAATTGCCCAGCACAAATATACAGGAGCTCTGTTAGTCTGCAATGATTTGTCAAGAAAAGGCTACAGCAAGCAACGCAGGAAAGATTCTCCCACCCATAGAAGAAACACAATATAAGAGCAATTTCTATAACAAACCAAAGGCTTATCTTTTTCTGCTGATATCTGTTGTAGCTGGACTTCTTGACATTTGTCTAGTAATTCTTGAAAGATTGAGAAGTGAACCACAGTCCTTACACCCAGTACGTGGAGACATTCATGGCAGGTATATTATAGTTATGAAACTGTTTCATCTAAATGCTAGTTGCAAACTATCTATCTGGGATGCTCTTTGCCTTTTCCCTGTTGTTTGGCACACTGGGAGACAGCATTGTGCAATCTTTCATGTGCAGTTACGGTTCTGCCAGTTATAGTGGAAAAGTTTTAGAAAGGAAAAGTTCCTTGGCTAGACACGAAACACACACTTAAAAACTAATTTCAGGGTTTTGCTAAGGCTCAGCATTCGTGGCTAGAAAGAGCTGATGTGCCCTAGATTTCAGTGCACCGAAGCAGACTGCTGACACCTTCATCCGTTCTTCCTGGGACTGTCTCACCGTGTGTTTCTTTGCAGGGCTTACCCTCTGCTTGCCTCTGTTCCCCTGGTTTTAGTTGAGTATGAGTATTTCCTTACTTTGACAGCTAATTTGTAGCTTGCAGCCTGATGTTATCTTAGCAATGAGTTTATGGTCCCATTACCATCATAAGGTAGCATCTTCGAAGCAAACAAAGTGCTTTCTGTCATCTAATCTTCATGTCAAAGTCAGGTTTGCAAGCCAAAGAGCAATACAGAAACCTCCACCAGACAGCATAAAAACTTTGTGAGCAAGCTAATTCTCTGGCCGAAAATAAATAGCCGTGTTTGAGTTAGACAACCCCAAAACTGCTAAAGCCTGACCTGTTATGAACATGTGACATCATATGAAATAAATTCTGCTGAGTATCTCCAGATTTAGCCAGACACTGCTGCCACTGGGCAGTCCAGATGACATTTAGGATTAATGAGCGATCCAATAGCTAGATAAAAAATTTGGAATTTATAGATGGGTAGTAAGTCCTTTGCAACCCCTGAGTAAGCAGGTAGTGTGTAGTTGTGGTGCCTCAGGAACTGTGTGACCCCAAGACTCACAGGCTGGTGCCGAAGTTTTCTCCTGGACAAGGGGAAGAGGACCAGATGCTACCTTCATCCCTTGCTCGGCTGCACTCATGGGCTTCTCAGTCTGGATACAGAGGCAAAGACTTCCCAGCCTTCATCCACCTCCAGCTACACATGGGAGAAAGCAAAGCAGTTTCCCAGCGAGTCTTCTTCCCACAGCAATGGAAAAACCTGGGTAGAGGAGAGACAAACAACGGCCCCGTGACCCCTTGCTTTGTACAAAAGGTTACCCTCAGCCAGGCCCTAGAAAGAAGCTGGCATGATCACCCAGAGCGATAACAACTTTTCCTTGCAAGGACTAGGAAATACGAGCATAAAGTGAGGGTGAAACATGGAAGAAAAGCACAGGAGCACAGACAGAAGGCAGAGTCGGGGCGGGGAAATATCCAGCCACCAAATAGCCAAGTATATGGTCTATTTATCTTCTTTTACAGGCTTAATACATTATCCCCTGCTATCTGCACGTCACACCCTACCGCTCACCCTCCACAAATTTACACAATGGATTTTCTCCCCCTTGGTGACACAGTGTTTTGGCGCTTGGACCGGCCGGGCAACAAATATTGATCTCTCTGGAGTGACTCCTGATTCCAGCACACAATGTCCCGCGCTGCAGTCCAAGGCTCCGGCTGTCTCTTCTGCTCCACTTTATCACTGATGTCTTGGCTGCATCTTCTGCTTTTTTTTTTTTTTTTTTTTGTACTTTTGCCTATTTCTTTTTTTTTTCCGTCAAGCTTTCCTCTAGAAATCTATGAAATGAATAACCGCTCTGCCGTACGTCAGCTGGAATAGCGTTGAACATGGAGCTGAGATTTATATGAGCCGAATGTTCAGACAGTTGTTCGGGATGGAAAATATTAACCTTCAGAGCCTGACCGTTGATTTTAAGCAAACCTCTCTATCTAATCTATTTATATGAACCTCCTCACTGCAACACCTTTACATGTAAATCTTGTAGCTACGTTCACCAGCAGATAAAGCACTAGGAGCTGCAGGCACTAGCAGCTAGAGCAGGGAGCTAGGGCTCGAGCCCTTTGCTGTCCTGGCACCACTGCCCATACCCTCCCAATGCCTCAGTTTCCCTACAAGGTCCCTGAATGTGCTCGAGGCTGGATTTGGCTGGATTCAGGACTGTCCACCGCTTCTATAAGCATTTGATCTGCTCAGGAGGAAACCTAGCTAAAAGGTGTGAGGTATTTCAGCACTTTACATCCAGATTTTGAAATGGCTCAAGACCCAAAATATTTTTCAACGAGAGCAAAGTCTTTTCAGTCCAGCCCATCCTCGCCCTTCACATTATATGTGACCCCAGTGGTTGTGGCACAGGGACTGTTCCCCAGGCCCCTCATCTGCAGGGAACACAAGGGAGAAAACCCACTGGAGAAAAAGGGGTGGAAGACCCTCCCACTGGCATCACTTCTCATGACATTTCCAGGTACTTTGGGACATCTGGCATGTCAGTGTAGCCCCAGGTTCTGGGAACAAATTAGCTGACACTAGGTGTTTTGATTTTTTTTTTTTTTTTTTTTTTTTTTTTTTTTTAAATTTACAAAGGATCTTCCTTGGCTTTAAAAGGAAAGTGTGAAAGAAGGGGAACTAGTAGTTCCCCAGGGAGGAGATACTGTCTAGTAAGAACATAAAAGTTATTGGATTTTAAAAATGCATTACTTTTTAAACCATTCATTTGGGGACTGGTACTGTTCTTGTTACCCTTAAAGGTGGAAACAGCAGATTCAGAAAATTCAGAGTAGAGGCAAGAGGATTAATGATTTCAGCTCTCTTCTCCCAGAGGGGCATTGCAAAGCTTGGTTACCTTTTTCCTCCTTCTTTCTTAACCCAAAGCACCTGAGGTCACTTCAGCAAGTCTGAGTCAGGTCGGATAGGAGGACATTTGCAGGGGAAGAGCCCTGCACCGGTCACAGAGGAGAAAAGTTTAAGTAAACAGAAGTTACGGCTTTGCTGGGAATGAATGGGGCTGCAATGATGTGGCCCAAGGTCTGGAGGGGCTGTCACCGAGTGCTGCAGAGCACCGGGAGCAGGAGGCATCCCAATTTGGGGTGAGGAATGCCTCAGGGGAGCTCGTTGAGTGGCTTTGAAGTAAAGTCTCATGTTTGTGATTCCCTTTGCATGAAATAAAAGGCATCAAGACTGACTCTAGCCCGAGCTTGGCTCTTTGCCTGTGGAAAACATAACAGTATGTAATGTTCCTCATGCCAGTGGATAGCCCAATAACTATTTTAATTACTGTTTATGGTAACTGAATCGCAATAGAGAATTCAATAGCATATTTTTAGGTTCTTAACTCACAGTCAATACATTCCTCCTCTATATCCTGGGCAGGATGCTGTATTTAGGACCATACTGGTTCAGAGGCACTTTAAACAGTTATATCTAAGGGTAGTCATGGCACACTTGCCCAGTCCCAAGCAAATTCTGCCCAAGATTCTCCCACAGTTTTGGTTAGTTTGAAGGGCTGATGGGACCAAAAGTACCTAGCAGCTCTGAGCTTGTTTGACGAGCCCACAAAAAGCAACCACAACGTTCTAACAACCAGTTGAAGAGCAGCGTAAAAATGATTTTAGAAGGATCACGGAAAGCATGACAGCTCTACAAAACTAAGGCAATTATGTGAAGCTCTGGTGGAGCTGGTGAAAAGGAGCTGTGAGGCAGAACTACTGCACTGTCCTACTGCAATCGACTGTCAAAGCCTGCACAGACGTAACCATGATTGACAGGTTCGTGTTTGACATGCAGCAAACAGAGGACTCAGGATTAACCCACCCATCCTACTGACTGGATTCACGCTTTCTGGTTTTAATGTTGTCACCTCATTTTAATTAATCAGAGCCAGCTATAGTGGAAACTGTCCACCTGTTCCCCTCAAACTGCAGTAGAAGTCCATTAATAACCAAAACCCAGGACACACGTAAGCTTTCCAGCAACGAAACGAAAGCCTAGGAAATACCTTGACACCGTTGTCCCAGGGAACGCTGACTTTCATTTCTGTTAATGTCTCTAACATCTGGTACGAGTTGCTGGGCAGTGATGCTCCGTTCAGCCTTGGACTCCTTCCACCCTGCGGCTTCAGCAACAGAGTCAAGACACCTGTACCTAAAAGCAAAGCCATCCAAGTCTGATCGGATATGCTGCCTGAGAGATATTATTCTTTTCAGATGAGAGGTGACTCTTAGGCCCTGGCTATACTGGAAAGACAACACTGTAGTTCTTGCGAGAACTGGGATATTCATTTCTGGCACAATTCAGAGTCAGGACATTTTTGCTCTCCCAAAATTCCCCCGCCCTGAGTTTACAGTTGGTGGTATTAATCTTTATTCCCCCACCAAAAAACACAAACTCAACTTCTGTTGCCTTGCCAGTATCGTCTGGCTGTACAGCCCCAACCCAGAGTTACAATGGCAAAGGAATGTGCTGCAATGCCACGTCTTGCCAAGCCTGAGGTAGGATTATTCTGGCCTCTCCAGGCCTTTAAAAATGGCCATAATTTGCTACCTACCCCGCTTTCCTGAGGAAAACAGCTCTGCAGCAGGCAGGAGACCACAAGCCCCCTCAGCTGCGTTGCCAAGAAGGGGATATACGCTGCACCTCAGCTGTTGGGGTGATAGCACTGATCTCCGGAGAAGGCAGGATGGCACTGATGGATCGGTCTGTGATTTGGCACAGCTAAAACAAAAGACATTTTTTTGCAGTCACCGTTCTGGGAGTCACCCCGGGCTGTCTGCTCGCTGTAGCCCCAAGGGTGGCTGTTGCTGTGGTGTAAAGGCTAAAGAAGAGACACAGCCGTGACAGCTCAGGTCACGGAGCATCTGTGATGGAGGAGCTTTGGCCCCGGTCCTAGACAGGTGGGATCACGAGGTGGTACTGCCAAAGTGGTATATTTTACTGATGCAATATTATCACAGCATAAATAATGGTGCAAACAGAAAACAGCTTCATTTATAACAGTCAAAAGCGACACTCTACCTCTCGATCTGTCTCCAAATAAAACCTCTCGATGCCATTGCTAAGATATGCATTCTCCACCGCAGGCTTTGTCTAAGGAGCAAGAGGGCAGACTCAAATAAATACCGCTTATGCCAAGTTCACAAAGCATGTCTTTCCAGTCCGGGGGTTGGACCACCCGGGCCAAAAGGCAAAAAACATCTCAGGTAGATCTGAACGCCTACAGGCATTGAGCAAGCAGCTTTGCAAGAGCCGAGTGCAGTAGACGGAGCTATTTATCATAGGCAGGGGCCAGAAACAAATGAAGTGACCTGTAAAACCAAACACTTCTGTGGCTCTGATTGAAAGCGCGCAGGATATTCCTGTTCCAGGATCCGACACAATGGCTGTGTCTAGCCGGACATGCCTTTAAGTGATTGAACTCAAGCTCTGTCTGGGCAAGGCGTCAAACTCCACAAATCTCTATCCAAGCCTCACACCTGATGGCACTTTGAGCCAGTCCAGACAATAATCTGGAGTTTACGTTTCACTTCTTCAACCCCCTCCATCCCCACTGCCAGCTGCCAGCCAGCCTGCCTTCGTTCAGAGAGAGCAGGGGAGATCAAATGCCAGCGGAGCATTTCAAAAAGCAAAGAAGCCCTGTGAAAAAATCAGACTTCTGGCATCGGTGCAGACCTTAAACTGAGGTGTGAAACCATGCGGCAGGCAAGCACCTCCAAGCACTGGCTGCGAGCAATACAGCATCACAGAGCAACGGGGGTTCAAAGGGGCCTCTGGTAGGACCAACTCCCTGCTGAAAACGGGGCTAACTTCGACATTACATCAGGTTGCTCATGGCCTTGTCCAGCCAAGCTTTGAAAAGCTCCAAAAATGGGGATTTCGCAGCCTCTGTAAGACTTTGTTCCAGTATTTGAGCACACTCGTGGAGCGGCCACCTCTCATTGCTGACTCTCGTACGGACACAGCGTCATCAGTTCCTGCTGATTCTTGTTCCCACTAGTCATTGCATTACATAGAAGCATCAGCACTGTCCTAGGGGGACAGAATTAACTAAAATTTGAAACGAGGCCTTTATTGATATACTCAAACTGTTCAGAAGTCAAGAATATGCTAGTTTTTTCATGGTGACTCTTTTGGGGGTTCCTTCTCCAATGTTACTGAAGTGTCAGCATTGCTGTCATCTTAGCAATAATGCATAAAGTCTGCAAATCAGCTGAACCATCACTGCATTTGACACAGACACAGGACTTCCAGATGAAAGGGGGAAAACACAATTTCCCTGTTGTCCCATTCACCTCAGAGATATAAAAGAAAAACTGAAGTCCTGATTCAGAAAAAAAATACTAAATAAAATCAGCACCTAAGTCGCTCCTGAGCAATCTGCTCTTGTTGACCTTGCTTTGAGCAGAGATTCCCTCCAGCCTCAAATATTCTGTGTGATTTTAGTGGAACTTAAAATAATTTTTCACATTGTTTTGAATTTAACTGTATTTAAAAATGCATTTATGTGCATTCCTGAAATGCAGTATTAGTGGGTAACTTGCTGATAAACCTGTGGACTAAAACCAAGAAATTTTTTACAGTCAGATTTTATGTAACTCCAAGCCTGGTCTGGAAATGAATTTAGTTGTTTTAGCACTTTTCTGCTCCCCAACTCCTACGTTTACCAGTGTGGCTGTATGGATTTCATGGGAGCGATGACGACTGACACTCTCTGAGGCACTGACCCCACTTCGTTATGCCCATACTCGTGTTGCCTCCCTATCAAAGCCACACACCTTCTGTACTTAATTTATTGCACCAACCCCTGAAACTGTGTAACTTCTCTGGATTCTTTCTAAAGCCTTCAGACAGATGACATTCAACAGGAAAACAAAAAAGCCAAAGAAAAGGAAAAACACCCTTCTCACGGAGGAAGAATAGCCTGCAATCTTATATATGTAGCTTCCAATTTTTGGCAACAGCAAGCCCACAATTTGCATATTCTAATATGCACCATTTTGATAGTAATTACACTACCTGAGGTGCACTGTGAATGAGCCATCCTTGGTGCCCTGACACAGTGAGTTTCCAGAGGGAAATATTGCCTGTTGTATCCTCAGCAAAAGAAGGCCCTTAAAATGTTTAAAATGTTGAGTCTAGACATGAAGTGCTGGGAAGGGATGGAGGCTGAGGGAAAGGTAAGATGGACATGGATATGGATTAAAAAAGGGAGAGAGGACCAGAGGGTGGGAAACTGGGGGGGGGTCTGGGCATAAATACACGTGCTGCACGGGCAGTGTTATTGCACCGGGCGACATCAACTGCCCCATCTTCTGCTCCAAATGTCCCATCAGTCCCACATTTACTTAAATTGCAGACAGAAAATGCAAACATTTCCAAAAGACAAATCCTTCTGCAGCTCAGCTCATGCTAGAGAACAATTCGGTCAGAGAAGAGACGGGAAGGAGATGGCTCGCAACCTGAAGGTCGTCTCAGTCTTCTGAAAACTGTTAGAGGGACCACAAGGCAACAGCCTATCCCTGAAGATAATCAAGTCCTATAACTATGACAAAAAACTGGGAATAACGCTGGCAACAGAACAGACAGTCTCTTCCTGGGGACAAAAGACAGAACACACTGATTTATGGCAAGAGGAGGAGGGATTTTTTTTATTTTAACCAAGCCAATCTGAATCATTGTAGAGGCGAGAACTTAAAAATAAAGACCAGATCCCATGTCCTTTCTCAGTTTAACTGCAGTCACTTTAACAGGATTTTGTTTGAACAAGGATGCCTGATGTTATGTCTACTCTGAAAAGAAAAAAATGTTTTTACTTCAGTTTGGTCAACCCCGATGAGCTAGCCTGGGTTAAAATAGAGGGGAAAAGACTACACGAACACACGGCCTGGTTCAGATCAAAGGTCCGTATATGCTCAGGGAGGAACATACAGGCATGGGAAGCAGTGACTAATTCCCATACTATATTCAGCCCTTAGAAACCCACAGCTTTAGAAATGTTTGAAGTCAGAGGTCCCAACCAATGGACATGTTTAAGAGCCTCTCATGGGCCTATGCTTCATATGTCAGCTCAGCCTTCACGGTATCCCACAGAAATGAGCTCCTCAGTCGGATAATGGATTGCGGGACAAATTACTGCTTCTCAGTTGATTTAAACCTGCTGTGTGGGCACCCCAGCTTCTTCAGTTATGAGTAACAGCCAAAAGGTGATTTGGGTTTTAGGTTGGGGTTGAATTCAAATTGCTGAATTGAGTGAGAGCCTATGCTATTTTTTCCTTCTTTTTCTTCATCCTTATTTTCATTAGCATGAATTAATAGGAATTGGTTAACTGGCACTAAAGCCATATTTTTCTGTTGCTGTATGTGTATAAACATACCTTAAGTTAAAACAGAATCAGGATGTAGACAGGAACCAAGCCAAGGATCCAAGCACACTCTAGGCTTAAGGAAAGCCCATGCTCCAATCTAAAGTATGTGCTTGAAATCAATTAAAAAAAATATTTGGGGCTGGTGAGAACAGTTTGTCTACAGAATATTAGCCTACCTGCTTTTTTTTGTTAGCTGAGCCTACATGATTGCAACAAGGATGAATGACTAATTTTTATTTTTTTTTCTAAGGCTCCAATCCCGGTAGCATACATCCCTTCAGTTTTCTTTCTTTTTCTTAAATATTTTTGGCAAATAATTTCCTTCTCTGGCTTCTTACACCATATTTTGTATAAGAAGGCTAAGGACATGCCTGGCTACACCAAGGGGTCACCATCCAGTTTACAGATTAGGAAATAGTACAGTTTGTCAACATTTGGCCCTGACAAACTTTTAAAATATAAATACAGATGGTTTTGTTTAAAAGAGAAAAAGTCCAAATTCTACTAAAGGTTGAAGCTTGTTTTCTTTCCAATCTCTTTTTTCCCCTGGATGTTTGGTACATTGTGTTCCATTGTTATCAAGCTTAATCACATTTATATAATAAAATGTAATTAGGAAATGGAAATAGAAATTGAGAGTCCTTTGGTTTTGTGGTTTATTCAAGAAATTCCTAGCCCAAACTGAGTAGAATTCATATATATCAAGTATTTCTGGGAGTATATTCTCATGTTAGGAGGGAATACAAGCCCAAATAAAGTAGAATAAAGAGGATAACTCATCTAATTGCTACATCTGCGGACCAGACAATTAATTCCCTTCATTCAGAGTTTGAGTCTGAACTGCTGTGGCTGAACCACTCTTTGCGTGAGCCCTGGTATTGTATAAGCTGCACAATACCTTGAATGCAGTTCACATTTTAGCATTTCTTGCTCAGGTAGAAATTTCTACCCCAGAAAATATAAATTGAAGCCTTTACAGTCCAGCTCTGCAGCATATCTCTCTGCATCAAAGTTCACAGGCTGGCAATGGGGTCGTGAATTACCAAAGAAAATTGCACAACAAATTTTGCATAACAAACACAAACTCTCCACCAAATGCCTATAATTCAGGCCAATATAATTCATGTTGATAACCTAACATACGGCTTTCAATAAACCATGTGATGCAGCACTTGAACTTCAAGAAATCAGTCTAACATGTATCTCAGACCTGACACTTTCAGTGACCTTTGGATGCTACTACTTTAAAAATACCATATCATGCAAACTTCATGTCCCAGGGCTAATAATGCAATAAACCCACATCTTGTCATTGCTTCCTGTTTTGCTGAAGCTTTTCATCTGTCTCTCCCCTAACAAAAGCAAAGGGATTCATTTGCTGTGTGAAGCATAGAGAAGACGATAGCCCTCTGTCGAATAAAGTAAAAACAGTGCTATTGCTCAAAAAAGGGACACATTGAGAAGTACAGAATCAACATTGCAAAGAAAAGGTCTGGGTTAAGACCACTGTTTTTATCAAGAGAGGTGAAAAAATCTGGCATTCCTTAGCTAAGAGCTAGATAATGTTCATAGCAGGACACCAGCAAGCGTGGAGCAGAAACAAAGCTTTTGAGATTTATTTCCCTGGGAATCTTACTGCCACTCTGCATGACATTTGGATAAGCTAACATGGGTAAATATGTTGGAGACAAAAACCCCTTTAATATGAATGTGGAACTAATTGAAACATCCTGCTCAATTTTATCAGTTCAGAGTCAGGTCTTTGGGGTAGACCCATGAATCTGTTCTAGGTAGTATTTGTGCTCAGGACTTGGATAAAGAAACAAAGAGCAAACCTGCAAAGGCTGAGACTGTATCACAGTAGGAAGGTTCGCAAGAGATTTACCAGCCAAGATTAAATTGCAAATATTCTTGGAAAACTGGTGAAATGGACTGAAATGAAAAATCATCGAATTGCACAAAGAAGAGCAAAGGATTGTACTTAGAAAGGAGAAACCAAGTGTGAATGGGGAACGGGTGGGGCCGTACTTGGGTGTGAAGAACCCAGGAGCAAGATGGAGCTGCAGACTGAATGAGTCAGTGGGAAGAAGCTGCTTGAGATAAAGCCAACCTCATGCAGGGTTGCAGTAACGTGAGTGCTCCAGGGTTACTCCATCCTGCTCGGTGTTGCTGGCTCTCGAACTCAACCATCGCCTTCGTTCGGGGATGGGAAAGATGATGAGAATAAACTCAAAAGAAGGCAGAAGAGAACAGCTGGGGAAAAAAAAAGACTTTGGGAAACACAGTGCCTGAACAAGAATTTAATTTGTCTAAACTAGAAAAGCAGCAACAGGAGATGGGAAAATGTGTGTTCACAGCTAAGCACATAAAGATCGTTATCAAGGAAACAGCAACCAGCAGCTCTCCAAGACTGCTGGGAGGAGCACATGAAGCAGTTGGCTTTATTTGCAACAAATACCCTGAACACATCTTCAGGCTTAAGCACTGTATGTAATCGTTACTTTGTTAGGATTTTTTTCCCTCCTTTACATCAAATATCCTGAAGGTAGCAGTAAATATATATATTAAGAACATGCTAGCTTAGTCATCCGCCCCGTAGAAACGCTGCAAAAACTTCAGTTTGGCACAAATGCAAAGACACTCCAACCTCAAGAAAAACGTGGTCCATTTTGCCATGAGGACATCATTTGTTTTCAGTGCAATTTCTGTACTGAGCCCATAACAACCATGATACCTGTCCCCTGGGACCAGTAGCTGAAGGAGCAATGAGTTACACATTGAGTTTTCTGTCATCAACATGCAAGGCCGGTTTGTGTTATGCAGAATGCATAGTCCGAATGCATCAAGCAGTGCAAAGCATGGTCAGATTTTTATTAAAATATGATTTTGATTCTCTTTAGGATTTTGAGACATTCATCTTTAAGAAAATTAAAAGAAAACTGGATCAGAAGGGGGAGGCGACAGCACTACTGCCCTACAATTTGGAGCTGGAATGTCAAAAGCAAAAACTCGTCTTTGTGTTTGCTGTTAATGCACGAAGAAATGTCAGGGTTTGTGGTTCAGCTGCGATTGTGCGACCCAGTCTGGAAAGAGTTATTTATTTTAAAAAAAGTTTACAGAACTAGAAGCCACGTTTGCTGCAACAAATGCTAAAAGGCAGCGTGCCAGCCCTGCTGTACCCAATGGGGAGAGTGTGGGCAGCAATGCCGGATGGAAAAGCCAAGTCACTCTCCCAACCAACGGTGGGAACTGCCTTTTCCTTCACACACTACCCTGCAGCACGTCCTGCTAATGCACTTGAGGAGCACAGCACCATCAGGGCGACATTTGCACCCTTGCTAACTCAATGGAGACGAAATATATCACTGAGGCTGGAGCTGAAACTCCCCTGAAGCCCCACTAGTGACCTCAACAACTTTCAAAGCGGCCTTCGCATAAGGTGCAAATCTCACCCCAAAATGCTGATTTTTGGCCCCTGCCGTGCCTGTGTTTTGCAGAAGCAAAATTCTTGCAACACCTGCGCTCCTGCAGTGCCAGGCAAGCCTCGGGGGACTTACCGATTTCCCAGCATAGGAAAAGCTCTGTTTTCCTAAACAGAATGCAAATAATCAAGATTTGACTCTATGACATATAACTGCATTGGGCAATGTTTCCTGAAGCAATCTATCCCCCGACCCAGATGGGAGGTGCTGTAAAAGCTGACAGGGGCTGCAGCTAGCAAATTATGCCAGAGACTTAGGAGATTGTAGAAAATATTCCCAAAGCTTTCAACTCCATGCGCAGCTGCAGCACGGAAGGCAAACAGGATGTCGGTTGCACTGATAGGGGAATGTAATATAACTGAAAAGATTTGGTTATTATTGTATGAGGAAATGATAAACTCTTGTGCAGAGTATGATTTGGTCAAGAAATGATATGGAAATAAACTATATCAGTTCTCCAGGATTAAGACAGGAGAAACGTGCAGGACAATGGGCTTATTCTCATTTCTAAGAGCCTCTGGTAGATGGACCAGCTATAACGTCCAAGAGAATGATGTTTTGTGTCCGTTTGCTTTGTCCAGCTGCCAAATGTGAGTTTCAAGCAAACTCTCAAAAAGTTTCCCATTCTCTGCCAGCACAGCTCTGCAGCCACACACCCAGTCTCACCAGTGCTGCCAGACCCAGCTCCGGCATCCAGCGCTGCAAAGCACCTCTACTCTGAGAAGACTTCGATGCAATGCCACCAGAAACAGTCCCAAGGAGAACCTCAAAAAAATAAATAAAAGGAAGAAGCTGCCTCTTAGAATAAGGTAACGCTCAGGGTCACCTCTGGTGACGTGACCTCAGACAACTCTGGTTTTCATTTGCAGATGTCATGCAAGAGACTGTACTCCAAAGAACTCTGAAGCAGCAAACAATTGCCAGCTTGGGCTTCACCCTGAGCAACATTTCACGCTTTGCCACACGTAACCCAAATATTTTGCAAACATTGCTTCAGCAACTCACCAATGACAGACAGAAAAAGAACAAAACAAAACTGTTACTAAATCAAGCAAATGACGTAGGGTTGGTTAATGAAAGAGATGACTGCTACACCGTTGGCCTTCTGTGAGGTCAAAAACAGAATGCGTTTGTTGATATACCTTCAAAATTAGATGAAGCAGCAAGAACACATGTACTCACCTTCATGAAAAGTACAGGTTTGGACAGATATTAGCTTTGCTGGGTCAGCCACACACGATGATTTGTCAACCACGGCTCTGAAAAATAAAGACACGTACTTAAACCCATACATCTATAATAAAGGCAGGACAGCTATTGGATTTGGTTACTGAGAGAGAGAGCAGCAATGATGACACCTGGAGATATCGAATCCCACTTTTCAGATGGGATGACAAGACCTTAAAGGGCTTGTGGGATTTCTGCAAACCCTGTATCTCCCTTGGTGTTTCTCACACAGCCAAGTCCAATAGCATAACCTCACTGGTGGCTGCCCTTAACACCAGTTTAAACTGGCTTAGCCTCCTTGTTCCTCCCGTAACACAGACTTTCCTTACCCCAATTAAGAGCCGACCTCTTTAGAACAAGCCTTCAAGTGGCTTGTAAAAAATGAGAGATCCCATCTAAGGTAATGAGCTATGCTCCTTCTCTGGTCTCTCAGCCATCAATAGAAGACCCTTGGGGTCCCCAGGGATGTCTCTCTTTCTCCAGGGATGCAGAGGCAGCCCAGATGCTCAACATAGACCACTTGACTCTCATTAGGTGCTAGAAGGTACGTATGATCTCATGGATCCTCAACCAGGCCACCAAGCCATAGCAAGCCCAGTTACAGCACTGTCCTGGGAGCTTTGGTAATAAATGCTTCTGCTATTGAGTTTGCTTCAGGGAGGAGAGTAAGGCACCAAACTGTGCTCTTCTCACTGTTAATAGCCATCGTTTTAAAAGGTTTGGAGGTTCAGTGAATCCCCTGAATTTCAAGCAGTTGTCTAAAACTTTGTGTCTACCAAAGCTTGAATGGGTGACGGGTGCCAGATTTTAGATCCCTTGTTTCACCAGGGAACACCTACCTGACAATATTCCATGGAAACCAGTGGAAATTATCATGGTGTTGTCCAGTGCTTAGCGGTGTTGTAATCTGGTCAAGAGTAAGAGCAAGCTTCATCCTTCTCCATTTCACCTAAGCACAACTACCTCTTGTTCTTTCTCCTCCGTATTTCAGTATCTGTTTAGAAGATAAAAATGGAAAAACAAAACAAAACAACAACAACAACCAAAAAAAAAAAAAACCAAACCAAAAAACAAAGCTCCAGAGGTATATGTAGAGACACAGGGTTTTCTCAAAGCCACAGTAGGGGGCTTTTTTTCTTACTTTTACCTGTTCTGAGTTTTATGTACTAGCTCTGGTTCTTCTGGAGTATACCATTATTGCTTTATACAGTTTCACAGTAGCAGAGATTTCACACAAACAGCTTGTGTTTTCTAATATCTTCAAGAAAAGAACAAAGAGAAGACTATGTTTGTGATTTTTGAAAACATCCCTTTTGCTCTAGTTTGCAAAAGACCAGGCCAGATTCCTGCCAGAGAAAAATTCAGCAAAATGGGAGAGATATGAAGGAAACTTAAAAGTGGTAGAACAGAGAAGGAAAATAAATTAAGGAGATCTATTTTAGTGTATTTTTTCATCTCTTAAGTCTTATAATTGAGCATTATCTGACTATAGACATCGTCACAGGCCATTTTTGCTAAAGCATTTAGCTGTTTATCTTTTCTGCTCTGTACGCCGTGATATTTCTGGCCAGAAAAAGGCTATATATCAAATTCATACCCTTCTACTCATTTCTTAATAAAAATCAGCTAATTGCATCATGTCTTCTCCCTGCCAAATGGAGACTGTCGTTTTATTTGGCCTACTCCAACTTGTTTTCTGTAGAAGTCATGATATTTCTGGATTTTTTTTCTCATTTGAGAAAATAAACTTTGCAAAATGGCATAAAACTTCCACAAACACAAGCTGATTTGGACCTGAAAAATGCTGTGTTCAGACTAGGACATTTCTACTGAGGCCAGTGGAATTATTACTCAGTGTTTGCCAGTGATACATTGGGGGGAAAAAAAAAAAAAAAAAAGCACGTTTAAATTCTGTCTAAATCTCTTCAACTTGCATTACATTGGGCTTCAATGTAGTGCTTCAATACTTCAATAAAGAAGTTGAGTGAAGTAAATGGAAGTGTTTGCTGACTCAGTAGATCTTATCTTGCAGCCCCACCAAAGGAATCGGTACAATCACAATCATACTTTAGAACAGCACGTCCAAACTTGGCTATATGGCTTCTCAGATTATACAATTTGTTTACCTCCTCCACACAAAGAACACATGAAGTATTTTGTGTTATCACTATTAATTTTACCCTTCCAACTAGCAGAAAGCTATGTTCCTTTCTGCATCTCAAGGTTTTTGGAAAAACATTCATTAGAAGATAAAGTAGTCTTAGAGGATGGGGTTTGCCTTGTACTGCCTTATGAATGACAGCTCAGCTACCCCTGAAATATTGCTGCTTGAAGGAGCACAAAGCGCTGCTGAAATACAAGGTCTTGCATGGACCTCCAGAAACACACACACATGCTACCTGCATGTGCAGCTTCTCCTCCTGGCTTTGCAGTCCCTGAAATCACTACCAGAAATACAATCATTGCGACCCAGTGGTATATTTCCCTATGGGCAACCATCAGCCCTGACAGACACGTTTTCAATTTGTTGTGCTTGACCACGTTGGGCTTTTTTCTTCTAATGACTATCATCTCGAATGCTGGCACCTCACATGAAACATGACAGACATGGGGACTCAAAAGCCTTTAAAAACCTCCAAGGAGGTAAATGAAGTCAGGTTTGTGGGGAGACATCTCAGCTTCACATGCAGTATCTCCATACAGGATCTACACACAGTATCTCCAACCCCCTTTGTGATTAAAGCGTTGCTGGCCTTATATATAATGTTAATGGAATATAATTATTTCTCACCAGACTTTCAAGTGCTACTGCACATTTGTATTTAATGAGTATTTATTCTGAGAGGCCTTCTCATGACCAAAGTCTTCTGTAACTTCTATGTGAAATGACAAGACATGAAATGCTGGCCATACCTCCCCTGCAAGGCACCGAGCTTCTTTATTCAATTACACGCAACTACTTTGAATACTGCAGTCCTGCTTTTTCCTTCGGGAAAGTCTGGTCTGCCCATATCCAAACAGGAACCCTTTGATGCTCACGGGCTGCAATGGCTCTGAGGCTGCCAAAGCCAACTGTCGAAGTGCAAACAAGAATAGACTCATCCGTCCCACCGCAGCGCCCCGTCTGCAGACATTGCCTTCAAAGACACTTTCTTTGGGCTATGCTCTTCCGTCTCTTATGCAGCCTGGAAGAGAAACTGGGTTACTCGCACAAGGGCTGGGCGGCAAAGGAAGGCACCATCTCCCTCTCCTGCTCCAGGGCTGATGGCAGCCCTATACGAACCTCGCTATACTTAAATGGGGTAGCTGCTGGGATAAAGATAACAGCGAATTCATCAGCGAACTCTGTGTGATCCTTTCTCTTATCACCTCCCACTGTGTTAGCTGCTTCTCTGCACTTGCATCCCACTGAAAGGGGGCAGGATGAGCAAATCCTCAGCACAGGCTGAGTGGGGGTTAGGCTACCTTTTCCTTTGGTATTGCCCTCGGGATCTCCACGCAGACATGGAGGGCTCCCACCAGGCATGGAGCTGGAGTCCGTGCTGATGCATCCTCTCTGTGTCTATCCCTTGGGTTCCCAGCCCTCTCGGTTGCATCCTGCATCCTCACGAGCGAACCGGAGGACACCTCATTAACACTTCAGCAGTAGGAGCCAAGCGTATGAGCCCTGCTCCCGGGACAGGCTTTCTCCTGCAGAAAGATAAGAAGAAAGAATAACAAGAATGCAAACACCACTCAGCACTTCCAGTGACACCAGAAGTATCCAGTTTTGGGATAAAAGCCTTTCCTTTCTAACTCAGACACTGAGAGGTTGAAAACAATCTGCTGCTGGGAGTTTAGCCTGGTTTTCTAAGGAAACAATAAATCAAGTACAGCAAAGGCAGTGAAGGTTGGCGCTGGGGTCGAGTGGGTGTTTGGCTGCTTCTCTATCTCCCCCTCCAACTCCAACTTCAGCTAACTCCAACAACGCGAACCAGGCTATCTGCCCTGGTTGCTCTTCCAAATTACATTCTGCTTGCAGATATGCTTAAATTCAACTCATTGATTGGCAGTGTCCAAAAGCTTCTTCTGAGCTGGAGGAGCCAAACGCCCCTGCAGCTTGGCATGGTCAGTTCACCTCCATGGGCACCTCCACCAGTTCCAGCCAGTGGAGGGTCCCAGCACCAGCCTCAGCCCTCCCCTTGCAACCTCTTTGCGCCGCATGCTAGAGAGAGGATTTGGCCTGAAAGTTTAAAGCAAAGCAAAACTGTGCAGATGCCCGGAGTCAGGAAAAGCACAAATCGTTTGCATTGGCCTGCTGAAATGTTGGCCATGTTGTATAATTGTACCTTTGCACACCAGTTTCCAAGAAGGAAAAAAAAAGTAACTATGCGCATTTTATTGCTGAGGTCAGGTTCCTGTCTTCCCAGTCCTGTTTCTCATTCTCTAATCAAATCATTACTCTTAATATGACTGGTTCCTAAGAGCATGTTTTGCCATGAAGTGCTTTAACTGTAGAATCTTATTTACTGTGACCTCAATTGAAGGGTTTATTCAGACTTAATCTATAAACTGTTTTGTGTAATCAGCCAACAACTCGAGATCAGCGGCAAGTCCCGGGCCCAGAAATCAGCTGTGCCAAGCCCAGCCACTCTCAAGGTGACCTAAAACTGGGTTGAAATAACACTCTCTGGAAGCGTAGAACAATATAGTGGAGTACAGCACATTTAGGGGAAACCATCCCACCTACAGCAAGACCAAAAAGCATTTCATGAGGATGTAAGGCTAACCTAGAACAAACTGGGTCTGGGCCACCTCACTTTCAGACCTAATTTGTCAAGTTTTCTCATGGTGAAGTCGAGGAGAATCCCACCTCTGTGCCCTACTTGGGAATAGGGACCAAGTATCAGGCATGCACTCAGAAATTCTCCCAGGGAAAAGTCATGAGCTGGTAAATAAGATATTTTTGTGATCATTTCGTGTTTCTGGGAGCAACATAGCAGGGGCACTGAAATGCCACGGTCTGGTCATTCATTGCCGAGAAACGAGCATCACAAGAACTTCTTACTCCAGGCCACCAATGTGTCTGAAGGTACCATTCTTCCCTACATCTCAAGCTATTGGTTTGTTATACATGATGCTTTTTGCTGAATTTAATAAGAAAGAAACCAAGTGAAGTCTCTCATGCAAGTGGCTTTATAGGGTTGCTGTGTCTTTTTACAGATCACACATTGGTTCCCATACTGAAAGCTATTCTACTCGGCACGAAGCATTCAGCATCGTGAACAGTCATGTCTTTATAGTCACAGCTTGAACTTTGCATGGCTTTAAAAAAAAAAGTGCACCCAAAATATGTTTTCTGGAAACATTTTGATTTTCAAACTATTTGGGTATCCTAAAACAAGAAAAATACTTGACAAAGAAGAACTGCTTGTTGAAAGCATTACTTGTTTCGTATTTCAAAGAGAAAATTGAAAACACTTATAAAGGGTGTAGCTATTTACCAGTCAAGAGTGTTCTTATAAACAAAATAATATAAAACATATCCTCTTTGCTCTTTTGTTGTTTAATATCTTCCAGTGTATCACCATGTAGAGAGCAGAACAGAAGAGAAAATAGACTGTGTTTCCAAGAAGCCTTGCAATAGATATAAAAGGTAAAGGACAACAGCGTGGCAGCAAAGTTTTTTAGCTTTATATGCCAGGCATCATGAGTCAGGTACCAATTTTCCATCAGAAAAGCTGAAGAGAGTCTCTCATGACATCTACCTGCAATTGCAGTTGGGCACATCAGGAAAAGCGAAGAAACCTGAAGGCCAAGAGAAGAGTTGAGTTCATCCAATGGACAAGTGCATGTAGGAAGTCCTTGAACTTCTTTGACAACCTCTTCACAGAAATTCAGCTTGAGAAAAAAGATTAGTAACAACAAAGTCAAGTTCACTGTTAAATTATTCTTATTAAACAGGGTTTCCCATTTTATTTACAACTGTTACGCTCATTGTAATTGCTTTACTCACACCATTTTACCCACACAGAGCCCTGAGACTATGAAAAATATATTCATGTACAAAGCCTAAAACACAGCTCTTGCAGATGGGTTTCCAACAGTGAAAGCATGGGGAGGATATTTGTTCTTTTTACTGGGGTGGAGAGGCTGTGAGAGTGCTTAAGAGACTGCATGCTGAAGAAGTGAAGGAGCTGGTTTGTTTTAAAAAGCGACAGAACCAAATGGCTTTCTATCATTTCACATCTGTAGAACAGCTGAATTTACCCTGTGCTTCATCCAACCATTTTACCAGGTTTCTGTTCTTTGTAAACCAAGCAAACTTCTAGAAATAACATTATAGTAAGTGAAGAGTGATGCATTTGCTGACGCTGGTCTCTTGATACACCATATACCTCAGAGGAGCAAGCAGTCAGTTAGAAGAAACGCCATGTGAAGTTTATTTCTGTTTCCAGGCTCATGTGATTCCCTGGGAGAGGGCAGCTCTGCCTGAATCCATGCAGCCTTTCCAACCGAAACAGGAAACCACCATCAGCAATGGCATAATTCACAGCTAAGATTTGCAAGCCCCACCAGGTCATGTTCTGAACCTTGGGCAGTGATGAGATTGCTTTTAGTCTAACTGGCCCTGAATATGGGGCTGGGTTTAGCATGCATGACTTTATATATCTTACTCCGTTAGCAGCAACAGCGTGTGCTTTTTTAGGCTGTAAACACCTGCAGCCAAAATGCGAAGTACGTCCATCAGCTGCAGTGAGGTTGTGCCAATTTACACCACCTCAGATACTGCCGGTGAGGGTTTACTGTGCCTTGAAAAACTGAGTGTCCCATTCAAACCCCAGACAAGTCATTTACAGTTTCGGACTCAGATCTAACTTATGGGCAAGAACACAGTCTGAGCCATGTATTTAAGTGCTGCAAATCCAAAGCAGGATATGAGTTTTCTTTCATTAGGGAAAAAGAAATTTCTGAGATGAAACTTTCCTTTAAGATTCTCATTCATTTGGCTAAGAAGTTGAAGTAAGATTACAAATTGTATTTCCCAGATACCTGGGACCAGTTATACAGATTCTCCAAGACATCAAAACAGTTCAAAAGATTTATCACAAGGCAGAGAAATTGTGTCTAATAAGGACATGCTCCTATCAAAATCAGAAGTAATCCAATACAGTAACGTTCAGAGTATAATGCAAGACCTCTCTCTCCTACTGTCCAAATCCATACCATGCAATGTCAGGAGTCAGGGTGACACACGTACAGGACAGGTTGGAGGGTTTTTCTGTAAAGGAAAAGAACAACACACAGTAATTGCCCACCAGCTTCCTGGAGCATGGAAGAAGTGTTTCAAGCAGTATGTGACTTGTTTTAGTATTTAGATTGGGCATGCTCTCATCTTCCCATGAGAGTACTAAAATTTTCCAGGGAAAAAGTCCACGCCTTGCTTAAAATGCCACAAAATTCAGATGTCAGAAGTTCAACTTTCCCACCAAAAAAGTTTTGATCAGAAAATGGCCACGCCTTAAACCACCTTTGCTAAACCAGGCACCAAAGCTCTCCAAATGACTTGTGCATCTCTGTTCCGTGCTATACAAAGAGTTACTGCATGCTCTGCTGCCCATTGACAAAAACTCAGTTGCTTTCTCGGGGCAAATAATTCATAAAGGAGAGTGCAGAATTATGTTTATCTGCTCTACAATCAAAAGAATGTCCTGAGTTAACATGTTTTTTGGATATGTACCAAGCCATCTTATCTTCATTCCAAAAATAAATCTCAGATTGATCCTAGTGGACATTGTGTTAAAGAGGACAAGATAGGGGTAAAGGAGAGCACAAGACTGGTAGGGTGAAACGTGCAATGTGGAACTGGTTGTTGCCTGTACCCTTTGATGACTACTGACGGGAAGCTTTAGTTGGAAATCATCCACACAAGGAACTCGAGGGTCCAACATGGTGGTTTGGGTGTATTGCTAGCGGTTGGCTTTCTGAGCAGGCAATACCTATTTCTCTCTTTCCCGAAGCCATGAGACAGGCTGTGTACAGGGATCCAACATGAGTAAAAGCACAATGAAGGAAAATATAGTAAGTTTAAAAATGTGGCTGCCTTTTCTATGTCTCGGGACGTGGCCCTAGTTTCTTTGGCTCAAAAAGCTCATGGTTAAGATTGGTTCCTCTGGATGAAAAAGGATGTGAGCAGCTCTTGCTTTTATTTTGATGAAGTACAAACACTGGCAATCTTGAATCAGCCAAATAGGGCTACAAACAATGTAATAACATCTTTGATGTTATTGGAAAGATGTTTCACATCTGCCTTCCCTGCTTCTGGATGGGCATAATTAGCCTCATTAATAAGGAGACAAGCAATCTTTCTTTTTCCTGGCCCTCCTGTCCAGAATCCATATCTCACTGACCCAGAGCAATATGGGCTGCTGTTGACAGGCAGGACTTGGAGGCTGATTTCACCTCCTGGCCCATTTCCCTTGGCACATCATGAAGACCCCCATGACTGTATCCTCTTGGTACAGTCAAGAACTGCAATAGTTATGTCACACTCTCTTGAGACTTTCTTGCTTTTCTCATACATCTAAGAGGATGCAAACAACTGTCAGACTCATCACCGTAATATCCTGTTCCCTGAAGTCAAGACATACTTGGAAACATCCTTCATCACAGGTCATCTCTCACAATGCCTTGATTCCGGATTTGGAATAGTAAATTCCAAAATTCCCATTCCATAACTCCTGCTCCTGCCATAAAACAGGTTAAGACACCAAAAGCTCACGTTGCACCGTGTGATGGGGTTGCAGCGTAAAGTGTGACGCCACCTTGTCGTCCGCTGCCTCGCTTGCGTGAGGGTTGGTGTCCAACCAACCGCGCTGCCAGCAGACTAATGGGGCTTAACGAGGGGTGATTATGTTCAGGAAGAGGTACTACTGCGCCCAGAGGGAACCGTCCCTGCAAGACACTCTATTCAAATACCAAATGATGCAACACCCTGACATTGCTCCACATCAGCCCACCAACACTCTGCAGTCATTTTAACAATGGGCCTAAAGCAGACCTCAATAAAATAAGCGAGGAAATGAGCATCAAGATAGCTGCAATTTAGTAAGCGGCTCTTACCAAACAGTGCATCACATACTCGTGAATCAGAGCAGTGCAGTTTGCAGACTAGGACTTACGCAGCTGCGGTTCAAGTCTGTGGGCTTCCTATGGTGCCTGATTGCCTCTTTTTTTGCCATGCAATATCCTCCAACATATTGTGAGGACCACTCATAACCCTTTAATTAGAAAATTCGTTGGTAAGCCTGTGTTACAGACCCCCTCCCACAGCCCTGTGGGTACCCACACGAGACGCTGCCCATACATTTTTCTTAATGCCAGCTGTAACAGCACAGCCACCAACAACCAGAGGCATGGTTTGATGGCATCTCCTGTCCTGCTTCTTCCACGGTGGAAATAATTTGTCCTGTAAAGACACCCTCACCAAGATGCCACCACTCCAAAAAATCTGCATTTTTCTGCCTGGCTGGTTTAGAGCCTCTAATTTGTACAGAACTGGGGTTCATGTGCAAATGCTGAGCAGGCAAACTTGGGGCAGACATGTAGTGCTCAGGCCCTGGCTTAATGATAAACGAGATCCTGACAGCATTTTGTGAGCCTTCCTTTTAAAAGGGGGATTTGTGCCTTTACACCCTTTGCAATACTGGGTTCCTCTCCCAGTCAAAACAAATTTTGAAATCTACAGTAATTTTCAGTACACTCATTAAAAATGATCAGTAGTTCTCTTTTGCTTCCTCTTCTAATAGTTTTCTTGCCACCCTGCTCTCCCAGGAAAAACTTGGCTCCCTTTTAACGTGATGGTGTACCCTGAGCACAGCCTATGCCTACAAATTGCTGCCACAGCTGCCCTCCACGCTCAGCACCACCCTGCCTGCCCCTCTGCCATGGGAAGGGAGAAGGAATGCCAAGGTGGGGCAGTGTGTGCAAGTCCCAGAGGTCTCCAATCTCCTTTTAATTAAAGCTAGAGATTACAGAAGACTAGACCAGTCAGCGAGCGATAATAAGAAGGGACGGGAGAGCTCAGCACAAAGTGGGGCTTTGATGAGAAATTCACGTCTGCCAAAATTCCTGTGCCCAGAGGGCTGGTAGGTAGAAGGTGTTGGTGGGAATAGGATTTCCTTCTGGTTTGCATGCCCCCAGCTGTGGGAATGACTCCTTTACCCATCTACCAAAACTGAGATGTTCCCGTGGATGGGATGCAGCTTATTAAGACAAAAAGCCTTGCTGCACCCCAGCAAGGGAGCAGCCTGGCGTGTCTCAACACATGGGTGTTTAAACCAGGTCTACAAATGGAGTAGTTACAAGGGACCGTCCACTTGTCAGTGATCAAGCACAAAACTAATGATACCTGAAAACAAATGATATCTGCCATTGGTGTAACAACAGAAGTTGGGCTTTTGTCCAGGCTTGTAATCCTCGGCAGTTTTCCAGGTTGTGTGTGCTATTTGACCAGCTGAGTTAGCTGTTCCACTTCATTTTCTCTGAGGAAGGTCCACTGGGAAGCCATCGATATGACGAGGCAGAAACAACGGCCATGTTGTCTGGCCACCTGCCGAGCTGGAAAGCCACCCATTAATTTCCAGAAAGCCCAAAGGCTGCTTGTGGCTGTCCTTTCCTAGTGAGAAATTTCCTTTACATTGCATTTAGCTGGAAGAGTATCACGATCTGGTATCTCACGGAAGATGGTTTTCCTGGAAGAAGACAGAGCTGATAGTAGTCCTCTTCCACGTGCTTTCAGGGGAAGGGTGAAGCATGTCCTCAGCATTTTGGGGCAATTTCAGCATCATGTGAGATCTTTCAGTAGAAACTGTCCAGAGCAGGTTTGGAAGACACAGACTTATCTCCTACACCCCTAACACCCTCAGACTAAGAGGAAAGAGAAAATTGGCTCCATGTGTACTGGCTGGCATCTCCGTACCAATACAGCTCTCAGCTCAGTAACAAGTATTTTCCCTAGAGCCATAGTGTGTCTTTTCTCTTTGCATTGGATCAAATCCAGGGTCAAAAAGCAAAATGTGAAGAGGAACATCCATTCCCCATTCCTGGAAAGGGACCTCCACCTGCACTGCCATGTGGGACCAAAAAGCGACCACCGAGAGGTGCAGACCTTCAAGCTAAGGTGTCTGCTAATTAATGAATCAACTGCTCAGAGTGAAAAGCTTTCACAGAGTCCTTGCAAAGCTCGAGTTTGACTTAAAGGAGCTGAGGAACAAGAAGCAAGAAGTAATTTGGGACCACCTAAGTGGCAGCAGTCTCCCCACCACTGCGCTGGACAAGCCTTGGCAGGATGGGCCAGGGCACATCATCCTGAAATTAGGCACCAATGATGAAACTGAGTCTTTCATAACTGGCAGAATAGAACACTTTTCTTTTGGGGAGGAAGAGGCAAATGTGTTTGTGGTGGTTCAAAGCATTGGGATCACCTCACATCCTGACTTCCACTCACCCCTCTGGTTTTTGGGGACTGGCTTTCGTTCAACATCCAAGGCAAAACTGCCCTCAGATTTGACAAAAATAAGGTGTTAGACTCCAGTTTGAGTCTTCATCATAGCCCCTTGCTCTTCACTCCTCCTTTTGCTCCATTCCTCCAAGAAAAGCCTTTCTCCTGCACAGTTCTGCCTGGAATCTCTCTTTTTCTTTTTTTTTCAATGGACACTTCTTTTCAATTAAAAAAAAAAAAAATTACTCCCCTCTTCACCCAGAGAATACCTCAGTCTCCACCATGAGCCAGAAAATGCTGGTTATACACCATGCGAAACCGAAAAAAAAAAAAAAAGTCTAATTAAAATTTTCTGTTAATGCTTTTCAGTGCCAACAAACTCTTAAGAAGCCATGCTTTCAAACATGAAAAGAAATGACTGAAATATCTGCAATTCCACTTTTTAAAACTCTGATTTTTTTTTTTTTCCTTTTTTCATTTTGATCAACAAAACCACTTTTCAATTAAAACTGCCTCACTAGAAAAATGAGGGGTGGCTCTCACTCCATTTTGCTCCTTAATGCAACAAAAGTGCTTTGGGGGATTGGGTGGCTGCATAAACTTTGCATAAATGTGGTTGGCTTGGGGTTGATTTTTTTTTTTCCAGAGGTCAGTCTGGCAATGAAAAAAACCCCTCATTTATCTGCAATTTGCAAGTATGGAGTCAAACCAGCCGATTCCCCAGGAGTGCCCCGTTACTGACCCCCGGACGAGGAGCGCTGCCTGCTTGGGTCCCTTCCAGGCAAGCTGCTGCCCTCGTGGGACTTAGACACCAACCAGCTTCATTGACCCAAGACCTTGGAGCAGCTCCAAGCCTGCATCTCAGACGTGAAAGGTTGGCACACGCAAGACAAAAAAAAAAAAAAAAAAAAAAAATGAAAGGAACACATACCCAATTCTGTAATATTGCACATAAAAAAGACCTGCCTTACAGATCCTGCTAATATTTCTGTTCCCAACGTATGAATTATTAATATTTAGTATCTGTGACTCACTAGTATTTACTTTAGGAAGTATTTTTATAAAATTTGACTGGTTTTCTCGACGTAGGAGCTAATGGAAGCTCCTGTTGTTAACGGCCAGGGAGCCCTCCCTGAACAAACTTTTCTGGTCACTGTTTAAACTGGGCTGCTGGGCTCTTTTATGGCCCTGAACCTCTAACGCCGAGCACTGAGGCTGGCAGGGATCGCTGCCGATGGCTCTGCTGAGACACAGCTAATTTTAAATCTGGATCTCAAGGCAAAGGAAAAACCTCTCTTTTACTGGCAAAAATGTCACAGTTGAACGCTGTGTTCAGATTACGGGAAGAGGCTGCGAGAGAGCACACACAATCCCTTTTTTGGGTACTTGGCATTAATTTTATCTGAAGTCATGGATTATATAAGAGAAGAGCAGAGACCTCACACAAGCTTCTCCTGCGTCAGCACGGGACACCCGGGGGGGGCCGGGGACCCCCTCTGCACCGAGCCCTTGCCGTCATGCCGCGCTGTGCACGTGGCCGGGACGCCAGGGCTTGACCACTTTTCCAGTAACTCTCCTCAGAAGAGGATCACAAGCGTTTTCTGGAACAGCATCCCGAGCTGTCCACAATATCAACTAGAGTTGGCTCTTTAAGTCCTTTTCTTCATCTAGACTAGA
The DNA here is from genome assembly GCF_900496995.4 of Aquila chrysaetos chrysaetos. Lineage (NCBI taxonomy): Eukaryota > Metazoa > Chordata > Aves > Accipitriformes > Accipitridae > Aquila > Aquila chrysaetos. The sequence continues at coordinate 3,904,077 of NC_044012.1, forward strand.
GTTTTGAGCTCATCAAAACTCAACTACTTTCATAATTTTATTGCTCCTGTTAAAATGGTTGGTGCTCAAACAAATTCCAATTTAGTGCTTTGGATTTACAAAAATCATCGTTTTCTGATAAAGAAGCCACTCCTCAGAAAAGCATTGACCAGCAGTAGGCTACTCAGCTCCGTGCATCTGTTTTGCTGTAATGGTTTAAGACAGCTTGACTTCACTCGTGTATTTGGAAAGGCAAACGCAGCCTGCTGAGCTGGCCGGCTGCCCCCAGACGCCTGAGATTGTTTCATGACTCTGTAGATGAGAAAATTTCCATGGTCTCCATCTTCCCACCAAAAGCCTGCCCTCAGATGGTGCTACACGCCTGGCACTGGTATGAGATGCCTCCTCCACCTTTCAGCAGTCCGCGCTGCTCTCCAACAGCCAACACTCAGTTTGTGTTATTCTGCTCAGTGACATCCCTACAGGGATGCCCTAAATCACCCCTTGCCAGCATTTCAGATCAACATTTTTCTAGAGTTGTCCCCAGTACTTTACCTCAGATGTGGCAGGAGGTCCACAGGTCCATCTGCAAACCCGCCTCGAGGTCCCACAGGACTCATTTGTCTGCCAAAAGACCTACAGGAAAAAAAACCTGAACAACAAACACTTAGGAGAGCAACGACTAGTTTTTGTTATCTCAATCCTTACTAGCATGACCCTGCGTACCTTCACCTAGGCCACTTCTACTAGAAGGTCTCTACCTGTATCACCCATGGGACAACGCCAGTCCATGATTGTGCACCATCCTGGTCCAAATAGATGGTAACACTTCCCATATGATTTCATGTTTCCTTTGGCCTTGAACGGTATAGAAATTACAGTTGGGAAGGCCATGAAGACATTTTCTAGTCCACTCAAAGCAGGATCTCATTTTTAGGAGCTGCCATCCAGCGTTTTCTGAAAAAACCTTGAATGACAGCCTGAAAAGACCATGCAGAGTACCTGTTCCAGTCAGAGCCTTTCCTAATGGCCAGTCTCAATGTTTCCTACTACAGTTTAAACCCATTACTTCTCAGTGGGGCCCCTTTGGGCATGAAGAACAGATGCCCTCTCTCCCCTTATGCCACTTTTACACACTTCAAGAGTCTTCACCCTTCCCTTTGTTATCCCCGGCGACCCTTTCCTGGGGGTTGTTTTAACTCTCAGGTCTCTCTCTTTGGTTCCTCCCGGACTTCTCGCAGTCGGTCGCATACTTTTGGGGCAGTTTTGTACAAACCCAGACGTGATACTGTGCTAGTGACCTTAACAACGCAAAGCAAAGCTGAAAGGTTTCTCACGTGTCTTGCAGACTGTATCCCTCTTTGCACACCTAATACGACATTTACCTCCTCGGCAATAGTGTAAAGTTTTTGACTTTTTTGGCTCAGTTGGTCTGAGTTACTGCCTTGCTGGTTGGTCTCCACCTTTTATTATTCCTCATATTCTTCCCTTCTGAGTGCTGGCTTGTTCTCACAGACTGTTTCTCCAGCTTTTAGAGTGATTTGTGTTTTCCCGTCTTACCTTTCTGCACACTCTCAGTCCTTCTCAGCTCTGTGCCATCCATCCCGGTGCAGATTTAATAATCATATTCTCTGTTCCACCACGCTGATTATTAATGAAATTACTGGTTAGAATCAGGCTAAAATTTTGCCTGCAGAGCACAGGTCTCCATAGATTTAACCAAATGAAACAAAACAGATATCAGCTGTGAACCATTGAGAATTCCTCTCTAGACACACACGGTTACTGATGCAGTTTTGGAGCCCCTTGCATTCATCTAAACTGTATTTTGATTACAAGCACATCAAGTGAGAGGGTATCAAAAATCCTCCTCGAGTTGATCTGTATCAGGTTTTACTCTTTTTTTTCCTACTCACAAGGCCTGTTACGCTGGCAGAGAAGGAAATTAGGCTGCTTTTAAGATCTGTTTCTGACAAACTTGCTCTCTGGCCCCTTGGCGTAGTTCATAGATGGTACTTTCTTCGCTTCCACAAGTGCAAAAGATGGATGTGCAGAAATAAGCCTTAAAGCAGCTACTGAAATAAAAACCTGAGGATCGGCGTCAAGCACTTCTCAGGACAGTGTATGTTTTGGCAGGTCCTCTCTTGGGGTCATGGTCACCCACAGCTGCTAAACCAGAGGAGCCCGAAGCCTGTAAGAAGCAACGCTTACTTGTAAGGCATTCTTAAGCACTGAATTTCTTTTACAAGCCTGTGCTCCCACCTCGTTTGGCTTTCAGCTATAATATTCCACCTGAGCCTCCTGACTTTTAGCCCGCTATAAATAGCCTTGCCTTCAGTTTGAAACTTAAGAGCAGTACAAAGTGCTCGGCTATGCAGCGGATGATGAGGGAAACTGCGTATAGCCCTTGCTGCTCACATGGTACGAAGGGTGAGGAGCAAACACTGCAGAGAAGAGTACTGCATAAGGGAGACCTTGTCTGTTGATTTAACTCCATAACCCTATTTTAACCACTGTCAACAAGATATAAGGGTGGTTTCTATTTACACTGAGGCTTCTTTACACTGCTCTGTCCACACCCTAAAGTGGCATAAATGTCTTCTAAGTGCCTTAAAGTAGGTCCTTAGTATAAATGAGAAGCAACCCCGTCGTTTGCAAAATGGCTTTGAAAACATCACCCGGGTGCATCCTATAAATGAATGCGGGTTTTTTGGAAGAACACCCATCCCAAGGTATGCCCATGCTATACATAGCCTCTGATGAGCTCAGCACAGGATGAGGAGCGGGCAGCAGAAGGCAGAGCAACAGGCAAGAAGACATTTCTCCCGAAACAGCGAGCAGGGAGAGCCCTGCATCCTGCTGATCCTGAAGGATTACCAGCAAAGTGGGAAAACAGGGTTATTAGGTCCGCTCCTTTTGTAGACTGCTACCCTCGCTCAGATCCACATGGGTTTCTCTTTCCTTTCCACTCTCTTTACATTCAGTTCCAGTTTTTAAGTCCTCTTCACTAAAGCATGAACCTGAATCCCACCCCCGGATGGAAAAAAAAAATAAAAAATTAAATTTTTCTCCTACCTTTTTGTGTATTGCTTTAAGTCTTCACCTACCTGATTTGCAAGGCTGCTGTATGGAAAGAAGACACAGCTTTGGCTGCAGCATTGCTCACACACAGAACTCCTGATAACAGCATTTTTTTTTTTTTTGACAAGCATAGGGTAAAGCACATGGTTCAAGCAGGAGACGACAATAGTTAGCAAAACCAGAGCCAGCGCCAAAGGGATGGAAACTAACACAAAGGACAGGAATATCAGCCTTAAATTTTGGATGCTGTGCTGTTTTCCTCCCTCCGCCAACCCAGACCTAAATTTTGCAGTGGTATTTTGGGGCATTTTGTAGCCCTAGCAAATTGGAAATCAGGTAAGTGTTGCAATCAATAGGATGGTCTAAGCAGCCTCAGCGTGACCATGAGCATTAGTCTGAATACCCTTGTCTGCTTACTCTTAAGCTTGTTAAAATCTTCTCCAATATTTTCAGCAAGGGAGATATTTTTGCAGCAGCGAGAGTGGGGGAGAGCAAGCATAAATTGGGCATGAGCAAGCTCGAATGGGCAGTTTGTAACTGGAGAGCATGCAATAGCCACGAAACTTTCCTTCTGCAGAAATCATCAGCAGCTCAATAACCATGTTACCATGTCAGTCCTTGGTTTGGGTTTTACAGGTAAATACCATTCAACCAAAACTGTATCAGGCCAGCTTTGGAGTAATGCAAACATCTCTGTATTTTATGTTGATCTTGTTGCGTACATAACGGAAAACATAAAATTTCATGGCCTTGTCAATCAGGACTCCCTCCCGTGGTTCAGTCCACATTTTTGGTCAAAAGCCATATGGTGCTCATTGCCTGGAGGCTGAGTTGTAAACCTCCTTGTCATGTTGCTCCTTTAACCAAGATGGTGTTGAATTACCATGAAACAACTTGGTTTGATTTGTGGTGCTGTCAGCAAGTACGAGCTTGGAGAAAATTTCAAGGGGAATTTAAAAAAAAAAAAAAAAAAAAAACCAAACCTGTACACTTTTTCCCTTAAAAAACATAAGGGTACATTTAACAACAGTCTGGTCGGGTGGGGAGGAGCTCATCTCAGTTGTATTTTGCATCATTAAACACTTTTTCCAACCCATTAATCTACTTCAGCCCTTATATTGCAGGGACTTAAAGACAGACACTGATTTTCCCTTACTCTCAGGGTGTTTCAGGAAAGGATACATCTTATTCTTGATGGGGTAAAGGTTGGCTTCTAATGCCTGGGTACTGGGCAGTTTTGTTTATCTGTTTGCGGAACAGACTCTGCACATCCTGATCTCGCTTGGGCTCTCCAGGGGATACTCTAGTCCCCAGGAGTAATCCCAAATAGCTCTTCTAAATACAACCCCAGCTCTGGCTCAGCATTAAAGACAAGGGAAGCATTCATTCTGGGAAGGTTTTATTTCACAAATAATTCAGAAATCAAAAGAAATTGGAGGGGGAAAAGAAGATATTTTACAATTCTGTTATTAGAAAAAAATTATAGTTTATAAACAAACACACGGCCCCTTGAAAAACATGCAAAGGCACACAAAAATTTACAAGAAACTTTTATACATAGGAAGTAAAATACATCATTTTTCATAGAAAAAAAGCAACTCTATGAACTGGCCCTAAATATTTAGACTGCACAACCGACCAACTGGAGACTCCTCAATCAGCTGTTGGCTGAACATCTTAAAATGAAGAAATTAATGGAGCCTATGGACCCGACAGCACACCGGCAGCTGGGGAAGCGCCGCGCTTTGGCTTTCACGCTGGTTGTGTTTTCTGGACATTTGGCTATGCAGAGCTGAGATGCCCTGCAATGACAGTGTCTGCACTGGCAATCTGGGTTTCAAAAATAAATTTGTTGGAAAAGAACAACCAGGCAGCATCCGCTTTGCCAGGGGTTTAACCAGACGCTTCGGTAAGGCTACACCCGAGTGCTTCAAGTTGGTACGTGCTGACTAATCTGCTGAGCTGGGCTCTAAGGAGGAACGGATCTGGTGGTATAAAGACATGCTGCATCTTTAAGCTGCATTGAAATATATTAGGCTGAGAAATGTTTTGGTATCGGAAATAAAATCAGTAAATATGTGGCTAAAAACTGGTACTGTCCCACCTATATATGAATAGCTAGCACACATGATTGCAAGTAATTGATATATCATGACTGCCTTGGAGGACCTGATCGCTCCTAATTCTGGTGGAGGTATGTTTAAATTAATAGCACCCAGGACCTCGAATAATATTTGTGTAGTAAAGTCACAATTTCTCTTTTGTACAACAAATACAAAAATAAACAGATACAGACTTAAATTAACATCGGTTTCTAAAAATCCAAACCAGTTGGCTGAAGATAAAAATACGCAATTGTAACTTGAATTAAGCATTTTAGGATATTTCTGTTGGAATAATAATTCTTCCCTCGCCCCCTTTCTGTCAGGTAGATAGATCCCAAGCTGTTTGGATTTTTATGTGCTCACAATAATCCCCTGGACTTTTCCCCAAAGAGCCCTCGCAGTTCTTTCCATCATTTTACAGCATACGTAATTGTCACGGACAGCATATTAGAGGTGGGATCCCATGTTAGCATTGAGGCATTTTACGTACTCTTGCAGTCCCCATGAAGAATACCTGATCGCATCTCTTTCTTACTCTTTCCGATTCAAGAAATAGCACTGTGGCTACCATTTGGCCCATGATGGTCATAGATTCATGCTGCAGTATTTAAAGGGTTGAACCAGACCATGTATAGCATAATTATTCACAGTGGGCAGAAACAGGGAAGCCTTATCTCACTGCCAAGATCTCAAACGCTTCCAACCAGCAGATTTTCAAAGATATGTTCCAGCTGTTTTTAACATCAGTTTACCTAGTAAGAAAAAAAATAGTTCAGCTTTCCTATCTAAAGCAAACTCTGTACACCTCGGAAGACGATACTCTATAAACGAAGACGACACAGAGTCATTTCTCTCTATCCACCCCAAAGGTAGGTTTGCTGTGCAGCACTTTTGGAGACGATGCAAAGCAGCTCCGATTTCATACTTTACAAAAGGTCTCTTTCGAAATTCAGATTTCACAGAGAAAGAAGCCCCAACGTTGAGACAAACTGAGTGATAAATGTAATTTCCTTGCTGATTTCATGGTGTTTACAGAATTAAAGAAGTGTTTAATCAGATAAACATTTTTGGTCTGTGTTTTGAAACAGCTTGAAGAGATGGCTTTTATATCTGTCTAGATTAAACCAAACAGAGCCTGAGCGTAAGAACAGCTAGGAGACATCTGCCAAATAGAGGGAAATATTTTCCCATTTGTTATACAACATTAAAATCAAGTTATTGAGCAGAAGGTCTATGCATTTACAAGAACTGAAGAACTAAAGTTTATGTTGCCTTCTTATGACTAACGACGTTACTGGATGCGTGTGCATCAAAAGACAACCAGATTTGTGTTTCGACCAATTCTAAAAATTCATTTCCAATATAGAGCTGAGAACACTCTCTTGCCTTAAAAGAGCAGGTCATGCCAGGCTCTTCTCTTGGCTTTGAAATGCATTTGGGTACATGCTGAGGCATAATAACAAAATACGAAATAACATCATTACAACACCTATGGGTTTTGCAAAACATACCATCCTGGATATCAAATGCTCATGGGTACAGCATTTACACTGAAAGTGGGGATCTGTTGGTTTCACAAATTGAACAGGAAAAATTCATCTACCCCAATTTACGCCATATCATTCAAGTCTCAGAACTGTACACACCACAAAGAGCTTCACAAAGGTGAACATGCTTCCTATGTATGCAACCATTCCTAGCAGAAATAAGATTAACTTTATCGCTACTTAACTACTACAGATAAAACAACCAGCACTGCTGTATAAAACAATACACTGCATTTAACTGAAATTTTATTTGAAATGGCGTGTAGTATAGGATGAGATGTGCCAGCACAGGAGCCCCGATTCACTGACTTCTCATAGGTTGCCAGACTTGCAAAACACCTGTGAATGTTTGACCAGCAAACACTAAACCTGCTGTTTTGATTCTCTGGTGGCCTCATTTTCTGCAGCGAGGATCTCTGCCTCTATTTCACGCCCTACTCCAGTCCCCAAAAAAACCTTGATGTCCGGCCAACAAGAACGTCCTCTCCCCAAACGTGACACCACCGTACAACGTCGCCTAGCGCGATGCCCCAGCAGCCTTACACAGCGGTGCTGATGCATGCCGCCTCGTTGGGAAAAGACCAAATTTTCTCTTCTTTTGCCCAGAAAACATCAAACATACGCAAAACCACTCTATCAAAGCCCAGCCTCTCCCCAAAAGATGCAACTTTTAAAACAGTTTCTCGTTTTAAAAGGGTCCAGCGCCTGGACAGTCGCTCACTTCTGAGTCTGCTCGGCAGTGCACGTCCTCACGCCCATCACGGTAGATGCTTCACACCCTAAAAATGCCATCCAGGGCCAGGCCGAGATCCCTACGTCTGCTGTACATTGAGCCACCGCTGTTCTGTGTAGCACACCTCTCGTAAATTGGAAGTTAGAACAGTTTATCATTGCTGAATGCCCCTAGAGAAACAAAAACACGAAACGGAAAGATACAACGCTGAACGGGTGCGATGAGATGCGAACAGCTGAGTCAGAACCTGGTGTCTTTTTTTTTTTTTTTTTTTTCCTTTTCTTTTTTAATTCCCTGAAAGAGATCGGCAAGGAGGGTACGGTCAGAGCTGATACCATCAGAGGAGCCTTCCTGTCTCTGGAGATCAACAGAGCGTTCTCCCAAAGAAAACTGCACCTTCCCTGGGAATTTACTGCTTCACAGCAAAAATTCGGAAAGCGTTTCCATCTGAAGGATTCTTCAAGCTGGAGAAAAAAAGAAAAAAAAAAAAAAAAACACGTAATGAACCAAATGCAAGCACTGCGGGACCCAAAGTGCGATAGACCTACAGGCAACTTCAAATTTCTTTGGGGTGCACTGCTTCAGCATGCTGGCTCTGTGCTGCTGTGGCCCTACCAGGAGCAGGAAAAAGATAAAGGATGAAAAAAGAAGAGGAACAAATCCACAAGTTCGCCTTTGTTTTACGTTTTCAATCCAAATCTACAGTGCTAATGCCAACAAAAGGAGCTGGGAAAAAAACAGCCTCTCTTACAGTGCTAGCTTTTATCCAAGGAACACTGTGCTCCCTTATGCAGAGATTCAGGCATAAAGAGAAACATGTTTTCCTAAAAAACAGTTGTCAAATAGGCTGGCAGCTTCCCAGGGCCTGTCTGGCCCATCTCCTGGTGCTGGCAATGGGAGTAGCCAGATCAGCTCACGTTAAATGACAATAAATATGGATATTCGTTTTCAAACTGCAGAGGTGTCTCCAACAGCTCTGACTCCGAGCTGCTGGGGGTGGCTGTGTGCATGGGGGCAAGGGGTTGTTTCTATTCCCAGCTCTTGTTTCTTCAGCCCTGCTGGGCTGCAAAACCCCAGGAAAAGGGCAAAATTTCATATTCCCGCAAAAAAACCCATTCCAACAAGGGTAAAGACTCAGTAAATCTTAAAGGCAACCTTTTCCCATGCCTATTTGGGTATGTGTCTTTACCAAAGGTTATTTCCAGTGTCCTAAAGGATAAGGTTTTCACCTTGATCTTTGAAAAGCTATTTCACTGTCCGGTGGATCTCACAGCAAGAAGGTGCTCCTTATTGCTGAGTGTAAATAACACTTTCTAAATCTTCATGCTCATCCTTGCTGCGAGAACGTCTTTGGTTTCCCTCACCTCCTAGATCAGCACCGGGTGCTCATATTGCATGTCACTGCTAGAGGTAGAGTTTATTCTTAGCTAGGGCAGAGTTTGCCATCCAAGTAAAACGTTGTCTGTTAGTATAAAAGGTAAGTGAAAGCGAGACAGAGATAGAAGAAAACTCATACGAACAGGAGGTTTTGTCACCTAAATCCAATCTACGTAACTGCAAATCACAGAACTGCAAAATGCTGACCTGGACAGATCTATAAAGAAGCCCATATTTAATGCCTATATCTTTCCTGTCTTAGTCTATTTTTATTTTCTGAGATGCTGTACAGCATGCTGGGATTTCCATTATTAGAATAAAGACAGCAAACTTGTTTGGATTTCTTATGGTGTATTATAGAAGAGAAACTACATAGAGCAGGCAGACCCATGTTAGTAGTGACCACCCCCCCCCCAGTAGTGGGAAATTCTATGTTTGCAAAGATAGCTCTGAGAAATCAGTACCATCACACCGATATCTGAAAAAATGCATCACAGACTGAAACAGAAGTTTCAAATTAGAAAGGACTGAATGAGTGCTGACTTGACCCTTGCAGTCATCTGGAGGTGCAGGATTTTGGAAGCACTGATTTGCAATTCTTCACTGAAACCAGCAAGGTTGGCCCAAAAGAAACCACAAAAATATCTGGACTCGTACTGTAATAAAATATAACAAGGCTTAACAATGTTTCACACCAATCTAAAAGCAGCTCCTTGCTTGCGGAAGGTAAGAGCAGGACAACACGCTCTATTTGTTTGGGTCTCAAAATTCACAGTGACACTGTTAAGTCACGTATTTCCAATCCACCAGCCTTTGTAGCTGATATCTGCTGACTTTGACATACAGCTGAACGCACAGTGGAGAATAAGAGAAAAATACAAAGAAAAAAATCCCACCTCTCAGACTGGACTCCGTTCTTTAAGGAGCCAACATAACTTTTCTTCTTTTCTACAGGCATCACGTCCACAAAACCACCTCTTTCATTTTGAATGACTCCTGCGTGCACCGCGGTTTTGCAGATACTGGAGCTCTGAAAAACATTTGATTATTTTGGCTTACAAACTGTCTATATTTTATATCTGGAGATTTACCGTCTCCATAAGCATCAAGGAAAACCAGGGAATAAATAAATAAATAAATAAATAGAAAGAGTGAAAAAGCTGTGAAACAATTCTGTCCCTCTTATGGACAGTGCAGGGATAAAAGATGTCATGGACCAGATCTTGCAGGTATGTCATAAGCCCCGGCTGTAAGAAGATCCACCACCACCGCAGAGGACCAGCAGCCTTTCCACCACTCCCACCTGCGGTGGAGCTGCGCCTGGGAGATTATCCAGAGCCAAAGCTGAATTGAGGACAACTTTCCAGCCAGTGACTCTTGGGTCTGCACCAGAAAAACCGCTGTGGTGAAACCCTTTGCTAGCGACCAGCCGCCTCAGCAAAGTTTATTCACCCAGTTGCCTGAAAAGCAGACGCTTTTCCTGAATTAAGGTAAATGACCACCAATTATCCAGGACAGTTCACTTCCTCCTTTCTAGGAAAAACAGAAGGGCTGCACCCATTGAGTGGTGTAGTTTTTGGACAGGCATTACCCCATAAGACAACACCAGGTATGGAAGGAGATTAACACTTCTGAAAAGACTAAAGCTTCTCTATTGCACATCACGCCGTTCCCGGCTCTCCAAGATGTGCAGAGTCAGACGAGCTGGAGGAACATGAAACACTAGCAACTGATGACTAAGCTCCCAAAGCATCCAGAGGAGAGAGCAAATGCAGAGAACGCTTAGGCGTAGTATAAACTTGGCCATCGAGTCCCTAGAGGATTTACATACAGCAGGCTGGAATAAAAAAAAACCAAAAAAAAACCCAAAAAAAAACCAACCCAGCTTTGCACAGGGAACAGCAGCGGGTGAAAATCCCAACCCCATAAACTCCCTGATCGCTACAAATCAAAGTACCACAAAACCAGTGCCAAGGGCAAATGTTCCCGTAGCGTACGTACAATACGGATCGTGCTGCTTCATTCTCGCGGCCATATATGGCAGGTTTGCCTTGTCCCCTATATATTTATCACTTTGGATGGCCTATCTCTTGGCAGCTCTCTGAGTTTTGAGTGCCAATTTGGTATTTTGCTTCTATATATGGTCAAGGGAGCAAGAGAACACCGCGTTTGGAAGATATGCTGTGAATTCACCCTAGTATGCAGTGGGAAATCTGTAAATCTAAAATTGGCTCATAAAATTAAACTGTCCTGAATCAATTTGCAACACTCTCCACTGGGAGACATCCTAAACAATGTTCTTTTCAAGGCATTCCTGTTTTTTTTTCCAGGACTTGCTGTTCTGCCTCTGACTCAAAGCTTTGACCAACAGGCTTTTTGTTGCCTTACCCAAACCTCCTTTTATCACTCTGTTGGCTTACAGCCCTCTTATCTCCCAGGCCAGGCATCACTTTGATGAACTGATTGCAGAGCTTTTGGAAGATGAGAATAAGGCCTTCCCCTCAAATTCAGAAGTAGGACAGCTGTACGGACAACGCAACGGCTTTCCACGGCGTAGCCCCTTGGGACGCTCTGAGAGCATTTCCTGACCAAGTGGACTCTGAGGCACACACCATAAAATGACAATACTTTTAGAGTGGGCCATTAGCAATAGTTTGTGACTATGAGCTTAATCACCCATAATTTCCTCATTAGTGTGACTGGTTTAATCATTAAGTTCGTATCTCCTGAGAGCTGAGCCACCCAACTTGCTTTGCTCTGGTGATAAACGCCTGCCTCGTTATGTAGGTGATCTATCCTTCTCCAACTAATTGCCGCACAACTGTGGATAAAAGATCTTATCTCGAGAGCAGAGAGTCATTTTCTCTCCCAGCTGGACAGGACTCCTGAGCGGGGATGGGGACAGGTTTCCCTTGCAGTCTTATGTCACACTAGGAGCCAGGCAGAGTGACAAATGACAGTGTCTCTGAAACTTAAAAGCTCTTTTACAGCCTTGATAAAATACCCCTGGGCGTTCACACAGCTCCAGCATCACCCCAGAACCGGTCCTGTCCGCATTAGCAAGAGATGAGTTTTATTTCCTAGGCACAATCATGTGCTCATAGAATTTTTTTTATTCTCCCTCCCCATTTACATGGCAGTGTAAAGAACTTTGCTGCAATGTGCCGCCAGGGAAAAGAGGCAACAAATTTTCTGTTCCCTAGCCAGCTGCTTCTCGCTACTAGTTTCAGCACTGGGATGATGCTGGATATGTTCCCCCCGTGCCCTCCCTGTGCCACTTTGATCTGCAAACACTGCATGCAGACAGCAAGTCTGTTCTCACCAAAGAGTAATGCCATTCAATGGAAAGACCTGGGATTTGGGCATCAACTTTTCCCATAGCGTATTTTCTCGCATTTTGTTCATTTATCCCAAAATTTAAGGCTCCTCTATGTCCCTGTTCCACAGCCTTACTAATTTCACCACAAACAATTTCCTGCACTGCCTTTTAAAGCAAAGGCTGCCAATATCTCTTTGTGCTTTAAGCCACCAGGAGTACCCAGGAGATAATCTTATAAACACATAATCCAAGATAATTTTATAATGATGAGTTAAAAAAAAAAAGATCAGAAAGCATTTAAAGTGGGTAAAAATCCCTTAAAGCAAACAGAGATAGTGGCTCCTATGCCCCCTGAATAAAAATCAGAATTATCCCACAAAACCTGCCAATTCTTCATGTCACAGCTTTGTTCTTCGTGGCAAAACAAACTTTCACATGCCTTCCTGGGATCATGTAAACGTGAATGCTATCTCAGGCCAGAAGCACAGTGAATCAGGTCATAACACAGACTAGCCAAGCATTTTTGTCATCACAGCTCGGACTACCAACTCCTTACCTGCCAGAGCATTTAGCAAATGGATGTTTTGGAGAGGGTGCTAAAAGGCTAGAGGGCACCTTGCCGGCAGTGCGGACTGGAAATGGGGCAAAAGGCTTCATTTTCTTTTAGATAACTTATTTAAGAAGACACAGCTGGAGCACAAGTCCCCCCAGGGCCATAACGGTGCCACTCTAGACGAAGCCAAAGAGCCCTCCCAGAAGACTAGCACTTGTCTCATCCAGCTTATTGCCTGCTTTAATTATCCCTCGGCCGCAGGCTCAAGTTAATTCACAGCATCCCCTCCTGGAGAGCATCCTGCAGAGCCCACGCTCCCTTGGAAAAGCCTTTTGCCCAAATTCTCCCTGCACGGCACGCGTGTTTCTCTTGTCAGCTTTCCAGCCTGAACGTTTCTCCGCACCAATACCTCTGCCTTTGCAGCACGTTTCACAGCCGCCTCAAACTTTTTTTTCCCAGCTGGTTTCACCCGCTTTGCTACCAACCTTGCACTCTTGTAAAAACCTAAACGTTTTCTTTATTACACCCACATCACCCTTATTAGTACAGTAGTCCAGAAAAATGTTAACCAAACCCTCTAGGAAGTGGCCAAAGACTTTTTTTTTTTTTTCCTATTTTATTTTTCTCCCAAATCACAGTCCATGCTGCCATTTATGAAACAATACCCAGGGGGTACGGTAGGAAATGGAGCTTGCGATTCATTAAAGGACACTAATCCTTTTGCGTCAGCACAAATCAGGAAACAACGCCAGCCCAGGATGCTGGTCCTTGCCTAATACCCTTGTAATCGCAGGCCCCGTTTGGGGGTAATCTGAGGTAGTTTCGTCCTCATAAAAGAGAAAAAACTATTTCCCATTTCCTGCAGGTCAGAGCATGCACAGAGGCAGGTAGCGTAGGGTGGCAGCTGCCCGATAAATTTGCATGTGAGCTAGTCTAGGCCAACCTGTTTGTGCAGCTCTACCTTTTAAAAAAAAATCCGTTTCAGTAGGTTTTTCTTTTAAAATGCTTTCAAAATTTCTTGCCTCAAATTATTGTATGATTTCTACAGGATGTTTTTTCTCAGGAGTCTGCAAAGCTCCACATTGATCCCAATCTGGGGGTCCACAATCTACCGACTGCTTCCCCCAGGCCTTCAGAAAGCACGTTCCTACACACCAGCCAGGGAGCTGGCATTTCGAAACACAATCTCCAATGGAGGAAAAAAAAGAAAAAAAAAAAAAAGGAGGCACCCACAAACAGAAAAACGTTGAAACCCAGTTTTTAGAGGCCTAATATTAAAAGATTTCAAAAAAATGACTCTCTGCCTAGTTTTAGCATCAAGTCTCTGCTCATCGCCGTGAGCAGAGTTTAGAAAAACAAACCAATAAAACCAACTCGCATGCTTTCTTTCCACTGCTCTGCGCTGTGTCGCGACTGCTCAAAAACGCTCTTCAGAAAGAGGAGGACAGGGCAGGGGGAAGAAGGCCTATTTTTGCCAACTATATCGCGTGACCGTATATAATAAAAGCCTTTTGATGCTCATCTATAGATCCCAAAACACTTTGCAAAGGCAGGTAAGGGCTACCATCATTTCACAGCCAGAGCCCCGAAGGCACAGAGCAGTTAAGTGACCTGCCCAAGTCCATACGAATAAATCGATGTCAGAGAGTGGAAGGGCTCCCCAACCTGGTGTCATAGCTGTTGGTGCTACTTCTTCCTCCATCCGCATTTACCCCATCCCCACATCGCAACGACGACGGAGATTTTGACTAAATCGCAGAGTACGACCCCGGCTCTGCGATATGGATGTTGTGATATACAGGGTCATCAAGGAAAGGAGCATACTCATACTCACATCTGCATAAACATTTGTGCCGAACACCGGCGCCCAGTACGATGGCTCGTCTTTACAGTGGGCTGGACAATAAATCCTAGAAAACAATTTATTCATATTTATTCTCTATATCAAGGCTCAACAGGAAAGCAAGCTGCATTCTTGGGACATTTCAAGTGCCTGCATCTGGTCTGCAGGTGGCAACAGTGAATTTAATTATTTGTTCCCCTCAGATGACATTTGGTAGTTACTGCAGAACTGCAAATAGAAGCGTTTAGACCAGTAGAAGAGGGATTGGTCTTTTATGACATTTTCAAAGGGGAGTACTTACGTTTTTGCACAGTGCTGTGCACGTCATTATTTGCACGTGCTTGTGCCCCCCCCCCGCCACGACTTACACCTGCACAAAGCAGCCTTCTAGAACAAACTTCGTCCACGTTTTAAGGTGGAAAGGAAAACCACGTCCAAAAACCAGCAAGTGCAGGAGAATAAAGACAGAGCGCGAAGCCGCACGCTCTTACATAGGGGTGTGCTGAAACGGGATCACGTAGCCCGACTTATACGTTACTGAAGCAGTCAGAAATCTTTTCTACGCGATGCCAAGCAAAGCACGGTGGCAGGAGGAAACACGCCATTCCCAGCCCTCTCCTCCAGTTCATCTGGTCAAATCAGCTCCGTTCCCGCTAGCCCGCAGATTTGGGGACCTCAGCATCCTCCCCGCCCAGAGCAGAGCGGGTTTAAGCTGAACTTAAGCAGGCTCGGGCTCGCGGCACGCAGTTACCTTGGGCAATGGGTCGCCGGTTTTTTGAACTGGCACAGCTCAGCTACTGTAGTATAGCAATCCAGCGTCTGTGCTGCGGAGAGAAATAGGGAAAGGCAAATTACTAGAGCTAATAGCTCAGGCAGCTGCAGAAAACACACGACGCATCTGGAGGTCCGCTTTACCAGCGGCATGCACCCCGGAGAGGGCTGAGCAGCTCTCCAGCAGAAATTCTGCTACCATCCTACGACGTGGCCTTAAAAAGGTCACAGCTTTCAAAAGAGAAAAGCAGCCGATCCACAAGACGGTGCAGTTTTCCTACAGTTCCGGACGTGGAGCGCAAATAACCTGGCACCTGTAGTTTTCCCTGAAAGTGGCTCAAGTGGATCTAACCAAAATGCTGATTATATGGAGGAGGAGGAGGAGGAATTATTCAAAGACATTCACAGAGTGGGAATTGTTTAAAAAGTAGGACTCCACATTATTTATTTATATGCTCATCGTAAATATGACGACTCACTGTTATAAACTAATTTCGTATGTATTATGTGTTTCATTATACTATTGCACTATTATATTAGGTACTATATTTTTTTTTTATCCAGTGTTCACTCTAGACTGAGGCTTTCATACAAGGATGGCTCATCTTCCATCACTTTATTATCAGCAGCTTGTGACACTGCAGCTAACGTTTGGACCCGGCCGTGATCCACCACCAGATGCTGCTGGAAATGGCCCATCATCACCTTTTTCTGTACCTTCCTCTTAGATCCGCACAGAAAAATGAGGTGGTTGATGGTGCAGTTGCCCATAGCGGGTGATGGATCACCACTCTAGGGTTTAGTTGTGGTACTGAGCCATTTTGCGTGACCACTTAAAATGAAAAAGAGCGCTGTAAGGAATGACGTTTTCAAGTATCCCATAAAACTCTAGCAACAATGGTTTCTTCTCAACTTTTAAAACTTACTTGTGACTTTGGAAACCATGAATGCATTTGAAGGCTTACTCTTCCTGCAAAACAAGCAAACGAAAACATTTATTAAAAAAATAAGCAGACTAGAATTACTTGAATCACTGTGCCTACATACGAGTAGCAAAGACGACTGAACGTCTGCATATACTTAAAGCAAATGCAAAAACTTTTTCATGAAGGTAGTACCTAAAAGACTCCACGCCGTTCCTGGTAGACTTCACAAAAGCCGGGGTCCTCCCCTTCCTCGTGATATCAACCAGTCCTCCTTTATTGTCCAGGATGCCGTAATGAATTGCAGCACGACATATGCTTGATGACTGACAAGAGTACAAATACAAATAGTATGTGAAATAAATCTCATTCACAGAGCAACGCTGACCAACCGCTGTGCAAAAAATGAAGAAGAAATGAAACCACCACCAAAGTGCCAAATGGAAAATAAGCTGAGTACACTCCTTTGGAATCTGGTTGTTAAATCTTACTCTCCCAACACAGCCTTATTCTTCTATTATTATTTTTATTATTTTAAGCACTGCCTGGTTGAATGGCAAGCTTTTTTTAAATAACAAAACCGTACATTTAGATACAATTTAGAAGAAAAGCAGCATTGGAAATTAACAACCAGTATGAAATATTTCCAGTTCTCAACAAAATATTCAAACCCAAAATATTTCTGCTGAAACCACTTGGAGGAGGCGGCTGTCTGCAATCACAGAAGTTGCAGGGCAAATATGTATCATGGGCGATGCAGTCATGCACCAACAGTCAGAATGGGGAAAGCAAAAACATGCTTTAACACAAAACCCCTTTTATCTTCAAGCTTTCTTCACCCCAAAAGTAGTTTTGATGGGAAAACAGTGCCGTGCTTTATAAATAAATTATCCTCCTAATTCAAGATCCAGCAAATCAGCCCAAAATATTATTTAGTTACAACGTTTAACAGTGTTTTTCGTATAAAGTTTCTGTTCAGCATGACAGCTGCCCACACTAAAGAAGAGATCTTTGTAAGAGCTGTCTGTTGATCCCCATCCCTCACTTTCCATGGGTTTCATTGCATATTAAGGGCATTCATGATAAAATCATGTCTGGAATCCCTTTGCCTTTCCAGACTGCTGGTTTTTTTCATCACTAAGGTGAGGAAAATACAGATAATCTTTCTTAGCACCCTTTTACAGCACCACAACTGGAGAATACAAAAAGCCAAATTACACTAGAATTGTTGGCATTTCCCATTTCTGTTATTACCGCTAACTCCCCACAAATTACATCTATGAGCTATTAAAAGGTACTTACACTCTCATAATAAAATGTTCCAAAGATCTTTCCCTTACTGTACAAGCAGCCAGCTGGGCACAAATACCTAGTAAAGATATATATCTTTGAGGGTGGCGAAAAAACAATTCAAGAAAAACAGACTTTGACTCTATTTCATTTAATAGTCATTCCATTCATTTCACGTAACTCTTCCATTTAAAAACAAGATTGCAAAATAGCTACTTTTTAAAACAGTTTCTCCACCCTCCTTAAAAGCCCAACCAATATTTAGATTCTGTGGATTTGGTTTTTCTCCAAGTGATAAACTGTCCCGTTCTTTGCAGAAACCTTAACCAGAAGTTCTTGACTGGCTGGGAGGGAACAAGCCATGAATTATTGGTCTGGCTTGGACAGTGGTGGAATGCATGAAAAAGGCTCAAAAATTACTCTGCCAAAATTTATTAAATTACTTTGGACACCCGAAACTGTGGGTCATCATGGCTGAGTAAAATAAACTGAGTCACCTTATTGCTAGGCTTGGCTGAAGGCTTTGTATTAAGAGAAATTAAGGCTTTTTTTTTTTTTTTTTTTTTTTTTTTTTTTTTAAAAAAAAGACCTACCTAGATAGTCACAAAAAATACATAGTATAGCCTATGTTTGCGAGAACTGGACAATTTTTAGGCCACTTTTTCCCGCAGTGCTCCAAGAGGTATCAATAAAACACTACCTGTTGCATGTTGAGCCTCTGCATTTGTCTCTCATCTTGGTTTCACAGGTAATGACTTGTGCTGAGGAGAAAAAAAATAAAATAAATTAATATTTTAAAAAGGAAAGAGATTGCCACAGCCTGCTCTTGAGCTACGGAGATGAGCAACCGCCATGCATCTTTCCTGGAGGTCTTTGGTGCAGGAAGATAAAAGCTTATCACAGACCAACCCAGCCTGGAGCGGTTTGTGCCTCTTTAGCCCTTCACCTGAGACAGGTGTCTTTGGAAATATTAGCAAGGAAGAAACATCTGACAGCTGAAGGCTTTGATTTACAGCCTCAGGTCTGCAGCCAGAGCTCTCATTCTCCATTTAATTACAGACTCTCAAGATGCTGGTAGATAAACTTGAAAAGGATGCATTGGCTTGCCTCACCTTGTTTTTACAATAAGTCTCTTTTAATTAACAGCAATTAGAGAACAACTGAGGAAGTACTACCAGCTCCACAAATAACTTCAGAAATCTTCCCAAGGAAAAAAATAAAAAGGAAACAAACTGAAAAACTCAGAAAAGCTGCAAAGGGGATAACTGCTGAGCGTGGAGTATTTTAAACGGGAAATAAAACCAATATTTCCTAAATTGATTACTGATCAGGGGACCTTCGGTCTTCATCGATACTCCCTTAAGATGGCTTAAAAGACCAAATAACTACCGCAGATTGACGTGCAGAAGGCACGAGTGGCTTTTGAAAGGTTTGCTCCCTGCTTCTGGCAGGCTTCTGCTATAATTAACAGCGAATTTTCGCACAGGTTACCTCCCCCTCCACTCAAACATCCTCCCAGTTATTTTTTCCCCGAGCCTTCTCACCGCTTTCCACACCTTTTCCCATAAAGGTACTTGAAAACTTATAGGAGCTGAAAAAGAAAGAGGCCATCTTACTCATGTAGGAGTCTGGGATGATTTTCTTGGGTTTGCTGGGTTTGCTTTCCGGAGGATGGAACCGCACCGGCTTTTGCTCCGCCACCTGCGAAATCTCCACTTCGTTAGTCTCATCCGTCTCAGTGATGACGGGATCTTCGTAACGGTAATCTTGTTAGAAGAGGGGATTAAAAATAATTACAACGTGTTCGCATTGATGGGGAAGTCAGACAGGTTCAAGAATTTGAGGGAGGCGATTTGGTTTGACTAGGATCTGGTTTTAAATAGTTGGAAACTCCAAAATGCCAGTGAAAGGCAGCGCGGGACTATCGCCAGGGGAGGTGCGGCACCGGGAGGGGAGATCTGCTCCTCTCCCGCTTCTCTGCGCATGAAGTGGCATTCAGAGCATCTTACAATAAAGGTTTGAAACGAACCCCGCTAATCACCGATATAAAGTGCTGATATTTCGTCTTCTGCTTCCCATACAGCTCTTTCTCTCTGCAGGAAAACACAAATTTGCTAAAGGGCTCGTGCAAAGAGGGCCCTTGTATTTAGGAAGGTGGCCGAAACCTCTTCTCCTCCCACCTAGGTTTGCTTTTCCAAACCACCCCACCAGCACGGCTTCAGCCGATCCTCCGGTAAAGCACGGGTTCTGTCCCGGCTTCAGCGGGTTTATCCCTCGCTTTACCTCCGCCGGAGAAACAAGCTGCCTGCTGTTGCAGCCGGGCAAAGGGATTTGGGAAACTGTGCCAGCAAAATTTATTCCGCTTTGGCCGGTCCTACCCGAAACCGCCGTGCTGCTTTCGTCCTCAGTAACGAGGAGAGGAACGATGCAAACGAAGGGATGATGGATGGTGGCTCCGAGAAGGCTTTCTGCCTCTCGCTGTACCACCGGGACGTCCCCTCTCCTCTCCCCGCTGCAGCCCACCTGCAAACTGGGGTTCTCCCCCCGAACCCCACAGGCTAAAAACGCTAAACCCAACGTTGCAGCAAAATAAACGTCTGCTTTGGGCAAGTCTCCAGGGAACCTGCCTGTTTCCGAGAGCCCAGTTCTCTGCGAAGCAAAACACGTGGGAGAAGAAAAAGGCCCTCAATGCGCCATCCCAGAAAATCCTGCGTGCTAGCGGGGTAGCGCTGCTTCACCGGAGGTTTCAGCGTTAATATTTTTCACTCTATTGACCTCTATTCCGAGAAAACTCCACAGGTCAGGAAAAACCGTCCACGATCCCCTCCTCTTCTCCAAGAGGCACGAATCGCTGTATTCATTTCGCAGCCGTGAAAACCAAGGTGGGGAGAGAGGGAAACGCTCCGTCCCCGGCCCCCGAAGGAGCGGGGCAGGCGGCCAAGCTCTGCCCACCCACGTCGCCTCTGGTAAGCGCTGGAGAACATTCCCTTCCCAAACAAACCCCGCGAGGACGGGATCGCTCCTGCCTGCAGCCTGCCAACAACTCAAAATCCCACCGGAGCTCCCGAGCCAAACCCATGTAAGCTCAGAGCAGTTTCCCCCCTCCCCGATCCAAGCGCTCGCTCTCATTTTCACCGGGGAAAACGCGCCGAAACCGAGCTCCAGATTTTAAGCAGTTCAGGGCTTTTCCGTTTCAGCAGCGGCCGCCGATTTACCACGTGTCGTGATGTCGAAATAGCAAGGATGGCTAATTAAAAGGCACGTAAAGCTGCGGCTGCTTCTAATTAAAAGTTTCCAGGCGTAAGTTTGCGCCAGCCTTTTCCCTCCACCACGTACCTTTGTAGCAGAGGTTGTTCTGGCAGCCTCCTCCGTAGCTCGGCGGGCATTCGGAGCAGGGGCGGCCGGTCTTATACGGGGCTTCTCCGATCCAGTTACCCCTGCAAGCACAGGAGCAATTTACACCCATCAAACGCCCAAATACCCATCCAAGCCCCCGAGACCGCCTGGCCCTAAGGGAGTGGGGAAAACGGGGGTTTTTGCTGCGCTCATCCTCGGACGAGGGGCCGTAAATGGGGAAAAGACGGCCTGTCCCCAACTCTTTCCATCCTTGTGCTGCCTGTGGTTCTCCAGCGATCGCTCGGCCGCTGCCTGCCTGCTGCCTCCATCTGCCTGACACTCGCCTTCACCTCTCTCGGTCATCAGAGCCACAAGTCTCCCACTATTTTCCGCAAACCCCCCAGGCAGCTGTATGGGACATGCTGGAGCACAGCTCTTACCATTTAAAAGCTGCTCCGTTTTCCGTATGGAACCATTTCCAAACGGAAAAACACCAGAAATACACGGACCCTCACGCCAGATCATCTGGGAAGCAGAACGGCGCTTCGCGCTCTCTCCTCGCTCAAGGTGGCCGTCCTCAAGTCCCCAGTTTTGCCTCCGAAGCTGCAAAAACGTCGTCCTGGCCCAGAGCAACTAAGCAAAGACTAAACAACCAGCCTAGGCAAACCTCGTAAGAAAAACGTTCCTCCTCATTTCACCTCCAAGATGACATTTTTAGGGTTTTACTTAAATAAATGCCGTGCAATATCGCTTTTGCGTTAAACTTCTGTATAAATACTGCAATCTCATGTAAACAGAAGTAGATCAATGGATTACTGCGTTCTCCACAAGAAACTACCCAGAAACAAAAGCCCTTTTTGGCACTCCATACTGCAAACTTTAGGGGCTTGAAGGAGCCGGAGTTCAGCCCGTGGCTACGAACCCTTGGGTTATTGCTCTTTCAGCTGTCTCCACCTATAAGGCTAGATGAGGACAATGCGCACTGATGCCAGAGAGAAAAGATTAACCAGAAACTGCAGAAATAGAGTATTTTTCCATCCAGCAGCCCTGAATGGATGACGTGCACATAGCCCAGCCTGCTGTGGGAGCTCCATGGGCGATGGTGTGATCCCTTACGAGGAGCAGGTTATTAAATCCCACCGAAGCACAGCGTGCTCGGTATCTAACGTGGGGAGAGGGGCTTCGACAACCCACCCATAGAGCTCTGCCTGGATCGTGCCATGAGCTGCCAGCTCTATGCCCGCACACCTTTTTTTCTCCGCATTATTCTGCCCTATGATCTTCAGAAGTCAGACGCTCCCCAAGCCACTCCATTTGTATATAGTGATTTCCCTATTCCATTTTGGTTTTAAGTTTTAAATTGCCAAGGACTTGGAGTGGGAATGTTTCTCCTATTAGTCATTAAAGCAGAAAATATTAATTGCCATTGCCAGGGAGGAAACTCCTCCTGGGTGTAGTAGTCGAGAAAGGTGATTTTCATTTTGAAAATTAATCAAACCACCGAGCCAGCTAAATCTTGACTGATGCAGTTATTTCACTTTTTTTTTTTTTTTTAAGCCACGGGGACCTCACCGGCTCCGAGATTTATCTCTTTGCGGCTCCTTGCAGCGGGGCCCCAGCTCGCTTCGCCCCCACCAGCGACTGCCGCGGGGCTGGCTTTGCACTTTACGTTTAAACCAGCAGATTTCCGAGGGGAACGGGACCGAAAACGCCTTACGATACGGCAGCCTACCTGGCCGGCTACGACGGCTGCTGCTGGAGCCGCGCTGAGCGGCGTTAATCACCGCCCCATCTCTCCTCCCGCCCTCCGAGCAGCAGAGCGAGCGAGCGAGCCCCGCTCGGCAGCTCACGCCAGCTCCGTCCTGGCCATCTCCTGCTCCTCCTTCCCATGGCAGGAACATCAAAGCTCCGGCCTGGCCCCGGCCCCTCATTCAGTTTTCCAGGCAACGCTCAGAAGTCTCGAACCGGCTGCCGTCGAAAGAGAAAATTTAAAGCCACAACCACCGGTCTAGACTGCCTGAAATCTTTTCCCCAGATCCTGGGCTAGTTAAGCAAGCTGCCAGTTTTAGGAAAGCTGGAGAGAGCCCAGCTCATCTGCCTTACTTCGGCGAGTAGTTGCAGACCAGGTAGACGGCGTTCTCCCAGATTTCGCCCCAGACGTTCATCTGCTCGCAGACGTTCACGGCACAGCCGATCTTGTTCGTCGTGGCCCAGACTATCTGCAAGCGCAACGCAGTTATTAAAAACGAGCAGACGAGCCCTCTGCGGGCACGCGTTGCGGTGTGGGACGAAGAGGGTAGAGGTACAAAAGCCCTCCGTCTCCTTTACCTGGGTGTAATGCGTGCACATCGAGCCAGTGCATTTCTCGGGGCACCACGGGTTGCACTCGTGGGGATACGGGTATGTGTAATCTTTAACTTCGTCATACCAAGACTGGACGTGGAAAGCCGGAGACCGATACCTGAAGGAACAAAGACAGTTTAAATCACAGAGTTCTGGTAGAAGTTTTCAAACAATACCCGTAGCCTCCTGCCGTGTTGGAAGCTCAGGTTTTTTCACTACAAGTTTTGCTGATTTTTAAATAAAAGTTTCTTAAGGCAAGTTCCGTTCATTGAGAAGGTGTTGCTTAAAGAACCCAGTAACACGGTCTAACGAACAGAAAAAAAAAAAATCTCATTGAAAGTGTTAAAGATGATTTTTTTCCCCCAAGATTCACAGCCCGGTCTCACTTTCTGTATTATTTATAGGTTTGACATGCCCTTCAAGTGCCGCTGACCTGAAATGTCCTCCTGACTTTTCCACACAACTACAAAAAACTTCTAGTTTGGCGGAAAGTTGTATTTTGAAAGTAAACAGAAGTTAAGGTTTGCCAAACATCTTAAACCGAAAGCCATCGTGTACCTATTTCACCACCAGGCAATTTGCTAAATCTGGAAGGACGCTAGCAGTTAATACTGTAAGACCTTTGAAAGCGAGTGGGCTTTTTCACACTCACATCACACCCAGAGTTAGCGCAGAATAGCTGGTGCACTACACACGTACACATTTTTTTTTTTTGCAGCAATTTCCCTCTGCACCAAGCCCCCACGTACGCCGCGTGTACTTTGTGCAAACTATGCACCAGATATTGCAGTCTGTGGCATTGCTGATGCTACTTGTGCCATTTGGGAGAACACAAACGGTGTTAAAACTACCTATAGAAACTCATAGGCATTTTGCTTGCTACGTACACAGTGAGCAAACGGAGCAACCTGCAAATTTTGTATCAGAGCAGCACTTCAAACCCACTGCTTTTTATTGCTTTCAACAGCTCACATGAAGCAAGCGGCCAGAAATATAAATGATATCATTACCAACTGGAGTTTGGTCTTTCAGCCAACTCTTCATTAAAAATCATTCATTAGAAGTATTTTAAAAACATTAATGTCATGATGTCATTAAGTGAATACTTTCCGAATCCTATTTTACAGGAGAGGAAATTGAGGCAATCAAGTTATGGCCCGTTCCTGAAAAAACTGAGATAAATCTGATTTCTTTTTCCTCTCGGTGACTGCAAAGGGAGCAAGATTGGATCTACCTCCATCAGTAACCCATGGCCATCTTGAACGCTTGTAGGAGAGCCAAGAACAGCACGATCTTTTGACTTTGTTTCCAATGGATTAACCACTCTACTTTCCAATCATTATTTAATTCTGCCAATAAAAATGGGCCCGAATTTTATATCGGGCTAATTTCACACTAGCAAATTTCCATTGCTTTCAACCAAGCTCCACCCGATTTACACAAACGTAACTGCACTTCCACCCATTAGGGCTCCTGAGCACATACAAAATGTTTGCTGTACAAAGCAGGTTTAACCTATAACAGGCTTAATGATAGGGGCTTAACAATAAACAAATTTCACCATGAGATGGAGAGGCAAATCCAGTTGGAAGCCTTTCCTAACTGGGACAACAACTCTAGGTTAAAAACTTCCCCAGGAAGTTGAAAAAAAAAAAAAAAAAATCTGCGTTTCCAGTAAAGTGAAATGAGGATCTGGATAAATATTTATGGGAAATACAGCAAGAGATAATTAAGTTCTGAACTAGCAGCTGAGTCCAGACATTGTTCCTGAGAAACTTCAGCTTTCAGCCGGTTCTCAGCACAGTGCCAGAAACCCCCCTGAAACAGCAGATTTAGGAGCAGGGCTTAGGACTTCTGTAGCTGTTCTCTTTAAGGACTAAGAGTGATCTTAAGCACGTTACAGCTGCGTTACCCAGAGATACAGATAAATGGAGTAACCCACATCAATGCTGGTTTGCTGGGAACAGTCAGCCGAAGGTGGCTGCAGATGTTATCGCTATAACCATTTCACCGAAGCAACAGCAATTAGCGATCCTCGGCTTTTCTCCCGTCTCCCCAGTGCTCTACTAAGCATCAACAAGGCACACCTTTCCAACTGGTTCTAAAGGAGGCTCCATAAATTGCTCTTTGCAATGAGCTTGGAGCACCTCAACTCTTACCTGCCCCAGTGAACCGCCAAGTTCTGTCCAATTGACCTGATGAGGGCACTAGGTCCATGGTCCCAGATGCACTGCTGAGCCCAAGCGTGGGCTGATCTTTCCAGCTCGTCATCCCAGGTCTTCAGGGTGCGGGGAGAGAAAAGAACAGGTCAATTCATCATCTCAAGCTTATTAGATCAAGAGACTCAACCAACAGCAGTTAGTGGGGAAGGACTAAAGGACAGCTCACCCCTGGCATCCGGCCTGTCTTTGTGAAGCCAGCACGTCTCAGTGATGTGCCCTAACCTAAAAGCAAGTTTGTCAGGACGTCCCCCCACCACGGAAATGCAGGGCACTAAAGGGTCTCTTATTTTTCCTGCTTGATGCCACGCTTCTTAGGAGATCTTTGCATAGGTCAGCAGAAAACACACCTGGGAAGACCTTGAGAACCCCTCTAAGACTACCCACCCTAAAACACAAGATATTCTTCGCAGATGTTTTTCTAATCTGTTCAGAAAAATCCCCCAAACCATCAAGGATGGAGATCCTAGCACTTCCTCATGACACCCATTTCTGAGATCTGCAAGAATTCTAACATGCACGAACTCTGATGAAGTTCAGCACTATTTTCCATCCACTGTCTTTACTATCAGGACATTTCCAGGCTTTCCCATGAAGTGGAACTCCGACAGTGGATGTGCTCCTGCCCTCCACTACTGACACAGCTGGAGATTTTTGGCCCAACCTCTTAATCAAGGGGTGTGGGTCTGAGTCTCCCGGTCCCATCTCCCCTCCTCCTTCCAGAATAACTGCCGAGTCCACCAACGGATCCAGTCAAATTTAACAGAGGTGGCAAAATCCCAGAGCTGTTAAGCTAATACCACTCTCACTGAAAGAGGCATCGGGTTAGAAGTGACAAATCCCATTTATGTTCCCACTGAGGGAAGGACATTGGTGTGACATCAGTCCTCATTGAATATCACCCAGCTGTAAGCCAAACGAGAGCTCAAACTCGATACAAAGGCAAATCGGAAAGCAAGCTTCACTGGCTCCACTGCCCAGGAGTGTATTTGTTTTAAAGGCCAGACTTGCCGGACCCAGTAGACAGTACCCTGAATTCATTGTGTAATTACTGACAGCTGGTCTATTCAGAACAGTCCTTAGAGGATAATTTGTTGGGATTAAAATATTACCGCACATTCCTACAAATAAAACCAAAGAGAAGAGAGGTCTTGTAATGTGTCTCCAGCCCATTCACGTACCAGCGCAAGATTATGTCCTCTTTGGACGTTTACCATCACAACCAGCTGGTCTTTCCAAGTCCTGTCGTCTCCACAAGAAAAGGAACTTCTGATCTCAAACGTATCAAAGGACCTGTCAGAGCCCATTTGGAGGACTGGAGGGCCTTTAGGCTCTCAAACACATTCAAAAAGCAACAAGTGCTCATTCCGAGTAAGTATCTGAAGACAGTCTCGGGCAGTTATAACTGGGATGGGGAGGGACCGCATGTCCCTGGCTAAGACGACAGGAAAACGCAGTGTCTCCTGGAACTCGGTGTGTCTACACTATCTTTGTAAGGCAAACATGAGCTCATCTAACTGAGCTAACAGCCCAGACCTCTGAGAACAGCTTATCATTAAGCATGCTCAGCAACCCAAATTCCAACAACATCCCAGAGCTGCTCTGAGCTCATCAGCCTGGCTTTGAACTGACCGGTGGCCAAGAAAATTCACATCAGTCTGCAAAACCCTGTGCGGACAAAGCTCTGACAGAGGGAATAAAACCATTTTCCGTCTCAGCCCTCCAACTCCTTGAAGGTGGATGGGATCTGACCCACCACACGCACATTTCCAAACCTCTGTTCGAGCAGACTATTGCAATTGTGCCTAGACACACAGCTTTTTGTGGTCTCCCACTTTCTGCACTAGGCAATGACCAGCCACAATCCACCTTCCCATCCAACACATAAGCCACAGAAACTCTCCCAAGACATCAGCGCTTCAGGCTTTCTAGCAGAGCGTTATTCCCTGCAGCCTCAAATGCAGAGATGTTCCAAATCTCCTAATTTAATGCAGAGACGTTATGAGCAATAGGCCATTAAATGGAAATTGATGTGAACATATGCATTACATCTTCCTTTGATGCCTACGGATAAAATAAATTAACTCGGACAAAAGATACTCAACAGGCAATTGGGAGCGAGCTACGTCTTTGCATGGCTTTGTGCTTGATGAGTAGAGAAGCTCATTTCTGCAGGCGTCAGATTACAAAGCCACCCCATTTAAATTAGAGCAGTTATTTGCCTCTTGCTTCTCAGACGTGAATGCGGTCAGGAGGCTGGAATTATTTCAGAGCAATAAACATTAAAAAAAAAAAAAAAAAAAAGAGAGATTTCAGACTTTCCCAGCTACGCTTGCAAGAGTTCTTTATGCCAATATTCAAAGCAGTATCTAGGAAGACTACTGAAGCCAGAGGGGCAGTGTACGCCTATGCTTAAGCAGAGATAGAGAAACCTTCAGGTATGTGTGATTCCAAGTGATTTAGCACATGGACTCTCTTTTTTTACTCCTGCAAATCTGTAATGGCCTTTCAAAGTACAGTATACACCGTCTATGTAAAATACATGCCTGGCACACGCACACTATACGACAATTTGTAGGTTCAGATTTAATAAGAATATATCCCACAAGGAGTCTACTTACTCAGCCTAACTAGTCTGTAAATCTAACCCCAGACACCTGAATTGTAGTGATCGGGTTACTCGCACATTTTTCTCCCCGGCTTAGACTTTTTGCAATACTGGCAATTTACTTTGAAAAGTGGCATGGGAGTCCAGGACTGACATGTACTGGCAGAAGCTTGGATATGCTTTGCTAACCCACACAGAAATACTATCCCATCCCGACAAGGAAAGTCACCACCCTACGGTTTAGAGGAAGGATGCATACCTTACACATGAAAACAAACTATTTTCCTTCCAGCAATCTGTACTGAGAACAATTTTGTTTTATCCAGCTGTCTTTGAGGCCTCCGCAAGAGGAAAGATTTCTGCCTTTCATCACTGCTGAAAGCCATCTGACTAAGCCATCTTAAAAGGTCACGATGTCTTAAGAACTATTATGTCCTTTTTACTCTGGGTTTATTAACAAGGAGTTTGTTTTGCTCTTGGAGCCCATCCACTGCTGTGACTGCTGTTATAAAGTCCAAACCCACAGTGGAAGTGTCAATCGTAAAGCTGTTCGAGGGGTTAAGGTAATTCTGTATTTGACCAGCTTCGTCAGGAAGATGTACGCTGCTCACTCATTTTCCATTAACACTGAATACCTGTGCTAGCTTTCAATTAATTATGCAAACCCAGCAGCAAAACTGTTTCTTTCTTCATTTCTTCACTCCACTTTACCTTTATCCCGTATATATATAATTCTTCTGATCTCCAGATAAGTCATGGGACTCACTGCATTATTGTTTTCTTATTAACAGCCTCCACCAACTAAAGTTCATCCTGTAGTAGGTAAATATGTCCTTTTCCTGGAATATATTAGCTCCCCTTGCCACTTTAGTTCACTTAAACACGTCAGATATGGAGCTGGGAGAAAGGACTTTCGCAAGGCAGCGTTTGGAGGTCGATGGGCAAGAACAAGTTCTACCTACTTATCCACAAATCAGCACCGCACGTCGCCTGTGACGCTCCACACCGGCACCAAAGGAAAAGAGAAAAGTTTATCTAGGGTACTAAAGACAGGCCATCCTCTTAAACGAGTCCAAATGAGAAATGTCCTATGCAGAACAAAGGATTAAAGTGAAATTCACGTTCAGAATACACACAGCATTTCCAAGCAATATTGGGTAAACACGAATACATGAAAGACTGATTATAGCCTTTCCAAGTAGCACCATCTTATACTCAAGCTTCTTTCTTCACAGCATATAAGGCCCTTTCATTTACCCTCAATCGCCCATGAAAACCACTAGAAAAGCACACCGAGCAAAGGCAAATATAAAAGTGTAACCTTGCTGCAAGCGTAAACAGCAGTCGGCCAGTGGACAGCCCGCAACGGCAGCCCTCTCAGATCCTCAAAGCCAACAAAAACACATTTGGCTTTCTCATGCTTTGTGTTTACTTTCTGGAAATTAATCAAGTCACCTCTTCTCTGGCAGTACAGGATAACGCGAGAGCTCGCTGAGAGAGAGAGATACAAAGCACCGGTCCTTAGAAAGGCGTGCGATTTCTGACAAAAGTGGGATGAAAGACCAGGGGTGTGAACGCTCATGGAGACCAACTGATGGACAGTTGTCCTTCCTCTCTGCCCTCCCTTCTCTTTTCCTTTTCCCCACAGTCACAAAAGGCAGGATTTTCCATTTGCAGCACTCATTTCAGCACAGCTGGCAAACAATTTTATATTACATTTAGTGTACTTTTCTTTTACCCTTTTAAACGTGGTCTTAACAAATCATTAATCATTTAATCCGTCAGCAGGAGCACACAGTTGAAGTCAGACTAGTTTCAGTCATAACTATATTTGCACATTGGGAAAAGGCACACACACACAAAAAAAAAAAATTATTTGCCTACATAATTTTCTGGCCCTGCAATATTTTGATGGCATGTCAAAAATAGCTCAAAGTAGGGTCTCTGGCATCAGGTGAAAAAAAACTATTCATCTGAATTGTTGATGGTGAAGGCATATTTCATACTCATACTTTTAAATTCTCCCTCTGAAGTGGGAGAATACATTGACCAAACTTTTATTTTGGTTTCTTGAACTACAAAAAGCCAATAGCACTGACCCATCCACCCATGAACTCCCGAAGTCTTTCCAGCTATTTCCAGTGATTGAAATTCTTTGCAGATTAAGCAACATTCCTCAAGCCCTGTTTCTCTAAGGTCCTGAGCAGATTCCCAGCAGCACCACAGATGCTTGGCTCGCATCGATAATCTGTGGTGATCAGCGTATGACAAAAGGGCAGATGCTACCTCCGGCGTTGGGTGGTAACTGATGGCAACCCAAAGACCACCAGAAGTTTCTCTGAGCAGACTGTGGTGTCCCGAAACACCAGTCACAACGGTCTGAAAGCTTTCACAGGGAGAACGTGGGTTAAACACTAGGGAAAATTTGATGCTTTTATGACATTAAGGTAATGGAAGAACCTGCTGAGGCAGGCTGTGGAATTACCATCACTGGAGATGCATCCAGGGCTGGGCCAGACGCTAGTTTATGAATAATGGAACCAGTCCTGAAACTATGCAGCGGATGGACTCGATGACCCATTAATGGCCCTTTCCAACCAAAACAGTCCAATGATCTAACGCATCTTTCACTCTGGAATGAAACTGCTCCAGGAAACCTCTTGAGAAAAACTTACTTTAGAGGAAATTGGCTACACCTCTTGCACCGTAAAGAAGATTAAAATAAAGTTAAAAAAAAAAAAGTAATAATAAAGTTAGGTATCAGGAGCTAGACTCACCATGTATTCCATATTAGAGGCCGCTGGGTACACTTGACCTCTCAATTTATTGTGGAGCATCAATATCTCCTGTCTGTCTGAGAATAAAATGGCTCTCTTGGATCTGGAGTGAGTTTCCCCATCCTGGTATTTACTCAGAATGCTTTCCAGGTGACTCGAGTTGTGCAAGATAAAGCATTCGGCTGCCTTTGTCAGGAGCAGTACACATCCAAGAGGAAGGATCCAAGGCAGGGCAGGATTCATGCCTCCTCCTCTACAGCCAGCAGATGCGGAGACGAAGACGACGGTAGGTTTTCTCGCAGGGACTCCCGTGGCTCACTGTGGGTCTGGATTTTGGGGAGAAACAGGCAGTCAGAGCAGTGCCAGAAAAGCTCTCAGTGCATATGTCCCCCAACGATGAAGCCACAACAAGCCAGATTTTTGCTCGGAAAAGGGAGGTGCCTACAGTCTCAGCAATTATCGTTCACCCCAGTGACAGGAAGACCTGAACGCCACCGTAAGTGATGGGAACTCGGTTTATTACACCGGGGAACTCCACCGACACCGCATTGGGAGCGAACATTACCCAGGCACGGCGGTGGATGCCTTCTCCACCAAAGATGCCAGGGGTGCAGGAGTCCCCCAGCAATGCCCAGCAGCTCTGAATAATCCCAGCTCCATCCCTTCACAGGCGGGGAGACATTTGAAGCTATTCGCCCAAAGAGCAGCTGTTAAAGTGAACAGATATGAATAAAAGGGAAAGTAAAATTCCCAGCAAGCCAGATCGCAGAGGTCAGACATCAGCAAGAGCTATTTCGGAGGCCCCCGCTCTGCCAATAGACTCCAGCAGAGCAGCTGCCAGACTCTGTGAAAGCGGCTGTTTATGTGAAATGTCACCGTAACGTCGAACAACCGAAATCCCTGCTGGCGAATGACGCACCGGGGTGTTCTTGCTGACGCATCGCTTTACGGCGGGCGGGAGCACGGCCAGCGATATAAATTATGATAGATTAGGAGAGGAACCGGAGCACCCGACCTCCCCCGGTCAGAAGATTAGGTGTTCCCATGCACACTCGGTAGCTGTCAGCACTGAGGGCACGGAAAGATGGTCTTGATTTGGCCATCGCTGGGTTTGAACGGCTTCATTTAATCCCCATCCCCTCCCTTGCTCCATGGTGCTCCCGCTCCACCTGCCATTTCCAACCTCCTCCTCCCTTCCTCTCCCCCCCGCCCCGACTTCTCCATCTTATGAGCCTTGTGCATCTTGGCTGGGTTTATTTAGATCGTGAGCTATTCGGGGAAGGAAATATGCGCTGCTGCATGGCTCTGCAGCACCCAGTGCTCTTTAGGTGGGATCTCAGAGCCACAAGAGCAGAATCAATCCATCGGCGCAATGAGCATTCGTACAGACGGTGCGAGCACAGCATCTCTCTCCTTAGGGCTAAATTTTGGAAGAAAGCCTCCCCATCCCCGTCTTCAACGCTAGGTGAGGATCCGGTTTTGACAGCACTGTTACAAGACACGCTGAAAGCATTCCTACGCAGCATCAGAAAACAAACCCCAGATGAGCAGGAATTATTCGAGAAGTTTCAGCCCAGTGACACGGGATTTGGACACGCTGAGACTGGACGAGTTGGAAACCATCCGAAGCAGGGAAGTGCCTTCCAGCTCCCAGCTGGAAAAGCTACGTTCGAGCACAAAGTCCCAAACCCTCTGCTCCCCAGACCCAGCACGACAGCATCCGTGGAGGACAGCGGCAAGCACGAGGTGCTTTGCACGGGTGGGGATCCCCAAAAACCTCGGAGGCCATTGAGAACCCCTGAAAACTTGTTGGCTGTCTACGCAAAAGAGACAAAGTCCCTGTTTGA
This sequence comes from Aquila chrysaetos chrysaetos, assembly GCF_900496995.4. Taxonomy (NCBI): domain Eukaryota; kingdom Metazoa; phylum Chordata; class Aves; order Accipitriformes; family Accipitridae; genus Aquila; species Aquila chrysaetos. Next base: position 3,936,728 of record NC_044012.1, read on the forward strand.
GGCTTCTTACTTGTACTGTGTTAAGGCAGATGAAAACCAGCTGCCCTCAGTCTCTCTCCAGGCAGAGCATTAAGCCTTTGCCTCTGTAGAACAATGCGGGAACGTAATTTGCTCAGGTTAGGTAACGGCTTCTCATTATTCCCTGCTCTGCAGAGCAAGTCAAACACACACGCCTTGTCCCCAGCTCCAGGCACACCTGAAAGACAGGACGTTCGGCGGCGGCGGGACAAATATCGCTTTAACCTCATCCTCTCCTCAGCCCTGTTTGTTGGCATTTGCTTCCCCCCAAGCAGGAGCCCAACTTTCTAACCCGGCTACAGAGGGGTAGGGGAAGCAAAAACGAGCTGTTGCTTTTGTAGACTGTCTGACCCAAATTCAGGGAACAATTCCTACTTTGAGGCACTTCCCCAAGAGTTTAAAAATAGATGCTCTGCCACAGCCATTTACAATGTGGCCATTTAGCACAGGCAATTTTAACTGCAGCCTGCCCTGTAGGTAGAGCAGGCAGGAACAGACAGCTAATATACGCTGCAGTCGTACCCCTTCATTTGGCCGGGTGCCCTTTGCTAAATAGGAGCCCGTATCCACCACCCATTTAAGGCAAACACTGAACTTACAGAAGGGGCAGCTTGAAAAAAATCAGCTGTAACATCTGAAAGCCCAGAAGAGCTGCACCACTCACGGCTACGCAACGAAGCCAACGCGTCTGGTTTCGTGATCCAGCCAAAACTTTGCAACAGATGGTGCTTTATTCCTCGGGATGTTCTTCCCTGTATCCCATCTGCGAGCGAGGGGATACTAGTACCTCTCTAAAATTAGGTCACTTTGGCACTGTCTTCTTTTTCACTTGGGGCGTGCAGGTCCCTGCCTCTGCTTTGGCTCGAAACGGGGAGCGCTGAGCATCCAAAGGAAGGATGAAGCGATCAGAGAGGGACGGGGAGCAAAGAGCTCCCCGGCCAGATTAATTGAAAGCAGCGGGAAGATGCTCACATTTCAGCAAGGTCTCATTGATTTCAGATGTCCATCCGTTTGCCTGTCTTAATATCCTCGTGCCCAGGTGCAACGAAACACTCGGACATGTGTTAAAGCTCAGCCGGCCCAAGTGCCCTGCAGAGCCTCTGGGCTGCATCAGACACTCCTCGTCAGGGAAGATCGAATTTATATTGCCTTGGAGTTGGGATTTGACATTATTCAGAAAAAATTATCACCTGACAGTCAGCTGAGGAAGTCTCTGCTGTTGTTTTCAAGGGTTCGAGAGGAGCATTAGCACAGCCTGCCTTGAAACGCATCAGGCCCTTGATACTGGTGCCAGGTAAACATCTGGGAGCAATCAGAAACGCGTGAGTCGGCAGAAACCGACTCCTTAATACGCTGTAAAGCCTGTCCAAACTGGGGACAAAGGGGAGGCCTTCTTCTGGGGTCTGAGGAAGTTAAAAAGCAGCACCGGACTTTGGAAAAAACTTATTTTTAGAAAGCTATTCCCCCAGCTAATGGATGGTGTCTGCACTTCACGGAAAGCAGAAGAGCTGGTAACATTTGAAGCCTGGCATGCAGCACTGCCTGCTAAAGCCACATGCAGGCTGACTTCTGTACTTCATTATGTCCTCGCTTCACCTTATTCCTTATGGCTAGTGATCTTTAACTCTCTCCCTGGTAAAGTATGCGAGTAGGTCTCTACTCCTTGGTTATGGAGGACATCTGCAGCTAAAATATCCCAGGGCCTGTGGAGCTTTACACGGAACAAGCTGACAAGGCAGGAAAATGCAAGAGTTAGCAGGGGATGCCTGCAAAGCATCTAAAACAGCAAAGCAGAAAAGAGTTAACCTGGGATCAGCTTCTAACCTGTGCAAAGAAATCCAGTGTTAAAGGCACAACATACTTAACGCATTAAAAGCCAGGTCACCTATTTAACCGAGATGCACGCATTTCGAGCTTTGAAGAATTGCGCCGGCTTCGAAAGAAAAGCGGGATGACAAGTTCTTTGACACAGGACATAACGTTGTGTGCACAGAACACACTATGCATTCAGCATCTTCAAGGCCACGAGCCAAAACATCTGGATCTCCCGTTACAATCCACTCCCACAGAACTGAAGTGGGTGAGTTTCTACGCAAAACCACATGGAAAACCCACTGGTAACAGACACAACATGTGGCGACACTGTGAAATTCCTTTTAGACAGGACTTTAGAGCAGAGTTGCATAAACACAGGCTTCCTGGAGCGGAGTAGGTGTGCCCATGGGTAGTCAGCTATTAGAGGCTGCTACAGCATCCCCTGGATATTCTCTATTTGTGCAGAAATCCACTCTTGTACTTGCAAACTCCTCCCATTCATTCAAGATTAATGTTTATTAATCTTGCATTAACCTCTGCAAAGCATACATAAGGGAAGCTCGGACAGTATTGTGCTATTTTATACCATGCAGGCAACTTTTTGGAGAAGTTACTAAAACTGTGCCTTCTTAATAGAGCCATTTCTTGCACACACACACCCACCCCCTAAAACCACATTTCAGAAGCAGGGACCAAAGCTTACACTTACCTCGCTGAGTACTTCCAAGTCCCCAGGAAATTGCAGCTCCTCCAAGCCTGCTTGTGGAAAATAAATTATATATCTGAAATATTTAAACTAGGAGGAGGGGAAAAAGGATGAAATAAGCCTGAGGAGGTGCGAGATGTGCAAGGTCTCAGCTCAGCAGCTCGTCCCAACTGCAGTCTCACAGAGCTCCCCAGTGGTATTTATGCTCTCCAGGCAAAGAGGACAGTCCTGGATCGCCCTGTTTGGCAACGGGCCTGGAGTAGTAACGAAAAGAAGGGGGGGAAAAAAAAAAAAAAAAAAAAAAAAAAAAGAAGGGGGGGAGAACACCACGAAAAGGAGGCAGGAGTAAAAAGCAGAGGGGTGTCGGATAAGTTTGAAGATAGTCATTGGGGCTCAGCAAATTAGGGCCATCCTCCCAAAGGCGGTAACGCAATACCCGGGGAAGGGGGAGGAGGAGGAGGAGGAGGAGGAGTGCAAGCAAATGATCATATAAAAGGGTTTTGCTTTGCTTTCCCCTGCAGCCAGCTCGCAGCCCGGCCGGCTCCCCGAGCATCCTCCCCGCTGCCGAGGGGGGACCCCGACGCCTCGGTGAGGGGCTCCGGTGATGAGGGAGGGGTCATTCGAGAAAGGAGGTTTTATTTTTTCCCAGGTCAGCCATTTCCCTCTTCCCCCCACGGGAAAACCCCACGGCGGGTCCCGTCGCTCCAGGGCTGAGACAGCTCCGCAGGACCCCACGGCGAAGCGGGGTCCCCAGGTCTGGCAGCGGGGCCGAGCTGGGGTCCAGCCCCCGACAAACCCCACGGCAGCTCCCCCCTTTTTTTTTTTTTTTTTTTTTTTTTTTTGCCAGAGCTGGCCTTTTGCTGGGAAACAGGAGATTTCTCACCCTCTGCAATTCGTTCCGGCAGCTTCTGCCAGCGCTGCTGACATTCCCAGCACAGAGCTGCGGTTCAGCCCTGCCGTTCCAGCACCTACAGCAGGAATTACAGAGAATAAGGAAAATAAAGTTAGGGAAACATCAAGGCAAGGCTCACCTCTTCCACTGCGCGGCTGATGCCCCAAAAGCCCCAGCTTTCGCATCGAGCTCCGTGCCTGCGTCCACTGTCGAAACGCGGTTTTACTCCCTGTGAAAGGAAACGATTGAGCAAAAGACAAGCTGAAAGTTCCTTTTTTTTTTTTTTTTTTTTTTTTTTGGTAAACAAACAGGAAAAAATAAACCAGTATCATGAATGTATTACAGCACCTCTGCGGCAGCGGGATGCTGCGGTGCTGAGCACCCAGAGTGAGCAGGTCCAGGCATCCCACCCATGGGAGTCCCTTGGGGTCCTCATCCAGCTGTGCTGCGGGGTCCCCACATCTGCTGCCACGAACCCAGGGTGACCCAGCCCCAGCCCGGAGCCAGGGGAGCACCCATCTCCCGGATTTGGCATATCCAAAGCAAAGCAGCTATGATTTTTTCCTAATCCACTGTCCAGTCCTCCTCTCTCCAAAGTTCTTGGGAAAAGAGTCCTTCCGTTCTTCTAAACGGTCAATATTTATTTCTTTGAGCAAAACACCAACCACTTTTGTTTACTGTTTACAAGAAGGGAGCTTACAAGCTATTCTGCTGCTGAGCAGCTTGTTTAAAGCCCAGCAGTGCTCAGAAAGCAGAATGACATTTATCAAAGTTGTTCAACAGTGCATGAGCAAACCAGAAAATAGCAAATATTGGCAGCTGAGAGAACAACTCCATTGAGCAAAGAAAACAACCCCTCTGAAGTCAGCTCCAAGACCTATCTGCTGATTTAATCTCTTACACCATTCTCCTGAGAACTTTTCAAGTAGCAGCAGATCATCATCACTTGGGGTGTATCTTCAGCACCGTTCCTGGTCTGTGTCTTTTAAATTGAGTCATAGCCGAGACATGGGGGAACCAGTCCTCACCAGTCAGTCCCTGGTACGGCCACGACACCCCTTCTGGCTGCTCTTCCCCACTGGCCACATTCTCCCAGCTGTATTTACAAAGAGTTTCAAAACAAACTATGTGTGTGAACCGACAACATATGGTCCATCATTTGGACCTGGCACTTCTACCCTGCTAAGAGCGATTCAGCGCCAATTTGGGCAGCTCGCTCCCAAAAAGGCTCAGATGCTGCCACCAACATGGGCAATTCAAAGACCACACAGAACTGGGCTGACAAGAGGTTCTACACTGCTTTACATTAAAATCACTGTATCCTCCTTTTTCTTTTTTTTTTTTTTCCTTGCTCCTCTGATTCACACTGGATCAATGACTTTGCTGTATTTGCAGAAGTCTTATTTCACCAGCTGAAAGATGCTGTAGCTCCTGGTTTCCTAATTTCCCCCAAATAACGAGGGCCAACAGTGGTGAACCATCGTGCCCCCCCACAGGCTGCCACCCCCAAACCACGCAGCTCCACAGCCCTGACTCACAGCCCTCAGAAGGTGCTGTTCACTCCAGTTACCAGAAAGTTGAATTAACTCATTTTAAATCTCACGTACAAATGGTTTCCAGATCTCAGGGAAACTCAGTATTTCATAATCTCCACAAATGTTCCTATGGGAAATTAATCCCAGTAGGATGGTTTGGGCTGTCTGACTTCTCCATCAACTCTGCTGCTTTACAAAGACTCGTTTTTTTAATTTTTTGTTTTTAACATCCACCAGTATGGTTTCACTGTACAAGTCAAACACGGTGCACGGTTGTGCTTAGGGATGAGCACAGCCCGGAACGAGACTTTTTATCCACCTCATTTTGTCTCGAGTCAGCAGTTTCAGGTCATACATTTGACCAAAGCCAAAACAATCAGAAGTTACTTTTAATCATTCAGCGTTATTACCGCCTTGATTATAACGTCTCCATTTCATATGTGGTAAAAGCCACATAAAGCAGGCTGCATATATAAGTATATATTAGGAGAGAAGGCTTTTAATGCAATAGCCAATGAATAGGAAGAAACAGAGATTTCACTATGCCCTCCTAATGGAACATGCAGACAGTATGTCTTGATTTTCAACTTCAACTAAATTCCCCTTTATTTCCTATTCAAATAGTAGCTCGGTAATAACAGCACCGAACACGAGCAGGGGCAGAGCGAAGAACAGGGCGAGAGACTGAAAGCCCGAGTGCTAACTCCTGTTACTATCTGGGTTTGACTCCTGCTCCAGAACAGAGGGAGTACAAGGGGAATAACGGGGATGAAGCAAACCCTGTGGCAAGAAGAAACACGCAGAAACTTGGCTGTAATCATGTACAAGGAGAATATAATGGAGAAGACCAGCAACCCATCGGCTACCCCCGATGGACACCGGGCAGGCAGCGGCACGGCCACGCTCGTGTTTGGGGGAACCATCCTCAGCTTTTCTGTCCGCTTACGTTTCCCCTCCAGTCTGGGCTTTATCTCTACTGGAGGACGATGCAGGGGGGTAGAGGCGGCCGAGAAACCTCTGCTGTGTTTGTCCTGCCCCTCCGCAGGGATGAGATGAAGATGCTCTTGACCGTACGGCATGATGCTGCCTCGGAATTATACGGAGGCTGCTCCAGCAGATGAATTAAGAGCGTGGGGATCCCGAATCACCGAAGCGAAAGCCAGGCATTGATAGATTTACTCCCAAACACAACTAATATTTGGCACTGTGAACCCCTATTTATTCTCTCTTGCTGTTCTCTTCTTTTGGGACAGCTTCCCCAAACGTTTAATCTGCTGATGATACGCAAGAAAACAACTCCCCACAAAACTTCCCAAAGCTTGTGCTGGTTTGTCAGTGCCCAGGTAAAAATTGAGGTAAGACGAGGAAATAAGCACACAAGCAGCAGCCGTTTCAGAAAATTTTGGGGGCACCGCTGACCGCGCTAAGTACAAGTGAAACGTGAACTAAAAACTACAAAACACCTCACCTTGTTATTGCAGCTCACCACATTTCCTGGTTACATCTGCAGTGAGAGATGTTGAAACACGCTGTTTTAATACTAAAGTAATGAGTACAGATCCGCAGACTGAAACAGTTAAGAAATATTAACCCAATGCTCATTTTTGGAGATTTCACTCCCAAAGAGAGAAGGTGAATTGCAATCGCAAGCTCCGTAGCCATTGCATCTGGCGATTTGCTAATACAAATTCTTTCCAAACCCCTTTGGGTCATTGGAAATAGCCTGGAATAAAACCCACAGTTGCATGAATCCCCAAACATCTTGGGAACACCCAGTGCATGTCGAAGGCGTACGCTTCATTCCTGTTCAAAACAAGAGAGAGATTTATACCAGATTTATGAAGATAAACCCCTTGTCGACAGCCCGGGAGCTCCCTGAAGTCTGGGCAGCAATTTTGGCAGCAGCTGAGAGCTGGAACACCACGAAAGTCGTGTGTGCCACCACTGCCCTCTGCTGCAGCCCGTCCCGCCTCGGGAGTGACAGCATCTCAGGGGGATATTGTGGAAAACAGTAGTTTCTTAATTAAAAACCGCACGATCTCCCCATACCCCCCAAGCACCTTGTGCTTTTGATAATCTTTCATCCCCCACCCCATCAAATCATTCCCCATGCGGACCTGGCTCGTGGCGTAAGATTTCTCTAACAGCCTTTTGGATTCGCACATCCAAAGTTTCCAGTTTTGAAAACTTGAGGTCTTAATGTGCGTTTTTCAAAAACCATTTCTTAAAACCTGGTTTAAACATCAGTAAACAACCACCAGGTTGGTGTATTGGGGGGGGGCGGAGCGTGTCTTGGGTGTTGGTTTGGTTTTTGGTTTTTTTTTTTTTTTTACATAATCCCTCACAGACAAAGCAAATAATCAAAAGGCTGCAAAATCCTTCTTTTGCAACAATGGGAGGAGTTTAATATAGAAAATAAAAATTGTGGTTATGTGTTCACATCAGACTATTGCCACATACTTTTTAGTCTTTTTCTTCCTTTGAGTAATAAACTGCAGAAGACAGATTTTAGCAACAAGTGCATTTGTAATATCCTTAGTGAAAAATCAAAAAATTAATACCATCTGAACAACTTCCATTTCATACTAAGAGAGGATTTCAACACTTGCTTTTTAAACTGGCAATTACTCATTGCCATTTCTTTAAAATAATTAGTAACACTTGTAACCTGTTCGTGTTAAGTTAAATGTAGAACTGAATATAAAGACTCAGAGTGAACTGCATTTTTACAGCAGGAGCTCCTCTTTTATAAAAGTTGTCAGGATCAGAGAAGACAACATGTCTATACAGGTCTTTTATGAACAGGAAAGGTCTAGGTTGTATACCAGAACTTGAGTTGTGATATAAATTCATTTTCTATTCTTTTACCCCAGGGGATAATGCACAGGACATGAGAGAAGCCCCTGGAGCTCCCACAGCTTCAAAGGAACACAGCACTGTTCAACACCAAAAACCTCCTGATAGCAAAAAATATCAAATAGGATGTTCTCAGGACCAAGCATGTATTAGGCAAATCTATATTAGGTGATTAAACTGTAATTTAAATACTGTAATATTAATCCATCACATATGCAGCAACTCTAAGCAAACCTCAGCAGTAGCATAAGCACAGCTAAATGAAATACTACTAAAATCTCATTAATTGTACACCAGTTCGTTCTTTCTCATCCTAGTCTTCGTTTCTTCTTCGCTTTACCCTTTTTAAGCTATTTCTGCTGTGCTGGACTCCACTCGAAACCGCTCATCACAAAGAGGAGTCCACTCCAGGTTGAACACTGTCGTTTCTGAGGCTGATGAGTCACCTATGACCATGAAGACTCGTTTCGTTATTCACGGGAAGACTAAGACTAATACAGCATTTCCTTCCCAAAGGATAACAAAATGCAGGACTTCAGAGAGCAAAAACCTGAACTTAATTTCAATGTACATTCCCAAGTCCTGGCAAAGCCTTGCTGCTTGCAAACAGCAACCATCCCCCCTAAATAAAAAATAAAATTATTGTTATTATATCTGTATTTTTAATACACCCTAATGACAAACCCATCCACAACTGGTTAAGACATCTGTAAACAGTAAAAGCTTTGTGCTAGGAAATCCCTCACCATCGGGAGTCCTGTTAGTGCAAGAGTAGACCAACAACACGGGGTGCAATTTGTTTCTACTAAATATACCCGTTGTCCTACCTGCAAACTCCAACCTGTAGTTTTTGAGTAACATGGGTCAAAACTCACCAGCCAACCATCTTGTCCAGTCAAAACCAAAGTTAATTGCAAGGACCTGATATCAAAGTAATATATTAATTACTGATCACCTGCAATTTTATCTGGACTATTCTGGTACGCCTACACTACCAGAAAGGTACCTTTTCACAATCCACTGGAGATACAGGTGAATATTCAACACAGCCACATGAGGAAAAAAAAAAAAAAAAAAAAAAAAAAAAGATTTCTGCAGTACAGAAAACTATTTCAACCAGGGTGCAGAAACAGGACATGAATAATAACCAGTACAGAACAGCAATTTCAAAACCTCATTTCTTTCCTATTTGGAACACCCCCACCCCCCAACCCACTTCCCCCAGATTTCAAATTCAAAGCAGAACCAATGTCTCACCAGCACCGGCTCTGGGGCAGTTCCCATCATGGGCAGCCCTGCATTGGGAAACCCTGGAAGCTCCAGCCCTTTGGCAGCCCCCGGCACACTGCCTCGGTAGCCCCAGCTTTGGGGCACCGTGCCCAGTGAGCAGCCAGGAGCTGAGGTTTTCCCTGCAACTGGTCAAAATCAAACCAAGCTTTGGACAGAAAACTGTTACAGAGTTGGTGGAATGTCGCCAAAAATCAAGAACAGTGTCTCAGTCGCAACCTTCAGATCAGAAAATACTAATAAAATTTGCTGATCAATGAAAAGATAACTATAGGTTTGGATAGCCAACTGACAAAAAAACCATAAAATTTTCTCAGCATCGGGATTGCGGTAGTGATATAAAGTTAACATGGCCTAACAATTCAAGAAAGAAACAGAAGATGATCCATCTGAAGATCACCCAACTTTGAGCAGGCAGAAGAGGACCACCACAAACAGCCTCGCCCCGGCCACGGGGCTGGACGCTCATTCCTGACACGGAACAGCATCACCAGCAGTGATTCACAGGCAGGAAAGTCCCAAGTTCTCCACCGTCTGATGAGAGGGAAGAAAAGTCAGAAGGCAAATCAGGAGGGTTTTCTTCAGCAAGCCGTACTGCCCAACCAACACCTGGGCAAGTCGCAGGAATTTTGTTTCCGCTACAGGAGCCGCACATCCACCACGACTGCCCTACACAATGAAATCGCGCAAACTACAGCCATGATTTAACACCTCCACCTCTAACTCCCTCCAAGAAGGAGCCATGAACGACCTTCCCCTCTTCTGTAAAGTGACCGATTGCTGTTTGACTTGGGCAGAACACGCAAGAGCGTGTCAATGGGCACATGCTGAAACCTAAAGGCATTTACAGGGCTGCTTCCTTCTCTTGAAAAAGCTAACACTGCTTCTCACCAAAGACCTGTGCCCATCTCCTGGACAGACAGGCCATTCAAAGTAAAACGAAATCAGCAGTTTAAAGAAATGCTGAAGGAAGTTATTGGAACACAGTACCTGTAAAATTATGCAGCTAATTTTATTTCCACAGCTTTGCGGAAAATAACTTTTTTTTTCCTAAACGTCACTTTCAGAAGCGAACAGTATTTGGTCAGAGTATCAGCAGTTTAACCTTTTATTGACAATCCCTGTTAAAATTAGCCCTGTTTCACTGGCTACAATTGTTAACACAGTTTTCCAATGATGCAGTAAGCAGGTAACACCACTATCATCAAATGAAGGATTAAACATATAGATTTTTTTTTTAATCACGTTCAGCAGCAGGGAACACAACAGGAAGCTGATCAAGGCAACATTTTTACCAAAGTTTTCAATGAAAAATGTCAACTGGCTAAAGAAGGGAATATTTTAGTCAAAGGTAAACAAACCAACAGCTACCTCCAAAAGAACCGTGCAAGGCTTTCAGGTAGGATACAGAAGAGAACCAATTCCCTCTTCTGGCCAAGGGGCGTTCAGCCCGGGGACCACCACGTCCCGGGTGCGGGCCCTGCGTCAGACTGGTAGCTGTTCTGGGCTGACTGGTCTCCTCTCCCGTTCCCTCTCTCCTCTCAAAGTTCAGTTCCAGCTCAGCGCCTAATGGGAACATTTCTGAAGTTTCAAGAAGTTGTGAGAGACAAAATCATCTGCCCTTCATCTGGGGAACGCTATCTACACCTTGTGAAAGTGCTACACAGCAATTTTTCGAGTTTTCAAGGGTAGAATTTACACTGGAGGAAAAACAAATCCCACACACACGCACACCTTAAACCAACTTTGTGACTTTTATTGATGGGCGACAACTTTATACTTCTAGATATCACTAAACTGTGTACAATTAGGAACTCAACATTATAGGAGAGCAGACAGCAAAATTAAACAAAGCAGACTTAAAGAAATATCAATCTTAATTATTTTGCCCATTTTTTTTAATTTCATGTACACAGAAGCATAAATGCAGTTTGAAATTTCTTAATAGCAATAAAGTTACAATCACCCATCTATATAGACTAACATCTTAACTCCAAATATTTGATCTGCAATGTGTACTTAAGCAGTTTCTCATCGCACAATTATTAAAATGTGTCTTCCTATTAGGAACCAGCAACTCTGCAATTTGTACGTTTGTACATTTTTTGAAGCACGTAGGACCATTTCCATCTCATACACATCGGCTCATATTTTACCACTTATCAAAAACTATTGGGGAAGCAGAGAGCACTTTTTATTTTTTTTATTTTTTTATTTTTTTACTTAAGTAAAGATAAAACATTTTCACAGAAATCTACAAGTTCTGTTGCTGGTGCAGGGTTTTCTTCTACTACGCAATTAGAAAGTGGGAATCAAATGCAAATCCCCTTTTATTATCTTAGGATTCAGCATTAACTCAGATTAATTTTTTTTTGTATTTTTGTGATTCATGAGACTGAGTCTTTCAGCCAAGTGACTTCATTCTGCAAAGTCAGAAGTCAACACAAACTATGTTGTGCACAAACCCAAGGTAGTTTCCATTATCACTCTATCCCATAGTTGCAAGGGAAAAAAAAAAAAAAAGAACAAAAAAAGAAAAAAGATTCACTCAAAAGAGCATTTACAGGAGAAAAAAGTTAGTGATAGTTGGCGTTCTACAAAGCAGGTATCTTGCACACACAGCATAAAAGGGGAAAGTTTCACAGCAGGTCAACTCGGCGGTAGTACAGGAGGTAGGCTGTGCGTTCTGCAGACGGCTTCACCACCTGGTACTGATTTATCACTTTGACTGCCTGGTCATCAATGCGTAACCAGCCATTTAGACCAATTTGGAAGACGTCCGTAGTGTAATGGCCACCAGTTGCGCTGTTTCCATGATGATAGACAACTGCAAAGAGAAATTCGTGATGCACATATACACTATACGTAGATAAATATCCACTGAAAAAGTAAATAAAGAAAAAATGTCACATACTGCTTTCTTCATAGCATACTCATGGTTTAGCCAGTTGATATGATCTGGCTTAAGCAAGAATCTTTAAGTGTTTAGTGCCTGCTTACATTTGATGCTGTGTAATATTAGTAAAGTTTCTCCAGCATACCAAATCTCATGATTCTAAAAGGAGGTGTAAGTAAATTAAGAATCGAAAGCATCAAATTGCTTTTTATAAATTCCTAGAGGATTTTCTGGGAAGGATTTGCCTCACAAAGGCCATCTGCAACAGTGCAGCACACCCTTCAGAGCTTCCAACAGGTACTGCCACACTTAGTGAGATATTGTAAGCTACACATTCGCTCTGTCTGCCGCTGACAACAGTATGTTATTGAAATTATTTGTAAAAAAAGAAAAAAAGAGTCAGGTAAAACTATGTAGTAGTCTATTAAAAAAAAAAATCGGGCAAGACTATGGAGTATTCTATGAGGCAAAAAAATCATAAAACTGTCCTTCATGCAAAAAACCCTAAATTTGAAGAAAAAAAAAAATGAGATGACATTAAGCAACCCAGTACAACAGAACACTTTTCAAACAGCATTGATTACAAATGTAAGCCAGTTATTCCCCCTCTGACCTTCTTGTTTTGTTTTGTCTTAACTGCAATTTTATTCTGAGAACAGGTTCTATTGAAATACCAATCTACAAGTTTCACATTTATTAGTTCTCAGTAACCTCCTTAAGAAAATTGTGAACTGAACACCTCCGATCAACCACTAATACTGCTGCTTCCAAGAGACAATCAAACTGGCTTCTTTCCTCAGTTATCTCCATTGCCAGAAGTGTTCTGCAGAAAAGACGTCTCAGCTCTCCTTGCAGAAACCAAACCCAAAGCTTAATGCTGAGCTCTCAGTGCTAGGTGTGGCAACTGCCTCCAAATGGAAGAGATCTTTTATGTATGTAATTCTAATGATGCACATAAGAAACTGCATTTAACTTCTTCTAAAAACATGTGAGCCCTAACCATACACTTAACAAGAACAAATAAAAAACGGAAGGAATTGCCATATTTGACACAAGAGCAGAAGTATATAATTATGAAATTGTTTACGCTCTTTCAGACTAGAGTCACACTTCAAGCTCACTCAGATTTTCTTCACACTTCTATGAAAATAAACATTTCAGAATAACAAGACTTAAGCAAAGCAAAAAGGCAGAATATACTACATCTATACATTTGGTGGAATTTAGGAAATAATTTTTTTACAGTAACTTAAACTTGAATTATTGATGTTCTAAACTTTCTTGTTGGATAATTAGGCAAACCCTGGATGATATCTGAAATTTAATTCTTCAAAAGCTTATTTTAGTAATTTAAAATTCATCTAACAAGCTCAGTTTCTGTGGATGAGAAGTCCTAGACTGATAGAAGACTGCTGAAGTATTGTACTTTTCCATAGGAGTTAGAAAAAATTACAGCAGTAACACATCTTCTTCAAGCCACCTTAAGTACACTGTCTAAACTTGTCCCATGAAAACCACTATCAATACAAAAAAAAATTTACACTGCCAGAAACAGTCCTGAATTTCCACAAGAGACAGGTATGTTATTTCCTTCTGTAACCTCAGCGGTCACAAAACTGAATCCAAACCACCAAGTCACATAAGGCCACCAGTACTGGCACAGATTTGGCGACGCAGAAGTTAAGACCTCTGGTTCTCCAGTTTATTATGTTCTCCTGACGCCAACACAAATAAGCAGGTGCAAATCGTAAACTGTGTAGGAGTTTTAAACTTCAGGAAATTCATTACTGCCCAGAGACTGTTTTGTTCAATATCAAAATGCGGTTTCTGAATTCTTACACGAACTTCCAATCTTAACTACCAATTTAGGTATTTCATATACATCGCAGACACTCTTAAAAACATCGCTTCCTCACACAAAAATCATGGTCTCCAAGTTAAACTTTTCCACCTACAACATGCTATTCATACCCTGCCAGCAATACTCATCTTGAGGGTTCAAAGGGATGCAAAGCCAGCATTCAAACGGCCATTTCAAAAGACATTTGAAACGTTATTCTGAGAATATGTGGTGTATTTTAGGCATAGTTGTATTACAGCTGTATTTCAGCTTCTGATATTTTTCAGGGTGGATCTGTTACGAAACTCTGTTTTTGCACGAGCTTCAAGCTGGATCAGTCAGATATTTAAATAAAGATATAGCAATATATGTGTATATGCACATATGCAAGAAATCACTAAATATAAGAACCTGACACCCACAAGTTACTTCAGTGTAATTTTAAAGAAAAATATTTTATATAATCCAGGAAACTCCAGTGTTTCTAGAATTCTATATGCAGAATTTGTATTTGCAATACAGGGACTAGAGGCATATAGATAAAATACCTGCAAAGAGCCGGTAGGTTCTTTGGCCTTTAAAAATTTTACTTTTCACACCAGGAGATAGTAGCTCTGGAGGAGGAAAAAAAAAGTCACAAAGGCAATAGTTAGCAATTTTAAAATTCCATTTCAAAGGGATCAGTTATTTCTAAGAGAAACCAACACTACCATAGATTAATTGTCTTCTGCAGCCTTTAAAGAATGGTCAAGGTTCTAATACTCAGTTTGCTGACACTAACATTTACAGAAGGTTTAAAACTACCACAAAAAAAACTGAAGAAAAAGGGGAGGAAGAGATCAGACCATTCATTTCTTTTCCTTGCATTCCTGCTCTCAGAGAATGACAAAAATCAATTTCAGATTCCAAGCCATACTACAACCAGTTTTGTCAATCAAGGCAAACTGAACTAGTTCTACAAATACCCATTCTTTACACAATTTTTTAAATAAAATATTAAGTAAAATAAAAGTGTACTGTCTGACAAAGTATGCATTTCACCTGAGACGTGAGTAATTATTATTTTTATTTTTTTCCTATTTGAACCACTGGCTGGCTAACAGTCAATTTGTCCGATCAAAACAAAATGCATTTAATTTGGCAAGCTTCAGATGCTGGATTATATGAAAGTTTTCACACTTTGTAAAATAGGTATCTCTTAAGACATATAATAAAAGAATGAACTTTGTTGCTTAACCTCTGAACTCCAGCTTACTTGTCTGCCTTCAGGTTGCATTTTCTGTAAAACAACAGTTTCCTTTAATCAGCCACTATTTATTACAATAATTTGCCACTTCTCTGAATGAAATCTGACATAAAAATATGTAGTATTACTTGGCAACAGCCTTGTATAGGGACATACCCCTCATTCAACAGGATAAATTCCAATATTTGTCCTCAACAGTCTATAACCTTACTCCTTAAACCTGCAGGAAGCTCTTACTTGGCCAACCCCATGTCCAGGATGTACCACAGCTTTTAAGATCTTTCGCCATAATGTTCTTTGCAAAATGGATGCCCAAACTCATATACAGGCACAAGACTGAAACCAGAAACCTAAATATATTCTTTTTATGGGGAAAAAACACACCACCCCCCGAAAAAACTAACCAATCAACCCCCTCAAAAACCCGCACAAACCAAAAACCACCACACCACACCCCATACAAGACGTTCATCCAAATTACTAAGTTTCTAGACAACAATGGAGAAGAAATCTTGTGCACAAAGCTGGGAGGAAGAAAGCAAGCTGAAAAACACAAACAGCTATCCCTAGGAAACACAACATTACCTTTTCCCTAAAGAGGACAAAATTCTGTTCAAAAATCTTTACCTTTACTAATTTCCAGATCAACAGGATACTCAATATTCTTGATAAGCTTCTGACATCCACCAGTTTTCTCATACACAAATCGCTTGAGGTGTAAAACAAGAACAGGGGGGAGTTCTTCTAGTGTCACTCTTCGACTGATCTCCACCTAAAACATACATAGAACAAAGATGAAGAAAAACTGTTGGTTTTTGTTAGCTGCTCAAAATTACTCCTTTAAAAGACGAATAAATATTTAATTTTACATATGCTAGCGGAAAAAACACAGATTTTTTTAAAATTAATATTAGTTTATGATAAACACTGCAGTTTATGACTTAAAGCAGACTGGGTTTTCAACCAAAGTGTTGTCTTAAAGGAGAACCCCAATACCTTTTAGTAGAACGCAACGTGTTAGAATGAGCAGAGATATTTGTACTAAAAAGAGCTTGCTGGAGATCCCTCAGGAGAAACTCCTCATGACAGTTTAGTGATTAATAATTCTTAGCAAGCTATTATACTGTAATCGAAGGTCAGTAACTTGTAACCCATGTTGAATTCAGAGAACTCTGAACTGTACAAGACAACAGCACCACACCTCAGTACCCGAGGCAAAAGTTTTCACGTCTAAGAGCAGACACCTTTTTACAAAAAGCTGAATAGAAGGAAAAATAAGAACTAATCTGAATCACATCTTAATTTTCAATAGGTAAATTAATTATAATCAAAAAAGAATCTCTATAAAACAAAGGCAAACTATTAAAATAAAAGATTTTGATGTAAGCACCTAAATCTACATTTATCTTGAGAACTTCCATTGAATGCTCCAGAAATACTGATTGAAATGGAAAAGCAGTATTACAACTACTTTGCTAAAAAGTTTGAATGCTGTGTCCTTTAAAGGGCATCCTGAGCACACCTCGTGATTCCCCACTGAAATACTAGTTTCTACACCAGACTCCTGCAGTTTTAAATAGTACTATTTTTACTCCCTGCTTCTCACCAAAAGAAGCCTGAAACACTGCTGAAAAACACCTTCTCACAACGGTATCATTAAAATACAGACCTATTCACAGGGAGGATAATAATAATTAATGTATTAAGATATCAGTACTACAACATTTCAAAATTTTTTTCGCATTAACCAGAAAATATTTGTCATTCAAGAAGTTCCTCAAAAAACCAAAGTGAGCTGTTATGTAGGCTACATAAAAATGAGTAAGCCATCATGAAAAGCTGTTATGGAAGAGATTGGCAATTAAACATTTTTCTTTCTAAAACAATATGCTGGGTTCTTTAAAAGGTTCTGAAGAAAATTCAAAGAGAAAAGTACAAGTTATAACCTCACTGTTTTCTACTATATACTGATTTTTATATAATTATAACCAAACAATCCGCAAAGTTACTGTCTGAAAACCTGAAACTGAACTCAGAATTGCAGAACAAAAATGTTTTGCCTTCCTAGAAATTATGACATAAAAACATTTCTCCAAATAAATGGTTTAGGTTTTTCTGCATTTTTTTATTGAGAAAAATCTCTTTATTGTAATCATCGGCATATTATTTTTCAATACTGGCCCTCATTCTGCTCGAACCTACTAAGTGTGGAATAGAAACTATTACCTCTTTCCAAGCACAAAAAAGTAAAACCTCTTAGGATGCTGAAGCAAGCAGATTTTGTAGAGTACTTGATTTACTCATGGATTTCAGCTGATCCATTTTACAAGAAGCAATTCTACATTTGAAACAGAAATAGCCTCTACAAACTGTGTAAAATTTCACCTGTATCTCAAGGGTTCAAAATATGACCTTCTGCATCCAAAACCCATCAAACCTCTGGCAAAAGCAGCAGCTTCACTGAGCACTGAGAGGAGTTGTTTGTGTTTTGTTTTGGGTTTCTTTTAAAACCAGCAAGCCAAACAGGACCCTGTTCTTTTCCATTCAACAAGCACCTGCTGGTGCCCACCTCCTCACTTTCCAGGAAACAGCATGCAGAGTAAGAAGTTAGAAGGCAAACTCTGAAAGTGAAGGTGACAACATGAGGTTCACACAATTCTTCCATGAACTCATGAGAGCATGCATCTTCCATGCATCTCAGCATGGAACAACTTCTGCTTTTAGCGAGAAAATCCAGAGAGGCTTTATAGAGAGAAAAAAACATGCACTTGATTCACCCGGTTATTACTATCTCAAGATTTTCCTGTATTGAGCCTTTTAAATCTCAAATCTGAAGTTTTTGAATTCAGAGTTTTGTGCAAAAAGAACTTAACAGCTCCCAACCCAGGAATAGAGGATGCTGAAGACGTCACTGCAGTGGTTTAAGCAGTTGCCACTCTCTGTCCTTGGTAACTGAGCTGGCGTATGCGAACAGATGCCTGCGCCTCAGCTGCGCAGCTCCGTATTAGCTTAAACCACAGATCAAAGCAGTTTTGTGTTAACGGTGCCAGACTGAAGAGCAGCAGCTGAGGAATAAGCACATGTTCTGCTGTCCTGACTCTGTGAAGGGGCCCTCATTTCTGGCAGCAACATTACCAGCCAAAAGTGCCATAAATGTTTGTTTAGTGAACATGAGTCAGAGTCCCAAGAAAATACTTGTAAGATCCTCAAGGAGCAGTTTGAGAACCCCAAGAGACGTGAAGACTCCTTCTCAGGAGTATGTGGAAGGTAACCTGGAAAAGCAAATGAGGTAAGGCTAGTTTGTTAACTCAAGAGTCTTCAGTTTTGTTAGACAACATGAGCAAGTCTGCAAATAGGAATAAGAGACTGAAAAGAAAATCAATTCAGTCAGGATAAAAATTAAGCCCTTTAAAAAAAAAAAGCATATTAACTGTTGAAATATTCAGGATTTAACAAACTGATCTGCAAGACCAGAAGGACCAAACCAACTTTCTTCAAATGCTGATAAGCAAGTGAAATTAAATCAGAAACAGCAAAAGAATGCCACTCCATTTTAAACACCTATTTTCATTTTAAAAGCCTAATTATTTTAAACACTGCATAAAAATCTGATTTCCTGTTTACGTTAATATGGACATAAAATTCAAAATCAGCTCAAATTTATTAAAAAACAAACTTTAAGAGAAACCATCCACATATATGTAGAAGATTATTCTTTTCATATCTATAGTTTATACCCACAACTTGTAAAGAATACAGTCCAGATGAAAACAATCAGAAGACAGTAATAATTTTTAATAATGTAGTAATGATTTTTTAGCTTTATCAGTAGTCCTGAGCTCCCCTTTTGTAAAATAGAGATGAAATACTTCTTTGCAGTACATTCTGAAAATTACTGTCTGCAAAGTCCTATGCTTGTTCTACAATCAGTATGTTCAGCGTTTTCA
This sequence comes from Aquila chrysaetos chrysaetos, assembly GCF_900496995.4. Taxonomy (NCBI): domain Eukaryota; kingdom Metazoa; phylum Chordata; class Aves; order Accipitriformes; family Accipitridae; genus Aquila; species Aquila chrysaetos. Next base: position 3,955,766 of record NC_044012.1, read on the forward strand.
CTACAATTTTAATACAAGAATGGCTATTTCAACTTTTGAAAAAAAGATCTAAAAGACATTGTGAATGCTTGTATTTCCATTGAGACTCTAAAATATAAGCCAGACCAAACCTCCAGCACCTAATTTGAACACCCATTTCTTCCAAACCCCGTAATTGAGCACTGGGTTGTCAGTAAAGAAGTTAAAACCATCTGCAGTAAAAACCAAAAAATGAACGACTAGGAAAACAAAATCTATGTGGTAAATCATGATGAGCTTGCATTGCAAAAGTTTCTTTCACATGGAAGATAACTGGAGAAATAAATGTTCTCTAACACTCCTACTGAGTATACAAGGCATACAAATTTCAGCTATCCATCTTTAGTTTTCAAAGAAAATCCTTTCCAGCCTTCCTTCATCTAATCATATTCTCATTAGGAGTATTTAGAAAACATACAGATACAGAAATGAATGTCAGAGAGAATAACTACAACTCAAGAGCCTCCTTCCATCTTGGCCTACTGAAAGAAGTTATAAATAGCGCATACAAAACTTCCATCAGAGCAAACCATGCACATGAGAGATAATGGTTTTACTAATGCACACCATAAGCAGCAAGGCAATACCTTAGTTGGGAAAAAGTTTAATTACCCTATATCACAAGTTCTCAAACTGTAATGCCAAAAGCATGCTTTTCTTCCCATGAAGTATTTTTCTACTGCAATTACTACTATTATGTATTGTATTGTATTATTTGTAAAGTAAGATAAAAGAAATTGCAGAGCTGCACAAGAAGAGAATAGAATGTCCTAGTACTTGAAAGTGACAGAGAATCACAGGGCTTGGAGGTATCAAAAGGTCCTCCGCTCCATCCCCTCTGAATCAATTATAATGATTTCTGTAAATTCTGACTGGTGTTTCTCCAACCTTCTCCTAAAGCAGCGAGGACAACTCTACAAGCACCACATAATACCTAGTCTAGGTCCTATTCCTATTTACTGCTTGAGGATTACTGAGAAAAATCAGTCTTTTCCTTTTCAGAGCAGCCTTTGACATATTAAATTTTACATCTGGTTCCATCTCTCTACTTCCATGTTTTTTCTTCTTGATGCTGAACAGCTCCTCCCCCTCACTCGTTCCTTTTCCATCAGAAATTTTATACTAACATTCATTTTGATTGCTCTTTTCCAGATATTCTCCAACTGCGAAGAACATTTTTCTTGAACTGATGACCTAAAACTGAATACAGTATTACTGACAAGTTAGTTTTTTTAGGGCTGTGTACAGCAAACCAGTCAACTATATAGCGCCAAGGACACTGAACAGAGGTGTTACTGGCTATTGAAAGATTTCAGATTATTAATCCAGAGAGAAAGGCAGTGATCATCAGATATTTTAGTGAGGTCTAGATGGACTTCTACCAGGCCTACCACCAGTAAATATTTTCATTTTTGATTTGTAAGTGAAATGTGTAAATCAAAACCCATCGAAGATAGCCACACACACAACCATGCAAGTGTTCTGCTACAAGAGTTTTCTTCTTAAAGCTAGAGTGTACTTTCAAACAATAATCTGAAGAGCCACTCCTTTAACTAAGAACATCTGGCAATCCCCAGGAATCAGTATATTAAGATCAGCTACAAGCTATTTTACTCATAATAGTATGTATTATTGCCACAGTTCACCCTGTTAATTTAATATACGCTCCAGTAAAATCTCCAACCAATTACTACACCAACTCAGAAAACATACCTATTTACAGGCATGGTTTTGTTTAAGAGTTAGGTCTCTTCCTTTCAGTGTATGTGTTCAAGTGTAATACATTTTACCGCTGCAGGATACTTTGAAAAGGTTAGTACCTCTTTTGTTAACATAAGTAATAGTGTTCAAGTAACTATTTGTAAGGCAAGAGCTGTGTAAAAACCCTTTTAAAAAGTTTAGTATTTGGCTGTAAAAAGGGGTCAACAGAACACACCTCTTGCTTGGTTTTTGTGGTATAACCCTGGACAGACTCTCTTGCCACCAAACTTTCCAACGCATCCTGAACTGTGCGTATCTTGTCTGACTGGATATCCAGTTGCAGGGTGAAGAAAGGTTGCAGTGTAGCAGACTCCTTGGAACTCTGCTGGTAAACAACAGATCTATGGAAACAAAAAAAAAAAGTTAAAATGTAATAAAGCAGAGTAATTTTCAACAATATAGAACCTTCAAGTAAGAACGGATTGAAGTCTACTTTAGTAACTTGATTTATAGTTAATCCAAAGCAACACATACAAATACAAGATTAAGGATAAGTTTCAATGACTTGAATCCACTTTACCACAATTTAAATGTTTTTCACATCCACTTAGAGCATACTGAATGGGATAATATTTGAATTGTTTTATTTATGCAAGGACTAAACCAGTTGTTGGATAAGCATCAAGTTTAAAGAAAAATACTGAAATTTTTGATAATGCATTTAAAAAGATTCACCAGTGGACTCTTTTTGTTAAGAGTTTTGAAATTATGTTTTCCAACAGATCTTTAGAAGTGCAAAATACTAGTGCTTATCTAACTGCATGTTCTACTGTAAAAATTACAACTGATGCCAGATTCTCCAATAAAAATACACAAATTCTGTAGTCACTTCATTAAAACCAATTTCACAGTGATTTTAAATTGTTTGCTTAAATCTTGCCATAGGAAGTATGAACTGTGCTCCATCAAGGACTGGCATTTCCTTTTCCTCCCATCACTTTCTGTGTCCAGGCTTTGTCCATTTACTCCTTTGTACATAAATTGGAGTTGTTTGGAAAACTGACAGGAGTAACGACCTAGGGCATGAGAACATGTTTCCTGTTTTTTTGTTTTTATTTTTGTTTGAAGTGTATTCAGTTGCAGCCTTTAAGTAGCCTGGCTTGGTGATCATCGTCTTGTGCAACGAGACAGTACACTCTTCAGCCACAACATCACTGCACTAAGTGAACTCTTTCTGATTTTCGTTTCTCTTACACTTCGCTGAAAACTTAAAACCATCAAACATGGCTCAAGAATTTTTTTATTTTATTTTGAAAGCAGTACTTGCATCAAAAAGCTCCAGATCTACAAAAATGTGGTTTTATACAGCCAAAGAAATCATTCATTTACAATATTGTTACGCTTCTCACAGTGCCTTTACAAAGCTTGAAAGTAAGATAATTAACATAGTATTAATTCATGTAGCCATGCTGAAATTTCTCCAGGTCACGTACAATATGTTAACATATGGGTTTAATGCCTGTACTGCAAACTCCTATCAAAAGAGCCCCTTGACTCAGGCAAAGCCCTGAAGCACAAACAGAAAGCCAATGCATCTTTATATTGGCAAATATATATCCTTTAGAGGAAAGACAGCGTATGAAAAACAGTAGCATCTTTATTCCAGTTTAACACTTCCTCCTTGGCTATATTTAAGGACAAAACCTTCAACACATGGCAAGTGCAGTGTTTCAACAAACAAACCCTTCACTGTTAAGTCTTGCTGCTTTTGGATACACTTCCCAAACCCTTTTTAAGCTAACCATTATTTAGTGCAATAATCAACAGAAAAATGCTAACAACTCCCAACAGTTTTCAAGTCCATGTATTAAAGATTCAATTAATAATATGGATAATATTCTGAAAGTATAACATTCAGGAATAATTATTATTATTTTTATTTAAATTGCAACATTTCTTCAAAACATTTTCTTCAAAAAGATATGCAGAAATTTATTTGATAGCAAAACCTTAGCTGGACTATGATTTTCTGTAACAATACCACTTATTAGAATAATTACAAGTTTCAATTGGTCAAGGGAAAATGCATCATTTTCAATGAATAATTACTCTCAGGTCCTGCAAGAACTCTACAGTAAGAATTTTTCAGGAATGCAGGCACTGCCCATTGCTACCCTGCTTAAACTAAAACAATGTAATTGATGTATTTTCTTCTAAAATAACAGTGCATTTGAAGGGAAAAGTTGGTACTACTTACGGAAATATTTAGCAGACTCCTAACTGGCTTGTGAGCTAGCTTGCATAACAAATACTTGAAATTCACACAAACTGAAAGTCAAAAGGGACTCCTGCACATGAACAAACCAGACCCTGATAGAACTGTGTATCTTTGTACTTAAATGTGTAAGTCTCACATTGCTTAAGGAAGACTTTTGGGGTTGTTGGGGGTCTTTTAAGCAATTGTGCCTAAACAGGCATTTAAAAGACAATTAAAGCCTTGAGAGGACAGCCTAAAGTTTCCCAAGCCAAAAGATGCCAATTCAAACCATGTTTTCCTAGCTGCTTTTTCCATTCGATTTTTCCAATTTCTGATGCTTTCCTTTAGTGGAATTCTACTGGTAATTCTGTATTCAATCCTTCCTACCTCCACCCTCAGCTTCAGAGGATGAAGCTTTCCAACATCACAACATGGGATACTGTTTCTGCAGTAAACCCTGTGACCTGGTTTGGAGGCTAAATAAAGTGGGTGTGGTGACAGCAGACAACAGATGTTGGATTGGACCCTGTGGTTCTGTTGCTCAGTGCAAGTTTTTGCCTTTTTTCAGTATTACCTTTGCTGTATGTCATTTTCTGTGGACTTCTGCAGAAGACAGAGTTCTCTTGGTCTTCTTAATTTAAAAACTAATGGAATCATGTAAAGATCTAAACAATTCTGACCATGATAAATATACTAAGGGTATTAACAATACCTTGGGTATGTGAACATACCATCAATGTGGAACTTCATCAATACGTACAAACATCTGTCTGCCAATTTCTATGGAAAATATCATTTTATTTGCCAGCTGTCTGACTCAAATCCCAGAAGAATAATTTCAGTGCATTTCACAGGCAGAAGGCACTAGCCCACATTATTCACACCTCTAGACTGAATACCTGGCAACACGGAGTCAAACACTAGCAATTAAGTGTCTGTCTCCAATTTAAAAATAATTCTTCAAGTCTAGTATTTTTGTTTTGGAATATGTTTTTAGCAAGTGTTTACCTTGCTTTCATTTTAAATTACACATTTCTTCAAACAAGTCATAAGGCTTCCTTTCCAATAAATATTCTTTCAGTATCTACTTTCTGCCTTCATCTGGTATCAGACCTGAATACAAGTAATGTCCCACATGCTTTTCATTCCTGTAACATCTTGTAGTAATTTACATTTTTCCAAACTTCTTTCGCCTTTAACATTTATTAACTATTACACCTAACTTTCCTGCCTCTGGGAAGCATAAGTGTCTAAATAACCAAAAGTTTATGATTTTTAATTTTATGTCATTCATTTACTGACCAGATTTAACTCTTTGCAAATCTCACTACCCCTTAGTATCCTTATTTACAAAACGAGTCAAGACTCCTCAGAGGTCACAAAAATTAGGTAGCTGTAAAGTTCTTTGGAATTCTTAGACATTAATATGCAAAGCATACATATTTCAAACTCCTCCTCTATATGCAATTCAGGGCTTTTGTTCTCTAAACTATCTGTTCTTTTAAGACACTTAAAAAGATTCAGACTCTACAGTAAGTCATAGAATCATTTGATCATTGATCAATCCTTTGATCATTCTGTTCCATCTTCTGAACTCTCTCTTGCATAACAAATGCTTCATGGTAGAATGTTCACCTCTCCTGGCCTGAACAAACTGTGTAGCAGTCTCTTCCATCCAACTATTCAATAATGGTGAAAAATACAGAAAGCAAAGCAGAGGAAAATGTTAAATGTAAAGGCAAAGAAGCCTATGGCCTCAACAACTTTCAGAAAAAAACACTATACCTTATATGACCACCAAAAATATCCGTAATTGGAGTCTGAACAAAGTCAGCCTGTCGAGTGACTGATGACTTGTTGCGAGGTCCTACTTGCTCCCATTCATCCTCACTGCCTTCCCCTTGTTCATCTTGCTCCTCTTCTTCATGAACAGTCTGAGCCTCAGGGCCATTGGAAACTGAGAGTTCTTAAAGTGAAGAAGAAAAAAACCATATTGGTATTTTACAAATAAAACATGTATACAGATAAAGAATTTAAAAGGCAAAAAATCCAATTCAAATAATTTTCAGATGATAAAATGTTTTCATAGATCATGTATTTGAGAAAGTAAATGAGAACAAGTATATTCCAGGCTCACTCACAGCTGGACATATCCATGCATTAACACAATACAGCTCACTGATGACTGTATGTAAACAAATGTAGTTTTCTAGCAAAGTTTGATATATTTTTAGTAGCAAATTTATGGGGTAGAAAATTAGAAAGTCAAGTGTTATTCTGGAAACATAATTATGCCATTATTAAATACAACTCCTTTTCTGCACAGATATTTTACAGGGAACCCAAGGCTTAGCAAATATTTTCTTTGCAAGTGCCAAAGTCAGGAGGCTATAAACTGCACACAGCTAAAGAACAAAATATGAAATGATCATTTTATATCATAAAGAATTTACCCTACTAATGAGAAAGTGGGTAACTAGTGATCTTAATTCTATGAAGACTAAGCGTTTTGCTTCATTTTTAATAGGGGACCCAAACATAAAGCCACTGTAAAATAAAATGGCATTTTACTCTGCATAAATTCTAATACTTCTTCCAAAGAAAATTTTTCTCCAATTTTGTCAATAAGAATTTTAAAATAAGTTGGTATGTTTTGTTTTATATTAGATGGAAATTAGCCATTAGTCTAGAAGTTTCCAGTTCAAAAAAAGATCTTAACAGTGGTTTAAAGATCAGTGAAAAAACACACCGATATATTTTTGAACTACCATGGAGAGAGCCAAAACCCCAGTAAACAACTGACATTGCAGGTATTATGAATGGCAGACAAACGTACCTATGCTTAAGACAAGACTAGTCAGCTTGAGTTAGCCTCAAATAATGCTCAGTTGAGCTCAGTAAAAATTTGCAATACAGAAATTCGTTGTTCAGGAGGACCAAGTGTATGACTTATTGTCATTCAGAGTATTTACAGAATGATAATGCTTTTCCAAATCCCAGTAACACTTCAGATCATTCATAAATTGGACAGAATGGACTCATTTTATCCTTCGGACACATTTTAACAAAAGATTATTTGTTAATGTCTTTTGAGTCCCCTAAAACATGGCACTCTATCCCTATCTCAACATCTACTCCAACCATTTACTCTGTATTACAGAATCACAAAAAAAGGAGAATATCTGAAAGAAATTAAGTTTGCTACAAAAAAAAAAAAAATCCACTAACTTTCATTATGTGGAGAGAGAAGTTTCTTTAGGGTCAGCATTTCTTCATGTAGTCCATTGAGGATAAATCCCAAGTATTCTTCAGCATCCTCTTGCCTGCCCTAAATAAAATGTTTTTTTCAATTATTATATGACGTTTTCATTTTAACAGAAGGTTAATGACATGGAACATCTAGCCTTCTCCTGTAAATTTAGACTGAATAGTTGGTAAATTAGCGAAGTTGTAAAATTAAATAAAGTTTAAATTTTACTATAACAAACCCTCATTAACCTGCCATAAGCAGTAAGTACACACATAAGCTTGACCTGGAAACAAGCATTTCTGCTTTCTTTTCAATACAAGTTCAATTTAACATCCGAGTTGGTAATTTTTTTTTTTGTTTTGGTTTTTTGGGCTATTTCTTTAAAAAGTGATATTAAAAGTTGGTGTCAAACCAAGGCCAAATCAAAAGATGGTTTGAACTATTATCTTTTCTTTAAATTAAAACTAAACGTGAAATAGTATTTTGAAGTCTCTGTGGACCTTCAACCATTCCAAGCTGAATCCCAAGCAGAAATGAACCACTGTTCATTTCTTAAATATAAATCAATAGGTACCTTCTTTATAAAAAGAGATATTCCATTCCAATAGTAATTTATTATTCTGACATATCGAACTGCCAAACTTGTAATTAACATCTTCCTATAATTTAAGTCCCAAGACAGTCTGGCTTCATTATAATGAACTATCAACTAGTTGATTTTAGTGGTATTTAGGCACAGAACCTGATGTATGGCTTTATATTGTTTTAATGACAGTTACTGCCTTGCAATGCAATTACAGAAGTCAAAGATTTGTAAGTCACACCTTTTCTGACAGACTTGACTTTATAACCGTCAAAAGTCTATAAATGTATGTAGGTTCAAAGGCAGCTCCTGGTCGGATGTCTCTCACAATTTTATCACCTAAAGCTGCAAGGGAAAAAAGAAGTACATAAAAATAACAATATATAGAAGTTTTTCTACATTATAGCTTAACACTCTCTTCACACATCACTAGATTTTGGAATCCAAAATTATTTTTTATTAAGTCTTATTACAATTTTAGTGACTCAAGCTCAGAATTCATAAGATACAACTCTCTTATCCATACACATTTTTTTAAAAACGTCTTATGTCACCCTACATAGACTTACAGATGGTCTGGAAAAGTTAGTACTCTTTTTATAGTCAGCACTCTGAAGATTAGCAAGAACATCCATAACCATCATAAAAGAATAATTCTATTTGAATTTTTGTACTACTTTTGTACTCAAAGAACACTTCCTTAAGTCTTTTATACATTTGTAATTCCAATAGATCACTTTTCCTCACTGCAGAGGAAAAACAAAAAAACCAACAAGGAACAGTTTGACAGAATGTTCAACCTAGTGGCAATACAAGGCCTCAGAAACTATATTTGAAAACTACACAATACAATAAAATGACCTAGAACTATAATAAGTTGCATAAGACAGTAAGATTTGTTTTACAGAAACAAAACTTAAGCAGCAAACCACAGAAATGTCTGAACTGTTTGGAAATCACTGGAATAACCAGCTCCTTGTGATATTTTCTTATAATGTTACATAAACACATTCCTGAAACTGTTCTTTATTTCTATAAGTTATTAATACAACAGATTTGGTTCAGAGATTAAAAAATGAAACCTACAAGATAATTTATTTGCATCAAAAAACCCCATTCTATTCCTCACTACATAATCATCACTGATCCTAAACACATGTTAGCAAGACCCATACACTTCTGAAGTTTTCACACTGAAATAGTGCATAGGATAGGGAGGAATTAAAAGCCACGATAACATGCCTGCAGGCAATCTCTAACTGCTAAAGAGACCTATTATGGCCTCATTTTGTTCCAAACAAAAGTAAGTGTTTAATATTTAAGGAAAAGTGATAGAATTGAGCAAGTTGATAAACCAAACAGCTAGGAATATGTAAGGAAGGAAACGGAGTAAAATACAGTGAATATCAAATTATTTTGTTACAAAGGGCATGTTCTTAGAAGACATCTTAACATTTAAGCTAATCTTCAACAAAAACTATTCTTACTGCACTTGTACATTTAGTCTACCAAATAAAAGAAAAAATTTAAGGTGCAAAACCTATGACTTCTTGACATGAATCACCAGTAAGAAAACACATAACACTGACAGAAAAGCAGTAACAAACTTTTTAAGATATCAAGAAACGCCAAAAGTCCAAAGAGCCATCAAGGGGTTCAAGCACCAGTATTTAAATGTCTTAAGTACATCACACAATGCAGATCCTTACCACAAAGCCTTCTTATCATGATTTTAAGACTTTTCTCCCTCTATTACCACTCACCTTGTTTTGCTTTAGGAGGTACAGGCATATTAGTGAACTCATTCATTAAACGAACACTGAAACAGAATGGAAGGAACAACTAGACATGAGCAGCAAGTTAAGACTTAGAAGGACAAATAATAAAATTAGATCATTGTCATTACTGACCGCCAAAAAAAAACCAAACCAAAGAATATCATAATAAGTCTGAGTAAAGTTCACACAAAAATTAACCTGATCATTGCCAATGAAACCAAGGTGTTAGGTTAGTTCTTGCAGCTCTCACGGTTCAGTTTTGCATATTAAACACTATTTAAAACTGGTCTTCCTCAGGCAACAGGAACTATCTTCCTTGACTAGTCAAGCAATTGTAAAATACCAAGTTCATTATAAAAACCATGTATCACCAAAAAAACCCACAAAAAAGACTTCTGGATACATATCAACTTTCAACAATTGCAGTAAACAATCATCTGTTAGATATTTCTGAATGAGCTTAGTCAGATCACAGATTTATTTTATATTTTTTTTTAACAAGCTACTTACAAACTGTCTATCATTGGTGTTGAGGTACACGGCCGCTGTGATTTTGAATACATTGGAATGGACTTCATTAAATGATACATTGGAGGGCAAGCAACCAAGGCTTGCAGGGTCTATGCAGTGGCATTAAGGAAATATTCAGAAAATGTAATCTGCATGTTAACCAAATATTCAATTATATTTAAAGTTATATGCAAAACAAAGCTAACTCTTTATTATGTAGACCAATCCAATAACTAAATTGGAACAGATGGATGGACTTTTATCATAACATTAACTAATAATGCAGAGAAGTTATACCAAAAAACCCTGGCATCTTGTAACATGCAGTGATTTCGCTGGCACGTCAATAATGTCAAAAACTTTAATTAAGGGGAAAGGAAACATTTAGTCCAGGAGCAGGAGAGGAAAAGAACCTTCATAGGAAAGACTTCATAAAATTAACAATTTGAAAATTGGCAAGTGATAACCTGTAACATGCTTTCTGAAAAGAATGGAAGAAGCCAGCTGACAGACTTCAAGTTAAAGGTGATGATTCACCCCCATAACCAAACCAAACCAAAAAAACGCGCTGATGTGAAACATTCTGCAGTGTAAGGAAGAGTTTGGAGTAACCAGTAAAACTACAGCCTACGTTGGGAGAAAATACTTTAAACACATCAAAGTCTGTGCTACTCAGCAAGAACAGTGAACAGAGGAAATGTATTAAAAGACTGGAGGGGCAGTGAAATGACAAAAAAGGCAGCAACCTCTACAGCTAGAGAGATATATTAACTTGGTTCCTGTAGTGTGCAAAAATTGAGTAACAAATTCCCATGTAACATTTTAAGACTAAAAAAATGGGAGCTAATACATACAATCACATGAGTGCAGAACTGGTTACATGAGATAAAAGCTGACGTTTAAAGCACGATTGCTGGTCTGGAAATGCGTTATTAGGTTCTGCAATGATCAGTCTTGAAATTGGTCGTAATATTTTTCACTAGCAGTTAAAGTATCCTAATTAACAATGGCTCACTGCAAGTGACAACATAAGCAATAGAGATACATTAATAAAAAAATTATTATTGATAAAATTATCATAAGACAGCAGTGAAAAAGGAAGATTTCTGTTACCCAAGGTACAAGTCGCTTTTGCAGGGGAATACAATTCTAATACATTAAGAGTGAGCTAATCTTCCATCCCTTTGTAAAAGGGTTAAACACCACATTTACACAGTTGATATGATAGACAGCCTGCTCAACAGAAAACCAAATGATCCACTTACCAAATCGCCAAAACAAAGCCTAAGAGTAAGAATAGTTGACTTCATGTACAAAAGAGCTATAACGACTTAAGTTGACGCACAAAGAGTCATGAGTAAACATAACCAGAAATTACAAGGTTTTCAGTCATGAGGAAGTTAACAGTTCTGAAGTATTCTGACAGAGGTAACAGACAAGTTGCAAACAAGATTGTGCAACCAGCTGCAGGGGAACCCTGGACACACGGTTCAATGATCCAAAATACGCCTAGATTTCTAGATGCTACCCTTAAACATTTTAACCACAGTAGTAGGATATGGGAAGACAAACACTTCTATAAAATACTTACCAGAATAATCCAGAAAAACTTTGACAGATATAATATACAAATTTTAACTTAAATGTATTAATTTTTTCCAAGGTAAGGATACAGCATTGATGTAGCACCAGTTTCCTTTGTTGATCAGCCCTCGCGGTTGCAAAGACACTGGTTTATGTATTAGTCTTACATTTTCCAGTATTTCTGCAGAATGAGAAACAGTAAATTGAGCATCAACAAAATGCATGTGCTAGCCATCAAAATAAATATCTGTTGACGCATTACAAAATATTTCAAATCAATTAACAAGATTCCCAGAAACTTCAGCAAATAATTTTTGCTCCATTTAAACACTGCTCATATTTCAAATCAGACATATTTCTTCAACCAAAGACATCCTGGAATTTGGGTCAGGAGGATGCTGGTACAAAAACTAATCATTGTAATTTCAAAACTGAGATGACCTATTTGTTTTCAGTTTTCCTAAAACCAGATACTTTTATTTATATAGATATAGATATAAAAGTATCATTAGCAGTAATCCCTTGCCACCAATTATATGAAGTATTTCCCAAATTCTTCTGCTTTGACGAGAGATGAAGCTGATACAGCAGTCTCAGTTTACAAGTTTCAACACTACCTTACAACAAAAATACCTTAGTGCAAACAGGACAGACAGATGTTAACGTGGTCTTTGGAACAATATGTTTTATTTACTGGTTTAAGACTTCCAAAATCTACAAGATAACAGGCTTAGATAATATAATGTGTACTGTTTTCCTGCCTTCAAAAACTTCAGCAATGGCCTGAGTTTAAAAATTAGAAACCACTGCACATAAATAAGTCTGTCTCAGTTATGAAACTGAGAGCAACAGGGGAAAGATTTTCCAGGAAGTCTGACCTGTTATTTAGGTACCTAAATAAAAACTGTTTAAGGAAAATATTGGATCTGCTATATTTTAAATTTGCAAAATAAGGACAAGAGGTATACAAGACAGACTAAAACATGCAAATAAACATAGCAATTGTCTACCAAGGAGGTTATTTATTTTTACAATAAATGTGAGAGCCTCTAAAGCCCTTATATGCTACACTACATAAACTTAGAAGTTTGAGCTGTTCACTAGAAGGACTATCGAAACAGACAAGATAACATGACATAGGTGGAAAAGCAGTGGCACAAAGCCATGACTAAGCAGAGGAGGTGGCAGAATTGCAAACAAAATCCATGTCCTGCTACTTGCAAACTATCTCTTTACCAATAAGATCATATTTCCTGATGACACCACCAGTTCTAACCAAATAAAAACATGCCAAAAAATAGAAAATATTTAAATCAGTCTTCTATTACATAAAAACTCTGACACCTGAAAGGGCAGACAGCAAAAAGATGTAAAAGGGAAGACATCAGCACCTAGCACAGATTCAGGTGAAAATTCTTCTGCAAGTGTTGAAATGTATTTGTTATTAAATTATTAATGCTCAAGTATTTCAGAATATATTGTTAAAGCAGCGAAGTTTGAAACGTGTTGTGCACACATACAATCTTTTTGTTAATATAACTAGGATATTAGGATAACAAATAACTATAACTAGGAAAATTAGCATAAAAATTATGAAAAAGGTATTTATTTTTAATGTCTATCAGTAACTTTTTAGGTTAACTGTGTTTTTCCCCATTTTTGTATCATACTAAATAAGAATGTTATTAGGACCTTTAGCATCCTCTTGTGGTCATAAAACTGCTTTGTAAACAATGTCTAGAGCAATTACAGCGAGTTTTGTTTCTTTCAACAAAGAATTATTTTTGTGTACAGCAGTTACATTCAATACCACATTTTCATCTCACATCTAACATTTACACAATAGCTAAAGGAACTTTTAACAAGAGTATCGGAAGAAAAAAACCCACTTGCAACCATGAGAAAACCTTCTTAAAATTTCAAAGCCTGTTATAAAGCACATGTCACTAACCAGAAAGAATTCACATTCACTTTGGTGGATACTGACTTGTGAAACATAGCCTTGATTTGAAAACATATCTATCTAGAATAATATTATCATATTTAGAAATTTCTGTTGGTAAACAGAAAACATTTTGCTGAAGTTTATTCACCAGGTGGGGTTATTACAAACACCTGTCACATTTTGGGGGGGGGGGGGGGGGGGGGAGATAATTCCCTAATCAATGCAAGTCCAAAGTTTAACAAAAGAGAAACCCTGTGGATATGGTCTCCATGCTGAAGAGATATGTGTTACAAGTTAGCAATTTAAGGCTTAGCTTGAGACTATTATTTGGCAAATATCACATATGTCACTCACATCTTTCTTCATATCCAGACGATGATAAAAAAATGCCAGGACAACACTGCTAGATAACCCTACACAAAATCAGTTTCTGCAAGAATGCATTTTGATAGTACAACAGGATAACTTTCTGAAGTTGTTTATAAAAAAGCCCAAACCTTGCTACCCTCCCTGCCACAATTACTTCTAGTGCTTACCTAGCTTTATTAGTAACAAAAAATTTTCTACTATGTAACATTGAAACACACCTTTGTTACAAATTAAACTAAGTAATTCTTGTCTTGTTCACTACAGTCTTGGGAGAGCAGTGACTTGTCATCTTCTTTATGAATTTGTTTTATGTATTTGAAGTTACATCCATGATGACTCCAACAATCTCATCCGAGACAAAGTAAATACAAATTTTCCATGTTTGCCAAGAGAGTATGGTTTTCAAGTCTTACTTCTGTTTTCGCTGCTGCACTATTACACCTTCCTTGAGAAGTAATGCCCAAAGACTGGCATTTTCATTGAGTCCTCAACAGCAACAACAGAATTATAGTTATCTTCCATCTTTTCCATGTAAATTGGTATTAACACACAGTGGAAAAAAACTTTGTCATCTTCAGCTTTACTACAGACACTTATCAATTCCCTAGAACTTACAGATCCTTTTATTCTCTAATACTATTACCAACCATTTATTCTTTGTACTGTATGCTTGCATTTGATTTCTGTTCTGGTGTATTCTTCCATACTTGCATTTACTGGATTCCCCCCCTCCTAATTTAAAATCATTCCAGATTTATTCAGATCTTAAATGTTTGTGTTCTTCAATTCATCTGAAATTCTCCCTGCTGTAAACAAATTTTACGTGCACTGTTAATTCCACCATCATCCACAATGAAAACACTGCAAGAAAACATGACTCAGAAAATCTTCTTAGACTCTCCCATTGAAATTTTTCCTAAAGTTACCAAGAACAGTTAAAAGACTACTCAGAGAACAGCTAGTTTTCCAATCACTTATTTCCCTAGTTACTTAGAACATTAGATAAGGCATTATTAACTATTATCAGGTTTGGCAAGTGAAGCCTGGAAGAGAGCCTTATTTTTTACAAATATGGACTATTTATAACCTTACTGTCCCTTAGAAATGAATTATTAAAATGTTTGTCCTAGCATCTAAATTAGGCTAAGGTATATAATTAGTACAGTTGTCCCTTTCTAAATATGCAAGTGCTGTACCTTACTTCTCTACCATTCTGATGCTATCTGCCTTGAGTTTTGCCAAATAAACATCAATGGGTCATAGTTTGCTTTAGAAGTTCGTTTAACTGGTTCACTAGTGGTGCCAGTAAAGCTCACCACACACCTTACCCACTTGCTAAAATTAACCCTTTGGTATTTTTTTCTCAAGATTAACATGAAATTTCTTTGTCTGTTCTATTTATCTTCTAGTCCTGATCTTCATCTCCTTATCTTACGTAGCTTTCATTTAAATTTGAGGACTAAGAAACCACAGACCTTTGCAGTTGAATCAAGTAGCATTAAACAATCTTCAAGGTGTCTGTGAATCGTTAACCTCCCTTGTAAGAACTGGTGAAATTACAGCACAAACCAGCAATTTGTCCCTGGAAAAGTAACTTATCTTCTTGTGTCCTGAGCAGCTGTTCTAAATAAAAACCGTACAGAAAAGCCTCAGAGCTCCAACATCAAGTCAGAAGATTTGCTAATTTTGCTTGCTAAACTCGAGATACTTTAGGTCTAGATTTTACCTGTGTTTAGCACCCTACGGCACTTGTGGTCAAAAATTCATTCCCATTGGCACGAGTTGAAACTGGTGAATTCCCAGCAAATCCAACAACAGGATCTCAACTCAGCCACACAGAAAACAAGGAACACAATCAGCAGCTACCTATGAAAAACATACAGGATTGCTATATACCCTTATACAATGATGTTAACCTAGGCAAAAGATTTGAAATTAATTATGTACAGAACAGAGCAAATTATCTGTCTGGAAATCATAAATTGAAACTCATGTAACACATTTTAGAGTGGGGGGGTATGAACAAAGCACTAATGTACCCATTTTACAAACAGGACAGAGAACATTAAAAAAAGAACAGACAATGAAGAAAGTCACCTTTTTCCACAGAGCAAAGCACTGATTACATGGCATTCAGATCTTCAAGTAAACGTTTTATACTGAAATCAGTAGCATCTGAATTACAGGAATTGCAGCAATATAACTCCTACCTAAATCAGCTACAATGAGAAGATGAATTCCTTTTCACTGAAAAAGGATCTATACTCAGACTGTTCCTCTGCAAAACCAGCTAGCCAACAGTGAAGGTGCAGAAGAAAACTGTATAAAAATTACATTGCTATTTCAATACATTAAAGACAAAATAAAAAGCTCTGCTCCCACCTGGTGGCAAAAAATAGTATGGAAACAGTAAAAGTCTAGAAAGTTAACTTAAAGCTGAAGCAACTTGGACAAGAGGAAAAAAACCTTTTCATCTATGGCAAGCAGTTCTAGCTTTATGATTGTCACAAAATAGTTTTAAGTTAAAATTCACTACCAAATGATAGCTTAAGATTCTAAGAGTACAACAAACTCCACATGTATGGGTTCATACAAGCCACAATCACCTGGTTATACTTTTTTTTTTTTTAATACAGTCAACTGCATTTGTAACACCTAAGTAAAAAATACGCAGAAATATAAGTTATTCCAACAGCTTTCCTCTCAACAATTTTAAGTAGTGAAACCATTACTGAGTAAGGAGGGGATGAGAGACAGGCATATACTTCTGGGTATTCTGAATAGAAATCTCCAGGTCAGCTTCTGGTTACAGTAAAAAATTTTGACTTGAAGCTGTCACACACAAAACACTATTGTACTTGTAAATTAGCTTGTAGCATAAATAGCAGGATTTTGTACAAGCCTTTTCACATACAGAGTATTTCACAGATTTAAAAAAATTATTTTTGTTCCAACACTCACCAGTCAGTGACACAAAATGCAACCAACTGGATATTCTTCCTCATGTTTTCTAACTGAATCTGCAAAAACGATCTCATGCACATTCTAGCATTTCTCATTAGAACCACAAATATGACAGGACCAACTGTCAAAACCCTTATGTTATGCACTGCCTTTCCTGATGTACCCTCTGGACAGTTTCTTGTGGTTATTCTTGAATAGGCAATAGCTAGCATTGTTTCTGAATAAAATAATAGTTTATAATGGTGAAGGATAATTCTTCAAAATTTGAAAGACAGACCTCTCAAACAGCAAATCAGTAAATATAAAAACTATTTCCTCAATTAGAATTTCTGAAGCAAGACCTATTTAGACATTACACTTAAGGTACTGTAAGAGTCCAGAAATTTCAGCTACTTTGGCATAAACATCAGTGCTCTTCCCTTCTTGTAACAGAATGCATTACAAGATTGTAAATACTGGATAATATAACACACCATTTTCAGAACAAACTTTTCTAACATAATTCTCCTTATTACAATAGCACACAGCTGAATGCAACCAGCCTATTTAAAAATCACAGATCACTTAAAAATATTGTTTGACAAGTAGCAATAGTTTTACCACATCTGGGATAATGACATGGTAACATCCTGTTGGAATGTTTACGCAGGGGGATACAAAACTAGCTTATTTAAATTACATCTTCCATAGCAGTGTTTGAACAGTCATCTTACTAAGAACATTAACAGAGGAATCTTCTCTATCAATACAGCACGCTCCTGTTTACAAGCAGAGTTAATACCCTTCCAGTGTAACATCCACTCGTGTGTATTAACTATACCTGCAATCTTTATGGCTACAGGATCCTCTGAAACTGGAACAGGTCCCTCTTTGACTTCAACCTGTTTTTCAGGGACCAGAGTAGATGTGGCAGGAGGGGTATACTTAGTCTCAACATAGACCACAGATGTGGAAGCAGAGGGCTTGGAATTGTGAAAAAGACTAGCCCACGATTTTGCAGGCTGATTAACAGGGACTGATCCTGCAACCGGGACTGTTGCCTCAGTAGTAGGTGAAGCTTCCTCAGGCTTAGCTTGGTCTGAGTCAGTGCTTTCCACAGTGTGCAATTCTACCCCATTGGCAGCTGTGTCCTCACCAGAGGATTCAAGTGTTTGTCCATTAGTAACGCCAAGATTTTCAGTAGTATCAGTACCAGCATAAGACTGTACAACAGCTGTCCTTAAAGGGCTATCTCTGCCAGTCTCTGAGGGGATGCAAAACTGTTCAGAATTAGTAACACGGCATACCTCAGGCTGCCCTGCAGTCCTGGTATTGTCTAGTGTGCTAGAAACAGAATCATCAGAGACGGCTTCATTAACGAAGTCCACAGAGTTGTCCGGGCTGTTGCAAGTCCTTGGTGTGGCCAGGGAGGGTATATCTCCCGTCAGTTCCGTATCCTCCGTGCTTATACTGTTTAGTCCCGATGAATTTGCATGGCCATTTACAAGAGCTTCTGTGGGAGCAATGCCATCGCTGACATCTTCCAAGTAACTGTAGTATCCAGGGGGTCTTTTTTTCTTCTTTTTACGCTCCCTTTGCCCAAGGCCTCCAGACAAGCCATCGTTTTCAGCGTTAGAACCGCTGTCCAAAGCGAGGGTTGGATCAGTGAACTGGCAGTCAATGGAATTGTAGTTTGTTTCACCGAGAGTATCATCAGGGGTTTTCTGAGCAGGTGCACAACTGAGAATGAATTCTGGAGCCTGAGGATTCAGAGTACTTGAAATACTGTAGTCGGTGTTATTTAGTACAGATGACTGTGTCTCAATAACTTCATTAACACCAAATTCAATCCTCTGATACTCTTCCCCTGGAAAAGCAAAAGCAAACCTAACTTAGTGAATGACATCTAATCAAAAAGCTACAAAATCAAGAAAAAAACCCTGTATTTTCCTGCAACTCAGAAAACAAACTACATTCCCTCGAACAAAAATAATTCTTATTCTCTATCTCAATCCTGAAGGCTATTTCAAAATGTCATTTTCTTAAAGACAACAGAGTACGATTCAGGTTTTCTTGAACAGAGTACGTAATTTTCCAAATCACTGCACAGTTCCTGCAAATAACACTTATTAAATTCACCTATTAAAAAAAAAAAACATTAAAGCTCAATGACTTTAGCAATATTCTGCATTAAGTTAATTACTGGATAATTGCATATAAAATATAGTGCAATATTTAACTCCACACTGCTTCTAAAGCCAGTCTTTTCCACTGACAGTTACAAAATCCAAGCCTTTACCTGTTTAACTTCTAAAAATATCCATGTGTGGAGTTTGGTTTGGGGGGGGGGGGGGGGGGGGGCGTGCTTTGGTTTTCCTGGTGTGTAAAGACTTATCATCATCCTTAATAACTGAAAAATATTTTCATTAATTGTATGGAAACACTGCAATTACAGCTTTTGAAACTCTAGGCTCATCAATAACTTACTTAATTTTATCACAGTTGAATTTATTACTATATGAGAATACGATATATATGACTGTATGATTCTAAGACAAGAAATACAACAGATACGCCTCAACATAAGTCAGCGTTCAACTTGTACATACAAGCAGTACTGAAAAATTTATGAACAGGATTGGATTGGGGGGGTTGGTTTGTTTCGGGTTTTGTTCGGATCTATTTATTTATTTACCTAGGAATTTTTTACATGCTCTTTAAAGAAACACCAAGAAATATTCTCATGGCAGGCTGCAGTATCACAAAATAGTCACAAAGTACTGCAGTTTCATGGAACTTAATTAGTTTTATAATGCACGCGTGCTAACTAGTCACACTGAATACTTCAGTTACAACTATTTCCATAACTATCAAATAAAGACCTAAAATTAATGTAACTGAGTCTCAAGAACGTTAAAGGTTAAGCTCACATTTTAGTAAAGTTTTGTAGGTCTTTCTATGATATGTATGTTACTGTTCCAAAGGCATTCATTTTAATATTTTGTTTCCTCAAAGATGGGGGGGCTAAGAAACACATTTCAAATTTTTAAGACTGTTACTAGAGAACCAAATAACACTAGATAGGTATTTCCAAAGGAATGTAAGTGGATACACCACTAAACTTCAAAGATTTTGTGCAACTTACATTATGTTTGACACATCAACAAATGCCTATTTTCAACTATACCACAGACACTAAAAATAAAGTGTTTTTTTTAAAAAAAAACAAACCCAACAACATAACAAAAAGCAAGCAACAGTTCCTAAGGAAAAAAAAAAAGTTATTCGCACAACTAAAGAAATAATCCTATGGGAGAACAGACTCTAGTGGAGAATGTTTTGATACATAACTGTCAATATAACTGTTCTGAAACTCTCCAAATACTTTCTAGAGAAGTCTGCTGATGAAAATTTTAGCTTTAAAAAAAAATCTGAAAGAAAAAGAATCTATAAGGTACATGTTTTTTTAATATCAAATGAAGGGTAACAAACATTCAATGTGTGTTGAGGTCTGACTTACACATGCAATACCAACATATTATGAATTAATGAACAAAGATATATAATACAGATTTTAATTGCTTTTCTGCTTTTATCTATTAACCTAAATGAGAAGTAAACACATTTCAATCTTGCTGCCAGTCAGACTAAAGGAAACTTTTTTTAAAAAAAAAAAAAGCGAAAACCTCTCCATACACATCTGATTTCTCTAAGTCATGTTAACAAAAGCCTAAATTTCAAATTTTCTTCACCCTTCCCCTACACCCATGAGAAAGCATTTTATAACACCATGCCTGTCAATCCACCATTCATCAACTACTTCTGCAATCACTGACCTGCTATCACCAACCAGAAAAGAGGGCTTAAGTTTCTTTTTAAAAAATCAGCAGCCTAGAGGCAGGGAGGTGGAAAGCTGCTGCCTGATATCAATATCCACTTAAGAGGGAAGGGCTGGGAGATCTCAGACATCACCTAATTGTTCAGCAGCAACACTAACTGGCTATCAGTGCTATACGCTGGCTGACCTGTCAGGACACACACAGCTCGAAACCAGCCACAGCTTCATTTGCTTGCAAATGCAGAGCATGGGGTTTTAAGGGGTACGGGACACAAATCCACAACAAAACTATTCCTCATTAGTTCATCTGCTTACAGAGCAACTTGTTAGTTCAAGCATGAACCAAGAGCTAGTTCTTTACCCTTTGTTACAACAGGAACAAGCACAAGCAACAACTGATAACACCTAATATTACTCCAACCATGAGAAGAATGAATTATTTGGCACATTTCAAATCCCTACCAGTTCAAAATAATCTGGGAATTCTGCTTCTTTTCCAAAATCCCAGTTAAAAAAATAGTAATTGCTTCAAAACAAAGAACATGGTTTCCCTTCATGGGCAAGTTAAGTCTACGACAGCTAAAACTGAGAGTTCTCACTTCTGCACTCCTGTCCTGCTCCTCTACTCTACAACAAGTTTCCAGTAGCTGTGTTACCAAAAGCTAATCTAGCAAAAAAAAAAAAAAAAAAAAAAAAAAAAAAAAAAAATTGGAGCGAGTATTTTCTTTTTTCCTGTTTTTGGTGAACTTATCAGCTTACTGTACACCAGACAATCACAAGAGCCAACTCAGGGCAACTGGAGAGCAGAAAACAAAACACATCCCTTACGATTATGACACAATGGTAATTTAGCTGAAGGTGCTACATGAACATCGTAAGCTAAAATCCTGCCAAGAGCATAACTGATATTCTAGCATTTAACACACAAATTAGGAAGTTACAGCTGACAAATTAAACTTTACACCTCACAGCAGCATTAGAATAATAAACATCAGTAGCTAGTGTATAGTTAGTCTATGGAATGATTGGCAGAAGCTCATTTGCTGTAAGATTGTGTCAAGTTTGTTTCAAAAAAGTGAGAGGGATTTCTTTCTATTTGTTTTGACTTTCCACTTTGCTTCTGGGCATCTTTGTTTCAATCTAGTTCACAGTGCTATTTCCGAATGGACTGAAACAGGTATATCTGTCATGAACAACATGACACGCATATTGAAACAAGTATCAACAGATACTCCAAGGATAAAGCCTATGTACAATAGCAAAAGCTGTGA
Source organism: Aquila chrysaetos chrysaetos (assembly GCF_900496995.4). Classification (NCBI taxonomy): domain Eukaryota; kingdom Metazoa; phylum Chordata; class Aves; order Accipitriformes; family Accipitridae; genus Aquila; species Aquila chrysaetos. The sequence goes on from NC_044012.1 coordinate 3,977,813, forward strand.
ATACATAGTACTACTAATCAGTCTGAACAGAGTTCTGCACATTAGAGCTTCAGCCATGATTTGATTATTCCTAGTAAGTATTAACAGAACTTCTAATTCCGTAAAAGTTAAATACTGCAGATAAGTATAGAAAAAAAATTAGACTATGGGGAGTGACAACATGGTCAGTGTATGTCATCTTATTATAATTATAGATATTCTGCATAAGCACAGCATTCCATTTTAGTTTCCACAGCTTCTTATGCAGCCATCACAGTGACAATATGCATGCACAGTACAGTGCAAGCTTGTTAAAGACATTTTTCAGGCAAAACCTAATTTGCTGTCATTACCTAATCTCAGGGCTGGGAGGGGTTCTCTCAGGGTCTAGGAATGATCTGAAAAACATTTGTACAAACCAGCTTTCTGTATGGCTTGTGAACGTTAAAATCTCAGTCTTAAAGAACAGAACTTAAATCCATAGTCAGACAAAGCAATATATGACTGGACACCCCTGTCCTCAACAACAGTTGACAATTCATAACATATGGTCCTTTTAATGAACTTTTCAAACTTCTTCTTAAAACTACTTGGGGTCCTAAAACTGGTCTTGTACTAAACAAAGGTACCAAATTTTCAGAAATGTTGCATATCTGCTTTCAAATGGGACCTGTTGTCCTTCTTTATGATGGGCTATCTTATTTACCTTTACATCAAGGCCAAAGTAGCTAAGCATAACGATTAGGTGTTCTTAAACATCAATATGTGCATTTTTGTCCTCTTAAGTACTTCTGAGAAATGTCCAGTCAGACACTTGCGTTATTTTGAAGGAGATCTGGGTAAGTCTCAGCTTCCTTGCTCTCCTCTGGTTCAGGCAAAAAAAAAAAACCACTAATTTACCTTCCACGTAAAATACTGTGAAAGTTCGGTTTAAACTATACAGATAGAGTGATGATCACATGGCAACTCCTACTTAACTGTCAGCTTTATATAACTATGAAGTAAGGCCAGGTTGTAAGGTGTATGGGTTGAGACAGAGTACATGTGTGACTGCTACAGCTTTACAACGGGAACTCTGTAATGCATTTTACATCAAGAGTCATACTTCCACCACAAGAAAAAGGATTTTCCAGAGAAATAGCTAAGCCAGACAGAAACAAGAGTCAAAAGGAACACCAAACAGAGCACTGCTTGTAGAGCTGTCTTCAGGTTGCAACTGCCAGAAAATATTCATGCTATGGCTCTTACAGGAGGGCCAGCTGAATGCCACACTGGTTACTTATTTCTTCAGTACAAGTGCTCTAGCGAACTTCAGCCCCCCACATTTTTACAGCTACATCCTGCAATATTTCAGCAAGACATTAAAAGTGTGTGGTAGCACAATCGGGGAGTAAGCATGTCCACTCTAATTAGCTGAAGTTCAATGCAGTATTTTCAAATACTTTCATGAATCTTGTTCAATAAAGTTGTTTAAAAAACTAACCTGCTGAATATATGCATATACCTGCTGAATGTGTTCTAAAGATTAAATTTAAAGAGAGGCTGTAGTAAATCTAAGGTAAGCGGCACAACCTTTAAGTTAAAAAAAATAGATGTTGATTTCTTACCATCATGAAACTTACCTGTGGACTTAATACCACATGAAACTGTTTCATTGTATGGGGGGAGCTGTACAAAAAAGAAATGAAACTTATTTAAAGACAAAGCAACTCTATTAACATTTGATATCAGTTTCATTTGAAACATCTGAATCCTTTAGAAGTAACACCAGTATTAAGGTTTGATTTTCTGAGAGTATATCTTGAACACATGCTTCTGTATTTATCAAATCCCACACTGTAGCTTCAAGTGTCCTTGCAGATTACCACAATTACTGAAAGATAAAGATTATCTTGGTTACACACCATAGGCTCATCAAATTCTCAAGCAATTCACCTCACAGCATCAGGATCCTCCTTCATCAACAGTACTCACCACGATTTTACAATGAAGAACATATCCTCTTTTTAGGCAAAAACTGAAGATAGACCAAATTACCCGTGAAAGGATGAAACAAAATTTTGCACAGACAATAGTCACACCTAAACCTTTTGATTCTCAACCTGCTTCAGCTATAGTGTTGCCCTTGAAATGTTTCAGCTAAGGTGTACTCTTAATCATATTTTTAAAAAAACAAAAATTTTTGATCATCAGCCTAAGCATAATGTAACCACAGCATATAGTTCCTATCTGGATTGCAAATATGTCTGGTTGTCCTGGCTTTGGCTGGGATAGAGTTAATCATCTTTCTAGTAGCTGGTATAGTGTTATGTCTTGGATTCAGTACAAGAAGAATGTTGACAACAGACTGATGTTTTCAGTTGTTGCTAAATAGTGTTTATACCAAGTCAAGGATTTTTCAGCTTCTCATGCCCAGCCAGCAAGAAGGCTGGAGGGGCACAAGGAGTTGGGAGGGGACACAGCCAGCACAGCTGACCCAAACTGGCCAAAGGGGTATTCCAGACCATGTGACATCATGCCCAGTATATAAACTGGAGGGAGTTGCCCAGGGTGGGAGAGGATCGCTGCTCGGGAACTAACTGGGCATTGGTTGGCAAGTGGTGAACAACTGCATTGTGCATCGCTTGTTTTGTATACTCCAATCCTTTTGTTGTTATTGTCATTTTAGTATTGTTATTATTATTACTAATTTCTTCCTTTCTGTTCTATTAAACTGTTCTTATCTCAACCCAGGACTTTTACCTTTTTCCTTCCAATTCTCTTCGCCATCCCACTGGGGGAGTGGGGTGGGGAAGTGAGTGAGCAACTGCATGGTGCTTAGCTGCTCACTGGGGTTAAACCACAACACTGGTATAAAACACTGGCATAGAATACTGGCATCATTTTATGGACTCAGTGGTTGACAGAACCCCTGCTACTGTGTAACTACAGGTGGGCAATTTCTAATCCCTGCCTTGCCCGCCCCCAAACTCCCCCAGAAGCTGAAAGCCTTCTCCTGTGCCTGCATGTGAACTGGTAGCCATTGCTACATTGCAATCCAGCAGCTGTCCGGAGAACAGCTGAACTGTTTCTGCAGAGGGAGATAAAACATTGAGAGTATAGTGCAGTTTTATAATGCTATTCTAAATATTAATTATAATGGTGTAACAAATATCAAAGATTTCTCTGTTGGAGTCTTCAGTTCTCTGAAGCTACAGATACTTACATACTGCCTTCTTAAAGCACTATAGACAACAGTGCATCAGAAGTGGCAAGAAAAATATTTCTGAAGTTACATTATAAAAAAGTGCATAAAAAGAACACATACTGTAAAATCCATTTATAAACCATAATACATCTTAATGCAAATGAGAATCAATGGGTCAGAAAGAGGCTCCAAGCTGTTAAGAACCTATTATCCATATTAATACTGAACACAGATTCAATATAATTTTATAGTTAGAGCTAAAAAAAAGTTACCCTAAAAGTCTACAGTCAACAGTTTATGATAAAACACGTAATTCCTGTTTTTCTCCAATTCAAAGGGCTTAAGAAAATACAAAGTAAAAAAAAAGTAGTCCACCTATTGGTCCCCTACATATCTGGTTAATCAACAGCACTTTTGTGAAGCAGAGATTTCTGAGTTGACCTGTTTTGTACAACTGGGTCATCTGAATCATCTCAGTCAACAGGTATCTAGTAGAATATGTATTAAAACCGCCTTGTATAAAGAGACATTCTAGACAACTTTTAGCTTCAACTAGTCCCTTGCCTCAGTCCACCCTTCAGTCTACAGGTAAGGGACTTCAGGAGGACACCAGCATCAACAGATGCTGGGACTCCCAGAACTGGCACTGCCCCCAACAGAATGTATGTCAAACACCACTGCAGTATTATAATCTCAGTCTTGTCCTTCTTGAATTTCACCCTATTTTTTTCAGACCACTTTTCTCCAAAATATCTGCACAGTGTAAAACTAATAAGCATAATTTTTATTTCATCATCCAGATAATTAAAACATTAAACTGAACCAGATCAAGGACAAACTTAAGGAACATCGTTCAACACAGTTTTTATTTTGATAGCTAACCAGTAAGTGGTACACTTGATACAGTTATAAAATTAAGTAAGACTGGTTCTAATGCTGTAGGTTCATGTTTCCTCAACATACTTTGAGAATAGCTTTACAGAAGTCAAGGTATGACATTTTCATCTTCCACAATGTAAGCATTAGAATAGCTCACGTAGGACCCTTAAGGTGACACTAGATAGGACGCAAACGTCACACTGCTGCTACTGTATTTAATGGTGGGAAAACAGCAATATAATCAGAAGAAACACGTATTACCTGAAGATACATTCTGCATTGCTTCCCACCTACCAGAAAAGATACAAAGCTATCCCTAAAGGCAAGTAGAAGCTATCTTTTTCATTCTAAACTTCCCCCACCTCACCTTATTCCCTTCATGCACTTTTATTGTTTACTGGTATACTATACTAACCATACTTGGAAATTAAGTTACAGGAAACTAAGTCACATCAACAATGGCCATCAGATTTGTAAAATGTGACAAAAGAATTTCCCCATCTACAGTTGAAGTGTTCATTTCCTTTATGTTGACGGGGGAGGAAGAAAGCATGACTGAAATGTTCGAATGGAAATGTTTGGAGGAAAAACATGGAAATTGACATAGAGGAAAATTATTTTTCAAGTCTGGAGATTAGGACAATGGCATAATACTCTTCCCTACAAAGGGAAATGGTTTCTTCATTCTCTACCAAGGACTACAGAGAATAAGAGTCTACTATCTGTAGTACGTTATGAACTCAAACAAAGACAACTGTTTCCACTCCATGGCCGTCACTGTAATTAGTTCATTACTGATCCACTTCTCAGACCTCATGCACAGCCTTCCTTGTAAGCATAGCTTTGATGGTTAGCAGTGCTCCACCTGTCAAAAAATATTAAGAATCCCTGTGCTTCAAAAGGCTCACAAGACTTAGAAGCCCACCTTACTTACAACCAGGAGCACTGCTGAAAAAGTTTTCTCTAGATCCACCTCTATAAAAAATAAAAAATAAATAAATCAAAGCTAAGGTGATAGGGCTGGATAATTCACTTTCAATATCCTATCACTACAATGTTAGCTATACCATCTCTGAAAGATGACAAGCAGAAGGTGGAATAATTAATTTCTTATTTCTAAAAATCGACTTAACATCCACATACATGGAAAGATGACTCCTGTTCAATATCTTCAGTTTGCAAATTAGCAAGCTAAGAGAATGATAAAAAAATAATTGTATTGTTACATTTCAAATACAAAGAGATGTAGCTTTAAAATGTTATTTCTAAAAGAGGTTTAAAGTAGATCTTACCTCAACAGAGCATCGTGGAGTCACAAAGAACTGATTAAATTCATCAGGGCTGAACTCCCCAAAAATATACTAAAAATAAAAGAGAAGGATCTTTGTTAAAGAATTATTTATATTCAATACAATTAATAAATTTATTATAAAAATCTATTAAGGTACTAGCATTCAAAAAGACCTGTATGTTGGGAGGCAGAAACTCACCTGTTTGCATCCCAACTCTCATCTTAATTCTTTCCCAAGGACTTAGCAAAGTACTTTAGGCTCTAAAGCTGTATACAATGCATTTTCCTTCAAATTCCCACTAGAGGTAATCACAGCACAAAGTGCAGCTCATCCCGTGACTGGTTTTAAACCAACACGTACAGTGAGAAGTTGCATCAGTTCATATAAGCCCTAGACACAAGCTAGTTTACCTTCTAAAAAACAACACAAATACCTACCCTTCACAACAGATAACACACGAATTACTTTTCCAGAGTTCTGCTAAACTAATGAGTTATGCAAGACTAATGGTACCACTACCTGAGTGCACAAGCACAGAAATGAAACTGCCTAGGTGTACAAAAATACACAAGATCTAAATATCATCAATTTTGGTACAACTGCTCTTACGAATTTTGTTACCCCTGTGCCTGAAACTGTGCACAACAAACCTAAGATGAAATGTCTTTTCCCAACATTATCTCCCTGCACCTCTTTAGGTATTTTGCATCTATACTTCTATGGAAAAAAAAAAAAAAAAGTACCTTACAAGACCACAAAAAAACCCCACACTAAAATGAGATTTTATACCTAGTTTACAGAAAATGAAACATTCCCAATAAGAAGAAAATGAAACATTCCCAATAAAAAGGCCTGACGTTGGCATTTCATAGCACCTGGAAGCTTCTATAAACTGTTGGCATGTGGAAGGAAATTCACATTAAGAGTCACCAGTCACAAATATTATGGCTATGGAAAAAAGGAGGTCAGTTTGGTCCAGTACCTTACAATACCACTGTCATTCACCTTCACTGTACTCTGACAGTCATTCTTTGCTATCCTCCACCCTTCCATTAGAAGAGCTTTTTCAGCAGTGTCAAGTCTTGCTCATGGTAAATCCTTAGCTTGGCTATATCAAGATACAACTAACTAGACTGGGAGTTGAAACATAGAAAAAAGTTCTTAAAATTTGAAAAATCACCTCTAGTGAAGTGCAGACTGTTGCCACAAACTGTAGATACAGTAAATCAATCACAGTATTTTTCTCAGACTTCAGGTGGTCTATTCCAATAACTCATGTACTTGCTGTTTGCATGACTCACAGCCATCTACATTCATAAATTTCAAAGTTTAAGTTAAATTCCACAGCAGTTACAAAATGTATTTTCTTACACAAAAAGTTATTTATATGTGTATCACTTATGTGTGGAAAGAGCTTAACCATTTTAATGCCCTTCAGTGTTTTTAAACAAATATTAATATAATCTGGTTTAGTCCACAAACAATTCCAACAGTCAAAATAAACTGGAACATATGTGATACAATGTTTGAAGCCCAGTGAAACAATTAATGCTTTAAAAAAACCCCTTCACTAATCAGCTGCTAACTACCAACTGAGGCAGTACAACACCTAAACAGAACAGGATCCCTAAATTGTACTTGTGAATGGTTTCACAGTTCTTGGCACAGGACTTAAAACTTGGCTTATGCTCTCAATATAACCAAGTCATTTTTATTCAGTAACATACCAGCTAGAATTTATCATATTCCAAAAACATGCCTAAAAAAAACACTTGCTGAATCATAACTAAATTATGTTTTTAGGAGATATTTTTGATGCAGTCATGCATCAAAACAAAACAAATCTCAACTCCAGACTACTAAAAGTTATCTAAACCCAACCCTAATTCTTCCATATAATAATACAATCTTTTCATTTACCAGCATTTTTAACTGAGGTGTTACAGGCCTGGTACTTCTGAGCAAAATAAGTGCTTCTTTTTTAATTAGGGAACACCAAACAAAAGTGAAACAAAATTATCATTAATACTGTCTTAATGGAATGGTTTTACTATATAATGATGTATTCACACAGGGAAATGTTGTGTCTATGCAACTGTTTCTTCTTAATTTAAAACACATTACCAACATCTAACCCAAAAACTAATCCTAGTCTGACTCTAGCACAAAAAAACCCATCCCATTTGGCCTGAAGAAACCAGAATTTTATTTGATTTTATGGCTTTATTTAACAATGCTTTACACCTGCAAACACAAAGTAAACCAGTTAAAAGATGGCTGCATAACTGAGAAAAATAGTGTTTCAAAATAAACTTACTAGGCCATATGACTGATGATGACATTAAACCTACCCAACTTAACCGACCTTCCTGTCCTCTGGCTCTCAAGAAATAAGATTTCTGCAAGTTGCACACACAGCACCCTCTGCTAGCACGACATAATTTTCTACCCTTTTTAAGGCACAACTACATGTTGAAGTGAAAGAGAACTGAGATTTCACATCACTTGGGAAGTATAACAATCTACACAAAAAAGGACGCGGAGGGGAAAGCCATTGCATTTTAAGCAACCTGAAATACCACGCTAGCTCCCTGCCTGCTGTCCGTCCATCCTACACCTCAATGAATCAGTGTGCCTAGCACTATACAAATGATCTCTGTGTAAGAAAATACTTGGTTTAGCTGTGAAACAGCTTCAGAAAAACATCACTGTAGTACTTACTCTGAACCATTAATTCAAATGTAAAAGGTTTTTCTGCAACTGAAATGCTTAAGTAGTAAGCATTTTTAAGCAAGAGAGCACTAGGATTGTATAAAACCAATACACCCTTACAAGAAATAATCTCATTATCAGTATGAGCTTTTGGGGTCCTAGCTTGTACACTCTAAATTATTCCACATAATTTCAAAAGCCTCAAGGTTAGCTTTTTTCCAAACTGACAAATAAAATCTAATCATTGGACCAATCAAACAAAAGTTTAATTATTTACACAATTCCTATACAAGCTTCTCACAATCAGCATTAATTTACCCCACATTCCGTAAACAACATTTAAAACACAGAGATACACTAGCATGTGTTAAAGCTTTGCCAAAGCTGTTTCACACTATTTCAATTCCAGTTTTAGTATTTTCAGGTGTGCATTTGCGTAAGAAACAAACATACCCATTAGGACTACATCAAATTGATTCCTTTAAATGCCAAACTCTAATTTGCCCTACACTGTATCAACCTCTAAACTTATGTGTACGTCACAGTACTCCGAGGTCTCAATCACGGATAATAGACTGGGACTTCACCACACAAGCTCCAAGCAAAAAGTGGGTTTCACATACAGACTGTTTACCATCAGCCCTAATGCAGGCAAGGGATTGTGATCTGCTCGGAGGTAAGCTGCTTGTCATGCCAACCATTACCAATGTGTCAGTACATCAACAGCTTCTTACTTTACAGTTACTACAACTGTACAGTTACCTGAGCAAAGGATGAGCACAATCGCTATGACAATGCATATGAACAGACAGCTGAATTGTCCCAGTTAGCAAAATCCATGCCTATTACCATCGATAGTACATAAACTAAAGCATGTATGGCAACATGCAAACCCCAAATATTTAAAAGTACTACCAGTGAAAAGTTGAAGCTTAATTAGAGCTTTACACAAATTTAATTGGGGGGGGGGGGGGGGCAGGAATCAAGCTTTCTCCAAGCAAAAAATACTGTTTAGCACTCAATTACGTATTTCAAAAGCTAATTTTGATTTATATGCTCAGACAAAAAAAAGCATCTGCTTGAAAAACATGCTAAATAGTAGTCAATGGTATAAGTAGTAACTCACAAGGCAGAGCAGGAACGACGCTTAGAAGAGAGAGTGCAGTCATACACCAACACTGGATTTGGAAGAAAAACTCTAAGAAAATACTGGGGAGAAGTTTTGAAAAATTCTGATTGTAACGTTACCCCTAGACTTACTTTTAAAGATACATAATCCCTAAGAGGCTTAATTCAGAGTCAAATCTGATCTCCCTCTCCTTCTCAAACCATCTCTGCAACCTACATAGAAGCTTTCTGTTCTGGCTCCTGGGAAGGAATCCTCTCTCACTTTTTTGGGAGCACATATTTCACACTGCATTTCTCACACTACTCTCCAGATTATTCAACTCTGCAGAGCTATCATTAGCCTTGCATTAAGTGTATTCAAGGAGCCCTTCAGATAGCTCACTCTGGTGAGCTTGATTTCTGCTACAGATTAAGAGCAATGTCAAAACAGTATCATATAAATTCCAATGATCTTCCACTTGCAGCTGTATAAGAAAAACAGATGGAAAATAAGAGTCTCCTCTGGGGGGAGGCAGGGGCATGAGGGTGTGGAGAGGACAAGGCTTTGTGGAATTCTGGGGGGGGGGGGGGGGGGGGAAACCCCTACCTCCACTACCTTTCCACTTTCTCGTCAGTGTTTCCAAACCTCTCCTTTGGAATGGAAAAACAAAATAGCAAACTCAAAACATACTGATGGATCTATTCCATTTTGCAATTCATGACTGTAACCCAATTTGACCATTTACTGGACATGTACAGTATGTTATTAAACATATTAAAATTAACATGATTTTAACTAATGTGAGTAAACATATACCAACATAACAAAATGCCTTTCTTACACTGCATGATCAGAAATTTATGTTTTTTTCCATCTAGTACCTTCCATACTGAGGTTTATCAACCAATCGCTTTGAAAAGAAAATTATTCACAAGGGTTGGTTTCCACCCTTTTTTTAAATGCTAGTGTCAAGATACTCTGAACTTCTGGGAGTTTTCAAATGTGAATGTCTTCCTGCAGATGCTCACATCTATGAGACCAAGGATGAAAATAAAAGAAAAGAATGCTGGAATAAACCTTGAAAATGAGATAGCATTAGGCAGAGGATACATGACAGACACAAAATCTCTCCCTTCAGATACCGACACAACAACTAGCACATAGATTAAAAAAAAAAATCAATGCAAAATTAAAGATACTTTGTGCAGTTCTAAAACAGCATCTCTTTTCACATGAAGTTGCTGGTGGTATGGGTACTCCAGTTCTTAATTAAACTTTCTTATGTTACCAGTACTTCAGATTTATTTGCCTTATTTCTACCCATCAAGACTTTGCAATTAAAGTCTGAGGACTGAATTCAAAACATTGTCATACAGCTTTGGAGAGTACCAAAAAAAAAGTTACAACTAAATTCCTGAAAAATCTTGAAAGAACCAGATACAACTGTAGTTCTGAACTCCTGAAGAGAGGACATCAGAAGACCTTATCTTTGTCACTTTCTTGAAGAACTTAAAATTGTGAGACCAGAATATTATACAAATACTCTGCAGATGAGAAATTTTTTTAAAAGTATATGACATTTGCAATACATTTTTTTTTATAATACAAGTCAAGAATATTGAATGACACTATTGAAGGTGGTATAGTGGAAAGGACTTTCAGCTTGTGTTTCCAAAGCTCACTAGCGAGCTGGTCTCACCAATTTTAGCGTTCAGTCTGACATGCTGTAAGAGATCAAATTTTCCTGCATCAAGTACCTGCCTCCCAACATTAGTTCTCTTTAAAAAAACCCACGTTATAATACTTCTCTGAGCAACAACCCAAACCCTCCTGATTGTCAGTCACTGGTGTTACCAGTTGCAACAAAACTAGAATCAGTTTCTAAGCTAATCTCTACAATATGATTACAATAGTATAACATCTGCAGTCCAGCAGATTCTACACCACTTTGAACAAAACAAATTTCATCAATTATACCACCTTTACATCTTCAAGATACTAACTACATCTAGGTAACTAACACAAATTACATAAAACCAATTAACCAAATCTATACAAGAAAATTTGTTCTCTACTTCACAGGAATGAAAGTAAGATTACTTTTATATATGTACAATAACTCTGATTACCATAACTGACCAAGTGGCTTCTTAACTATGCAGACAAAAGCAGCAGCCACAGAACTGATTCCAAGACAGGGGGAAAAAAGTTCTCCGAAGACCACAAAAGATTAAAATGCCTGACCTGCAAGCTCTCTCCACGTCAACTGTTTTTGCTGTGCTCTCCTTAACCACTTAAAAAATGAATGCTAATATTACCCCATTGCCTGTAATGAAATCTCCACTGGTATTCCAGTGTAGCAACACGAACACTCTCCTGGAGGAATACAAGGAGGAGGAGTACGTATTACACAGCTGCTTGTCCTAGAAAAATGGGTAGAAATAGCACTGCTGATGCATCATCATCTTGGCATCACCTGTGCTACAAGAAAGCTAGGAAAATGAAGTGTCAACTTCTGCTTTCAAGAAGAATTAACATGGCTGTCACCTATTAACCCAAGAGCTTCAGCTCTTCCAGTCAAATTAGTTTAAGCTGCAGATACTCCCATTTCAACTGCTTCTCCACAAACAAGTTAAAAATACAGCTTTTACTAATAGTGGCAAGGAATAACTCAACTGTATCTAAGCAGAAGGCCTAACAAGTCAAAACTAGTTCACATATAAATTGAAATTATGAAATAGTTTATGTATACCATAAACTATACAATCTTGCTCACCAAGCTACTTCTACAAAGTGTACTTATTCTTAAAGCTACCGGGATAGGCTGTGGTAGAGGAAGAAAATGAACCATTCAGACAGAAGTCTGTTTTCTGGCAAGGAAAAAAGGGCACATGCATATGACTACACTTGGGTTTTATTAGCAGAGAAAAAGCTCTTACATTAGTCATCCCAGCAGCAAGTAAGGTATTTCTCCCTCACCCTTTACTTCTCTTTCATTTTGTCAAGGTTTGTCTATTTTTTTCTGGAAAGTGTAGGGAAAGACAACCTTCCCTCAGGTTCTCCTTCCTTTTGAGCTGAAATCCATCAAGTCTTACTACACAGACAATTACTTAATTTGATACAACAAGGTTTTCTAACTTCCAAATCTCAAGAAACTTACTGGTTAAATGCTTATAAAAACACAGACAAAATTGTGAGACTGAAAAACAGGTTTGGTTTTGGGGTTGGTTTTTTTTTAGATTCTGAATTTATAAGCAAGCAACAACCCAAAACCAGGTGCTATGAAGACCACTGGCCATATATTTACAGCTGTATCACAGCCTAAATAGTAGTATTTTAGGCAAATCCATTTCTGAAAAAATCCGATGCTGATATATCCTCTTTATGGAAAAATAAAGTCCATTTTTATAAATAAAAATATATGGAAATGAAGCTGTACTTTAATGCGGAGTAGTTGCATATTAAAGCTTTTAACAGTTGAAAATGCAACGAATCATGAGCAAACTCTTAGTACAGCTTATAGTCCTTTATCACTAGCCTGCAGCTTAAAACTAGAATATTAACAAATCTACACAGTGCCTGGAGAAAGATCACAGCTAGGTAAATGTAGGTCAACTAAGCCCATGAGTCAATGCAGCTCTGCCTGTCTACCATTTAAGCAATCAAAGGCTCAAAAATATAGCACATGAGTGTACCTTCCCTTTTCCCTACACCACCCCCCCCCCCCCCCCCCCCCCCCCCCCCCAGTTCAGGGTTTCTTGGATGTTATTACAGAATTCTTGCAGCTGAAGAAAGTTAGGAATTTTCCACACATTTTACATGAATTAATGTGATGGGAATTTATTCCATTATGAAAAAAAGAATTATCATTCTCAAAAGCTCATTTTCTGATCAGAGGGAAAAACAGATCACTGGCTAGTACTAAAGCACAAGTTGGTGAAATTTCAGCTGTAGCCACAGCATTACTGGAAGGGCAGGTTTAGCGAACAAATGGCCCCTACAGCCTGACACTATCATGGGGACACAACATGGATCAGAGCAGTTTATCCTGAAGATTGTAATTCAAATCTTCACAAAAACAGAGCATGTTGGACTCTTTATTATTCATTTTCATCAATCACATTACATAATTCAAGTAAGAGCAACACACCAAACAATAACCATACAAAAAGGTTCCAAAACACGAGTCAATTTCTTACACCCAAACAAATTCTGTTTATGTACACTCTTGACTCTATTACCAAAAGTTAGGTGCTTGTCGGCAGTCTTCCATTTCAAACAAACAGCAGCTGCTACAAAGCTCAACCAGCCCAAGGAAGCTGTCTATAAAGTGCTGATTGTAGTTAGTAGAGGGGGTAAAAAGGGAGTGGAAGAACCACAACCCATCATCTTAGACACCATTGCATTTATGAGTACCTTCCTCAACTACAGAAAGACTCTCTTATCTTCTGGTCTCCAAAGCAGGACTACCCCAGCAAAAAACCTCTGCTCTTTCACATTTAAAGCTTTCCCCAATTGATATGTTTCCTCTGTTCCACAAAATGAAAAAAAAAAAAAAAAAAAAAAAAAAATTATGCCCAAACCCAGCCACAATTTTATTTCGTAAATAATAATAGTATAAAGAGGGCAATGCATCTGTATCACTTACATGTGATCATAAAGCAACGGCCCAGTGACAGGATGATTCCATATACATTTTATATACCTTTTAATTTGTATCCTGCTAGAGAGCATCAGATATTCTTGCTTAGGAAGTATCTTCCTTGTACCTTCCACCGGAGCAGAAGGTAAGAATATATGTTCATGTGTTACACAAACAAGAGCTGCAGTGAAGAGCCGCCATTTTGGGACTACAGCAGGAATACCTGGAAAGTGCACTCCAGACAGCAAGCAAGAGGGAGGATAACAACTGAATTGTCAGGGCTGATTACATCAAATCTTAGCTTTTTGGAGAGCAAAAGATGGAATTTCTGACACCTTTACACCAGCAGCTCCACCACTAGAAGCCCACAGAACATCTGCCAGTGATTCAGAGAAGTAACATTTTCCAATCTATTTTCTTGCAATGTTAAATCAAAATAAAAGCCAAACAAAAATACTTTCCTATTAAATTCTCCAAGCAGCAGTCCTTGCAAATATCAAAAGAAAAATAAATACTTCCAAAATGGGTAGACAGGTCCTTCCTCAGTTTTGAATTCAAGAACATTCTTGGTAAAACACCTGTTGCTAAGCCTCTATCTTCACACCCTTGAAGAGTTTGAAAACACCAGCTTCAAGCTGGTTGCTCATAATTGAGCAAACACATTTACTTCAAGCTCTGCTTGCACTGAACTAGTTACTGAGTCTAAGGCACAAATTGTAGACTCTTCCTATAATGAAGAAGAAAAATAATTAACACCTGAATTATTCTGATTTACTATAGCTTGATAAGCACTGAGGAGAGAGAAGTTGGAACATGAAGTTACTCAAGAACACAGCCAGTTTAACTACTATTTTATTATAGGTGGGGCAGGCAAAAAAATCTGACTAATTTTATCTAATACTTCCCAGCAGAAAAGCCTTGGTGTTAGCCATTTTTTTCCCCTGCCAGACTAAAATCATTAGGGCTGCAACCTTTTGTGCCAGATACCTACAGCAGAACAAACTTCTAAGAACACGGTAGTAAAATCAGTTTTGCATCTGGAGAACACTGCTTTGGCCACATTAAGTAGCAAATTGTCTTTGAACACGTCACAGCAGTCCACCCAAATTCCAGACATGCTGTATAAATCAGCATTTTTCTGAGGTTTACAAAATCTTTATTTAGCAGGTATTTTAGCAACTAAGATTTTGAAGGATTGTTTTCAACGAGCTTCTCTCAATTCCTCCAGGTGGAAGAACAGCACATGCACTATCTTTTCTACCATCCACATAGTTCATAGCACTGAGGAGCCAGTACATTCCTACTCCGGCAAGGCAGGATGCTCTGGGCTACCAGGACAAAGACAGGCTTTCCCTGTAATGGCTTCCAGCTAGCAAGCTTCAGAGGTGCTTGGCAGCGCCCTGGCAGAGAAAAGCTTTTCTTCTTCTGTGCTTACTATACTTGTATTTACCTCACAGGCAACTTTTATCCACCAAATCCATGATTTAAAAAAGGAAAACTAATACATCTAGACTTGGATGAGGTTATTAAGAAGAAAAAAAAGAGATGTAGAGCTCTGGGAAGAGAAAGTGCAATGAGACCCTGAGTTTTAAGAAATTAAACAAGTTTTACTATAAGCACATTTTTAAGTGGTTCAAGGAGATTACAATTGGCTTGATGAGGCCAAAGATGAGGAACGAGAGTTAGATGAAGAGATGACACAGGATCTGAAATTATCTGTAGAGACAGCACAGGAGAAAAAAAAAAAATTGAAAGAACTGATCTGTGCCTGCCAGATCACCCTCCTCTCCAAAAGCTGAACCCAAAATTCTGGAATCGCATAATCCTTCAACTGTTAGTCAAAAGGCTCTTTGATTCAGTTACAGCAGTATGTATCTCAGCTCCTTTAATAATACTCCCTCTCTTGTGAATTGCTTCATGTGCTTTAATAGCAGACGCCCTTTTCATGTACACAAAGGTGCTAACCTTGCAGATACGGCATGTGAGATTCAGGATGGCACCCTATTATTTAAGATAAGGAAATTACACTAAAAACTATGCCTCTAAAATCAAGCAATCAAAAGCAAAGCTGCACAAAAATTAAGGCTTCTTGTATGTTCATTTGATTCCCGCTAGTTTGTGTACATTCGATATTTTCTTTGCTTATTTCCACTACTCACATCTTCACGAGGACTAATGCCTCACAGGATCAATACAGACCTGTCCCAGGGGAAAATTCCACCCTGGGCAGTAAGGAGACCGCTGTTCCAGTCTGTCAAGCAAGCTGAAAAATACACTGGAAGATAAAGAAAAGTAGGAAAAGAACAGATAGCCTCTGAGTAAGTGTAGCTAAATGTTGTGGAAAACTAAAATCTATCCCTAACAGCACCATGCCTAGCCAAGTCACCCACACAATGCTTTTCAGAAGCAATTACTCAGGGCAGGATTTAAGAAGGCTAAGATTAGGTGAGGTAAAAATTAGCTACCTGGACTCCATCCTGACAAGGAATACAGATTAGCACCTTCAGAAGGCAGTTGAGCCCACCTACCCAGGACTGATACGCCTCTTCTGAAGGCCTAACTTCACATCTCAACCCTACATTTCAGAAGTGCTGAATGCTTAGAACTAGAGCTGAATGAGATTTAACCTAGAAAGTTTAGTATTAATCTAGATGTGGTGCAAAGTCCTATCAAAACCACACTGGCCACTGAGAATAAAAAAAAGACAATGCAAAAGCTAATGATATCCAGAGCTTGTACAGGGGTAACCACCCCGGCAAGGCGCTACACCTTCAACAGTGACAGTAAGAGAAAACACTGGCCGATCATTAAAAGCAAGCACCACTTGCTCCATTCACCAAGGCCACACAGGTTTTACTCACCTTTTCGTTTTGCTGGATTCACAATCCCACCTCTTCCCCTGTGCCAGTTCTGGCACACGCTGAATGATCAGCAAGACGATTATACTCAAACTGAGAGAAAATTATCCAGATTATTTATTTATTTACTGCACTGGGGGAAGGAGGGTTAAGAGAAGATAAGGAACCAGCATAAAAGAAAAGATGCAAGTGGCCAGGAGCAAGAAAGAATGAGACTTTCCCCTTTGTGAGTTGTGACCTGCCAAAAATGGGTTATAATCTCATAGAGAAACAGCCAAAAATAAACCAGAGAACTTGCAAAAAACACAATGATCGGTAAATGACTCAAGGGGATCACAGAAACAAAACACAACTACCACCACATAATAAAGTCTCCTATATTTTAAGCTCTGTAACTGCTGAAGTTTGAGAGTAATTCTACAGAGGTTCTTACTCGATTTTCTCTCTGCAGGAACTCAAGCTCCTTCCACTACTTCACCACATGACGTGTGTATGCTGCACATCCCCCTGCCAGACAGAAACTGAGGACACCATCTATTGTTTTGATTCTCAGTATATATGCAGCCATCCATTTCCTCTAGCAGCCTGATGTGAGGTAAGTGGCAGGTGGAAACTTAAGAGGATCTGGCACTGCCCATGACAGCAACTTTGTATTTTGAAGTGGCATGCAAGTTAAAATGAAAATTGGGACACCACACATACGCCAGCTCCTCCTGAGATAGTTTTAAAGCTTAAGCATCTGCAACACAATTTTACGCAGATGCAAGATAACTGTTAAAACAAATGCACAAATTAATACACTGCTGCAACTAAAACACAGATAGTAAGCCTAATAAACACCCATATTAATTAATAGCAGCATTAAAAACTGGGCATTAATATGGCAGTAGGTTTACTGTATGATAACAACGCTGTCAATTTTAGAACTTTTTTTTTTTTTTAGGTAGCTCATTTCAAAAGAATAACACTGATAGTGGTGCTACTTCATGTCTTTCCTTATACGAGATCTTCTCTTAGCATTCAGATTTCTTTTGCACATACGAATGAACAGAACGCAAAACAGAGCACTCAAGATATTTCCCAACACGTTTACAATATTGAAGATACAGAAATTCTCTTGCTTTCTGAGGAGGAAAAGGGGACTAAACCAGAGTATACTCTGACATACTATTACTGATAAGGCCCACAAGGCTCTGAGATGACAGTACACAACCGATAGCTCGTGTACCCCCTCCATCCAGGAAGGAGTCGGCCACTTCCTTGGCCTGCACGTCCAGCCATCTACAAACAGGAATATGGATACACGGCAGGGGAGACAAACACAACGCAGCACTGGCTCTTCAGCTTACTCACTGCAAGGACAGAAGCAGCTGCTGTCTGCAGCGTCCCTGCTCACACCCCTCACCTCCACGAGCATGTCTGCGACTCCAGCACCTTCTATCCTCTCCCTCATCCACCTACGGTACAAAGGAGCAAGAGCATTTTAGGGGACCCCACATAAATACGAGCAAATTGCCATCTAATCCACAACGCTGACAAGGTTGAGCAACAACGATGAAACCACACCCTCATATTTCAGCCTGCGCATTGTGAATTTATAATACTTTCCACTTCCAAAAAACACCAATTTAGGCAGCTTTTGAAAGAACATGCTTCTCATGTGGCTGTACATTGCCTCCTTTAGTCCCAAATCCAATTAAAAAAATCTTGCAAATCATAAAAACATTTGGTAAACACAATCAGTCACTCATACTGTTGTTCGAAATGGCTGTTTTGCAAATAAGACAGAAAATACAAACTGAACAAAAGTTTCAAATTAGTGATGTCTACCATTATCAAATATTGCAACCTCTGGATACTCAGTAAACACACTGTTGGACACTCATACTTGGAGCTGACCTTCAAAGATAATATAATAAGCAGTTGTTCACTAATTACAAGCACTTTTTTTTTTTTAAGCTGTCATAAAATAAATAAATTTGAAGCACAAACACTTACACAAAACTTGGTATGCAAACCAAACGGCTATAAAACACCTTAGCTCTTAGCTAAGCCCTAAGATTTTTGGCTAGAAAAAACTGTGAAGAATTCAAACTATAAAGTCATACTACCATGTAAATATTGTACATGCACATGCTGTATAGCTCAGCACACAACTGAGCACTGCTTCTGGGAATGAGGGATCCCTCTAGCCCACCACAACTTCTGAAGGTGGTACCCACCATTACTAGCAGCAGCATAAAGCGAAGGAAAAAAGTGTGCACAACTGCCCTAACGCATCGTTCCAGGGGTGAACACTGATGAGACCTCAGGGAAATCTCTATATTAAGGATGCAGTTACACCAAAGCAGAAAACCATAATGGCCTTTATGTGACAATCATTAGTACTAAGTGTAATACATGTCCATTGCCTTTATCCTCCCCAATTAAGGAAACTCTGAGTCTGGCAACATCTGAAACACTGCACGCCAGCATTTGGTATTTACAGTCGTTTTGACTCATGGCAACAAGAGTGACCACCACAGTTCAGTGTTCTGTTTGAACAAAGGTAAAGTTCAAAAGACTGAGAATGCAAACCTGTTGACGTGAGCAAACTCAACAGCTTTATTTCTTCTGCTCTGAAAGCTGACTACTCTTTCACACTATTACGATTCTGCTGCACTTACGTTTTCTGTTGCTTGCAATGCCAGGATGATAATTTTATTTATCTCATTCTTGCTTGCTATGGAAGCATATTAACAGCATAAACCCTTTTTTTTGTTGTCCTAAGATTTGTTAAGGAGCTTAAACTTCTTCCTAAGGGCCAATAGCCTATGGTCACGGCCTTTAGCTGAGAAGAAGAAAATGAGTATTGGGAATTGCCCAATTAAGTTGTCTTTGACTTTTTTCCAACTTTGTATCAATAAACTACAGTGCTCCACAGAAATTTTCAAACAGTGGCAGCTTTGGTTTTGTATCCCAAAGGCAGCAGAGGAACAGAAAGTGAGGTTTTCCGTGCTTTAAGGACATTACAGCACTATTTCTTATTTTCTTTGGTAACAGCTAGCTATTATTAGAGACCATATGATTTGAGGGATCGACTGAAGTAGACTGGAACTCAAGACAAGTTGATTCTTCTTCCAATGGAGCTGTAACTTGTGCTGACAATGACTCTCTTTCTCTCTGATTTATTTCCCTCTCCTTTTATCATCCCTACTCAGGTTTAAAATGACAAGACCATCCCATATCACGTACCGGTATAGCATCATTTTTAACCAAATACCCTCCTAAGTAGCACAGTCCAAAAACATTATTTGAATACAATTAATCTAATTGCTTGTTGCTACCATTAAGCTAAGCAACTGAACTTTTTCCATTTCCCTCTCCGTCCGTTCTAATGCTTACAGCAAGAATCAAAGCAATTATCAATATCTTGCCTTTATCTCCCCTCTTTTCCTGTCAGAGTAATTTCTTTAACTCCCACCTTGTAAAGAATGTTAGCTTTGAATTCATTTCCTTCTTTAAAACTTACACTCAGCCTGTTCAAACGAGAGCCATGTGCAACAGGAACTCTGCTTCACCAGACAACCAGGAGCAAGAATACCTGTGGTTTCATACCACATATAGCATTCGAAGTCTTGATACGTTCACACAATGAAAGTCAGCACATCTAAAGTCACTCTTGTCACCCAATACTTGGTAATCCCACTTGCATTCTAGGAGTTTTCAATGCTAATAACAGGTTATCTTCAAGCAACTTAAAACATATGTGTATTTTTGCAATACAGGCTAAAGAGCAAATTACATACATGTTCCTGCTGAGACAGGTATGTGCATATGGCAAAGCTGTTAAGTACTCATGAAAATAGGAACATTGCCTTGACACTGTAAGAATCGCTATTGGTAACATGTTGCTACACTACCAACAAAGGAATCCCACTCCAAGACAGAACATTTTCACAACAAAAGCCTTCACTTCTTTGCATGAATGATATACAACTTCTGTATTTTAAGTTACACTGGTAAATCCATTGCTGGTCTGCAACATTCATGGGGAAAAATGAGGCAGGAAACCTGTGAATCACTACAGCAGGCTCTAAATGTTGTATGAAAAAACATGCCCGCTGCACTGAGAGAATACAGCACTGTTATTTCTGCTACTATGTTCAGTTTGGTTCAAAAGAACAGAGAGAAGTCTTTCATACACAGAGTTCTTTGAAGAAAACCTACTTTCTTATAGTTTTTTTTTTAAATGCATCTTTTCACACAACCTTTAGAGATATGTTATTCTTTACAGTTTCTTACAGATAGGGCATTTTTCTCTTCTACCTCAAAGCTGAACCCAAATCAGGGGGTTTACTTTTTTAACAAAGTAAAAAAGTTACAGAACCCTTAAGTGATTTTCCAGTTTGTGTTAATATTCCATTCAATGGAAGTTGATCCATATCCCTCTCTTTCCTACTGTAATTCCAATGCAAATAACATACAATGCTTCTTTTAAAACTTCCATACATCATATGAATTCACATACAATACTATAAGCTGCAAAATTCCCAAAAGCACTCTTGCACGTTTCTTTCAGTTTGTACAGCACTAACACTTGTGACTATCATAGGATCTCAGGAAGGCCTTTCTTAATTTTATTTTAAACACATGCTTTTCTGTAAGGTGTATGATTTAAATAAGCCTTACACAAACACTTTATTAGGGCTACTGTGATTTAAGCTACCTTCTGCCTAACTACAGGTGAAGAAAAAACAGACCTTGTAGCGCACACCAAAAAAAAATCAGTAAATCTTATGCTGTCAAACAAGGAGGAAAAGTTCTTACACGTATCTAAAATATCCAGAGCATCTGCAATTAAATTAGGTATTAGAAAGTCAAACACAAAACAAAAAAGACTAACGTACTTCAAAATTTTACTCTATTAGTGTTAATGAATATATTAACATGACTGCTTATCTAATGAAAACCTTTAAAGTGTTTTAAAAATAATCAACGTGGCACCATTATTGGGAATACTTAAAACATGGAGTCTTAAACACATACGTTACAATTTCATAAAGTAAAAATAGGGTTTAGAATCCCAATTTTAAAACACCAGACTGCTCCATTACGGAGTGTTCGCGCGCGTGTGTGTATATATACACACACGCATGTACACACACACACACTTTTTTCCACCATGAAGCATAACCCTTTGTTCCATAATCCCCAGTTGTATGTTTAATGATCACACATAAGACACTTCCATCAAAAAGAAAAACCGCAGCTCTAGCATGTTTAATTCTTTGGAAATGAACATCTACATTGCTGAAATGGCATTAGAGTGACAAATGACTATAATCCAATGGCCCAAGGCCAGCAACTTCTATTACAACAGATTTGGCTGTTTTGTACGACACAGCATGTTGCATGTATATCACTAAACAGAAATGAGACTGCTTAGTTTACCTATAAACAAAATCCCACTTAACTTTACAAGTATTTTAACAGCTACATGAATGGAAAAAGCAGTGTGTCTAAGCAACTGCCTACAAAAACTGGCTTTATTAATAGGTAAATGGCTGGATCCATTCTAAAAAGTCTCCAAATCAGTGCTATAGTCTAGAATGCACAGAATAAGTAACAGTGATTCACAAAACCTGTGGGTTTTCTTCTATTATTTGCATGCTGCCATATAGTTCCAAATTTATGTTCTATGTCAGTTTTCCCAGACTTCCTTTTTTTAAGTTAACCAACCCACATTCACCCACTGTACTCTGCATGGATTCACCATTCACATTTTAGAAAGGCAAATGATACCTTCTGGCTACCTAAACTCACAGCTTCAGCTGCAGCCTGAATTCCCAAGACCACGGAAGCCTAGAACAACTTCTCACTCCATAGGCAAAAGCTCTGGCAAAAGGACAAACCCAGGCCCTTCTGAGCAATGAAAGCAGGACCAAAAAAAAAACCAAAAAAACAAAAAACAAAAAAAAAAAAAAAACAGGGAGAGAGGGGAGACAAATCCAGCTTCTTTACCTCTTTAAAACACAGAACAGCAACTGAGCGGGACAGGGGAGAAGCAGCAGCTACAGCAATACGATGCACTCAAACACCTCTTCACAAATCCACCCACTGGCAGCCCTTGTCCAGAGACACCTTTCATATCGTGTTCAGGGTGTCCCCCATAGTTTTCAGCGTATTTCACAAACCTGACAGCATCCACATCGCCCTCTCTCCAAACACTTCTTTCTGCCTGTAAGGACACTGTAACATCAGACACATCTGCATGGATGCAAGCAAGCAAGCACAAGAAACTCATCCAGCTGCATAACAACCATTTTTTAAGATTATTTTTGAGACAGATTTCCTAATCAAGGTCACCCACAAACATCAGGCAATACACTGTAATGACAGCACAGAACAAATGCCTACAGACTGCTGCCTTTTTCTTTTTTTTTTTTTTTTTTCCTTCCAGAAACAGCACTGGCTTAAGGGAACATCAAACTACACCCTGCCAGGGAGCAACACTCCAAGCCAGCCATAAAAGCGGTAGTTTGCAGTGCAGTATTTCAGGGAGTCAGATTGCATGCCATGTTCTAAGTTCCAGTTATTCTGGTTGCCAGCCCAGACACAGGCCTGGGTGAGGATGAGCAGCTTATGAGCTTGTTCAGCTTTTTCTGAACACAAACTCTACTGGTTTGTACTTCAGCTGGGTTTGGGGGCAATGTGGTACATTTAAAATGGCACTGAGTTAATTTGACACCACAGTAATGGTGAAAGAACAAAACAAGCATAAATGATTCATTCTGCTATGGTATCCTTTCTTCTGCTTAACTTGTTTTCACAAGATTCATAAATGATGCGTTTGTATTAATTCTTTCTATGAAAAACAATAGGAAAAGTGGCTAAAACAACTGTTTATACAGTTCCTACAGAGTATTACTCTTTCCAAACAGGGAAATAGTTTTTAAAGTCTTTTTTGTTTTTAACAGAAGATTTTTAGATGACCTTGATGACAAATGGTTTCAACTATATACAGTGCTAAATCAGCTCAACATCTGTAGTGTCATACAAAACATGTAGTGATACAGCAGGTTTACTGCTAGCTCATCTTAATTAAAAAAAAAAAAAAAAAAGTACAGCTTTTGAATATACTCAGAACACACCCAGAAAACTGACAGCAACACTTAAATATCTCATTAAATGATTATGAAATAATGACATGGAATACAGAGGTACAAACGACCAGCAATATCTAAACTGTGTCACCATATACTCATGTGCTTGCCAACTACCTGGCCATCCAAAATTAAGGCTCCTTTGAAAATATACGATATGGTCATGTTTCATGATTCATTTGCTAGAATGTGCAAACCGACTCAAATATTTCTGCCCATTATTACATGAATCCATTAATTGGCAGAAATCTGACTATGCATTTTAGCTATTAGAAGAGCATGATTTTCTTGAACTTTTTTTCCCGTGTGACAAAAAGAAAGGTCTCAATTACGGTACACCCAAATTACAGTCACATGGAAAAACGAAGCACTTTTGCCTAGGTCTCTGCATTATGACACAAACATAAGGACTACATAATGTTATTTAGTCTTGTGCTCAGAACAGACAACTTTTATCAAAACTCTAATTTTTCTACTGATCTGCAACACTACCATCCTAAAATAAAAAGGAAACACATGCATGTAAAACCACATCCCTGAACTTATCTTCAGGTTCTCCATCCAAAAGAGTCCAAAACATTATTACCTTCCTTCAGCATTATAGCACTATATTGCTCTAGAATATGTATTCACATAAATCCCAGACAGCATTTAAATAAACTGTTTACATTGGGGGGGGGGGGGGGGGGGAACTTAAACACAAAAATAAGCTGTATTTAATGACACGAACAAAGCATTAACTGAAAGGTATCTCACAGATTTGCTCCTGTAAATTTAAGCAGTAATCCTCACAAGACCTAAATATCTACCTTTGCCTATAGAGGGGGTTGATTTAAAATAGTCTACGTACAAGTTACTACTAAAGATGAATTTACGGTCTAGTTTTAATTACAGCTATGTAGTGCTTCACCATAAACTACATCACCAGCTGAACTTTTTTTTGTTTCAAGGTACACCAACTTAATTAAGTACAGACACAAGAGTGTCCTTAATTCTTCTAAATCAAGAAAAAAGCTGCAATGTAAAACCCAGTCTTATCAAACTGACCACATGCACCAACTGCTGCCTAGTACTGAGTGGAAAGCAGCGAGTAAAACAGCTTCCGAGTTGGACACTGAATCCTTTTGATATATGTGCATTTTAACTATCATTCATTAGGACGGTAAGAAAAAAAAGTCCAAAACTAAGTGCGTTTCCTCCACTTTGAAAGAAAAGCTGAATGATACAAAATTTTAAAACAATCTTAAATTTTAAGCAAACTCCAGAAACGGCAACTGCCCTCAGAACACCCATGTTAACAAAATCACATCCCTCTTTCTCTCAAACATAAATAAATCAAGCTGGACAAGAAATGTCATGATAGTTTTCACTGATTACAAGCTTTTGTTTATGGAAAAATAATTGTCAGCGAAACTAGCGCGTCACTTCATTAGATGTGTACCTTAACTGCTCTTCAGAAAAAAAAATACAGAATTCAGAATAAAGCATCACCTTGTTTGAAACACTTCGATTTTACGAAAGATATCTTCCACCACAAAAGACACGGTTTCTTAACAGAATTATCTTTAACACGATGAAAGTTCTCTAAATGTTTTTAGCAAATAATAAAAAAGTTGTATGAAGTCTTGCAAATAAACACCTCAGTGCACCATACACATTGCCTGACATTTTTGTTTTAAAGTTTTTTGGGAGAAAAGCCTTACAGGAAAGAAATAGTGAAGTTAACCCATTCAATCATTTGCTCTGAGCACACACTAGATTAGACCAGGAATCAAGCTTTTAACTTCCAGTGAAAAACTACCGCGACTGCAGTTTTGGTTTTTTTTTTACTCCGTGCACAAATATTCTGGCTGGTTTAGTTCGTGGGAGACAGGGAAACTGCACACGCATCCCCATGCATAGTAATCTTGCAACACTCAGCCCTTTGCACCCCAATGCACTGAGGTTTATTGAGTGTTTGGGGGGGGGGGGGGGGGAAGATTAGTTTACAAATCTCCTTATTCCCTTCTCATTTTAGAATCGCTTGTCTCTGCCCCCCTCCCCAAAAAAAAAAGAAAAAGCCCAAGCTATCAACTCTTCCAACCATCCCCTCTTCCCAATGGGGTCCAGCACCGACTTCACCCCGCAAAGGGCTCCCGCAGGCCTCCTCCGCCCCTCCGCTCCCTTCCCCTCGCCCCGCCGCCGTGACACCGGCGCGGCGAGGGGGCCAGCCCCGGCACGCTGGGCCCCTCGGCGGGGCACGACCGCCGCCGGGAGCGCGGGAGACCTCCGTCCCGTCCGGCAGCGAAGCCCCTCCACCGCCCTGAGGAGATTCAATGAAGCTGCAGAATCACCCTGGGCCTAGTCCCGGCCACCACGCTCCCCCCCTCGGCGAGCCGCGCCGCGGGGCCCGGCCGCCCCTCGGAGCCCGTCAGAGACAACCCCCTCCGCAGCACCCCGGGGCCGACAGCGCGGGGGCGGCCGATACCTGGGCACTGTTCACAGCCATGGCGCCCCGCGTCCGTGGGGAGCTCGGCGTCTCCCGGGCGCCTCACGCTGCTGCCCCCGCCGCCGCCATCTTCTCTCTCGCACGCACCAGCCGGGCGGGCAGGCGGCACGCACTGCGCCTGCGCACAGCGCCGCCGGCGAGGGGAGGGGCGGGGCGGGAGCGCCTCCGCGCATGCGTGCCGGCCGGGCGGCGGCGGCGGGCGGCGGCGGCGCAGGCGCAGTGGAGGGGCGAGCAGGGGGCGGGGCGGCCCTGAGGAAGGGGCCCGGCGGCGGGGAGCGGCGGGCGCTGTGAGGCGGTCGCCACCCGTGGGGCGGTCGCCACCCGTGGGGCCGCCTCCCTGAGGCGGGGAGGGGGAGAGGCTGCCAAAAAAACCTTCGCTCTCAGCTCCCAGGCAGCGTCTGGGACGGGGGAAGCTGCCGCGAGGCGGGCGGCCATGAGGCCGCTGTGAGGCGGGCCCGGGCTGAGGAGAGCCTCGGCTGAGGGGAACCTCGGCTGAGGGGAGCTCTGCTGCCTCCGGAGCCGGTGGCGGGAGCTTGGTTCCCAGGTTGCTGCTGGAGCTGGAGCCACGCAGCCTTTGGCCCAGCTGAGTAACCCGGGCAAGGTAGCACAGCCGGCCCAGTGCTACTGGAGTGAGGTAGTGCCGGGCAGGAGAAACGCCGCTGAAAACATGCAAGCGTGCAAGCAGCCAGGCTGCCCCAAGGAATTAATGGTGGCTTCACCTCGAAAGTTGGTAAAAGGCCGCGTGCCAAGGGTTACTCCGGCAGGTGAGCGGTAGGCTGCGTGCCCGTGTGCTGGCAGAGCCAAGCTGACCCCTGTCTGTCCCAAATAACGAGAGTGGGAATGGGATCGGCGTTTGTATCTGGAAAAAAAAAATAAAAAATCTAGTGACTAAGCCAATCTCATGATTTTGAGATGACTGAGTCATAACTGAATACTGAAGCCCCCAGGCAAGAATCCATTAAATTAATCGCTAATTTACTCCATATTTTTTTCCTTGAACAAACTACCAAACCCTGCAAAAGTCTACTTCAGTTGGGAAGCGAGTGTTAGAGAAAGCTTAACGTTACTGTGAAAGTTGAAGGGAAAAAAGGAAAAAAAGAACTTTGTGTCGTCTTTGGCTGTTCAAAGAGGACGTTCACTGGAAGTGGAAAGAGGATTCATCAGCCTCTCTATGATAAGGACATTTCCCTCCCGTTTCATGAAGTGCAACACTTAATGTGTGCTCATGACAGTAAATGATTTTCTATATCAGCGTCTGTCCTTTCAGTTGACACACCCTGCTGCCGCTCCCTTTCTTTTGTTTCTAGCAAGTGTTGCTCTTCTGTCCTAAGGCAGAGAACTAACAGTGAAAACGGCTGTTGAATATTAAAAGAGAGAAACACAAAAGGGAGACAAATGTATAGGCTTTTTGCATACAGCATTTCAAACATCTGAAACCCCCTCTCCCCTCGGGAGTCTAATTTACAAGGTAAATAATGGAGTGAAAACCCTTACGTAGCTCATCTGGTTGAAGGCAAAAATTCCCTTCTGCCCACAATACTGCCTAAGTAAACTGACTGTTTTTGCTGGAAAGGCTTCCCCTTCAAATGGCTGAAAATACAAATGTGCACAGTGCCTCCCACCTGAAAACCAGTTAATTCAAATACCAATACTGTTAAAAGCCACAGCCGATGGTGAAAACTGACGTGGGCAGAAAGGATGTCACTGTCTCCTAGTTAAGCAACATTTAAAACGCCTTCAATTTTATCCCGTCTTAATACAGTTTCATTGTGAAGTCTGTTAACATTTTACCACAATATTTTGTAATAATGTAAGTTTTGTAAGTATTATTGTAATAGCATGGTTTGAAGAAACTTACCTGCTGGAAAGTTTCCACCTCAGTTCTGTTTTGTCATTCATTTTTGCCATTTTTAGTGGTCTGTTAGTGCATTACCGCTTACTGCATTGCACAAATCGGTTTTATTTTCTTCCATCCTTTATGCCAGTGGCCGCAAATTATACCTCCCAAACAACATGTTGCTTTTCCAACTTCAAAAAAATGGTGCTGTATTCTTTCTGTGTATCCATGTTCTTAAGATTCATGGGGTAAAGTAATGGTCCTAACAACATGGTACTCACTTAATTATTTTGTGAATTGTTCAACAACAAATGAGGTCCATGGCTAGGGAAATAAAGGACTGTCTGACATTAGCTGGTTAGCTGAATAAACTACTCCCAAGTTAGCTGCCTCCCGGTAACTGCTGCAATTGTTCTTATCCTACTGTAAATGCAAAGTGCATGGGAATGGCTCACCCTTCCATACCATACTCCTCATGATTTCACTGGATCATACTCATGGCAGTGCCCAGGAGGTGAAGGATTTATACGTATGACTTTTCTGAAGCAACCAGGACCCACACATCCACTTTCAGGGGCAGAAGGGAATGTCTTCCTGTAGTGTTGCAAGAATTGGCTGATCGCTGCGGGAGGTTTACTGCTGTCCATGTAAAGCTTCCTCCCAGTGCTAAGAGCTTTAGGAGCTCTGAAGACTTTTTCTTCAGAGATGCAGAACTTTTGTCCCAATAGTTTCTAGGTACAGTAAGGGCTTTGCTACTTTGCCAGTCATTCTGGTAATGAGATTCAACTGGGAAGAAAAAAAACAGTCAGCACTATACTGTGTTCTGGGGGGGGCCAAGACACAGAAAGCTAAGGTGGCTGCTGTGCAGAGAAAAACCAGAAACATTATTTAAAGCACCCGGACTCTAAGGGACCATGGTGGTACCAGCCTCGTGCCTGTAATGGCACAAAAATAGTGCTGGGGAGGGAGCTCTTTTCACTCCGTCTGCACCGTTGCCTACCATGAAGGATTTACAAGCAGCAGTCATCTTCCCTGGTTGGATCTCAGGGAGGGACTTCTGCTCGTAGGTCAGTTGGCTCGTGGTATTTTAAGTTTCCAATAGAAAACCAGCCTACTCGAGGTCAACGTCCACAGAGGTGTCATTGGCATAGTCTGTCGGAGGCAGCTGCGACAGTGCTCCTCCAGCGCAAGGTCCGCAGAGACGCCGTGAACTTTGCCAGAGGTAAATCGAGCTGTTTTCACAGTGGTCATGGGGGCACTAAAGCTGTTATATGATGTGGTGCCTATGAAGAGGAACAGAAGTCACTGCTGAAGCAGGTCCCTTTTGCTGCTCGTGGTTATAATAAAACATTTTTACAGCCCCGGTAAAGTGCTTCTCTGTCCTTTATAGAACTTGCTTAGGTCCTTCTTGTCGAACCTCTTTTTTGGACAGCTGCTTGTGGTGGATAGTCACTCCTGAGGTTTTCCAAAAGCCTCATACTTCAGAGTACCCCGAGTACTGAAACAAGCTGGCAGAATAAGTTTTGAACTTTCTGTGGCCTAAATTGCACAGGTCAGCAACAGGCATCCCGGTGTTTACGAAGGGAAGTTGAGACAGCAGCAGCGCAGGAATGGTTACGCAGGTAGCAGCAGTGAGCAGAGCAGCACAGGACACCAATGGGAGGTGTTTCATTCCAAAAATGCATTAATGCAAACCTGACTTCAAACTCCATATTCCTAAATTTGCTGAAAATTTGTAAAAAATACATTTAATTTCACAATGTAAGGAACTTAGGCATGGACTAGTTCAAGTTAAACTGAAACAAATTTGAAGTCTGGACAAGCCTTTAGTAGATCATGTGGATGCTTGATTCAATTCATTCTGTGTTTCAATTATTTATGCAGAGCTTTTGGCTGAATTATTTGTGACTTATTCATCCTTATCTTAAATATGAGCTTTCTCTCTTCTCACGCAATCGTCTATTTTAGGGCTACAGTCTCAAAAGAACTTGCAAGTCTTTATCTCACCTTCCTTTCATGTTCTGTCACCGAACCCATCATGATAAAAGCAAAGATACATTTTTTTCCCAAAGCTACTCTGAGCTCCAGAAAGAGCCTATGTGATGCTAAAAAATGTGTGTGGTATCAACAAGCCCGCTGCTGGGCTGTGTGTCTCATTTAGCAGCGGAGTTCTCAGAAGGGGGAAGGAAGCTGGAGCTCGTCTCTGCTCTGACTCACACAGCGCAGTGACAGTACATCTCTGTCTGGACTGAGGATGCATCTGCCCTGACCTGGTCCGTCAGACAACTCAAAGCCGTAAGTTCATGAAGGCGTAATTAGCTTCTCACTCATTATTACATTCATGAGAACCGAAATATGACAAGAAACTGAAATAAATATATAAAGCTTGTCACGCTAGCTTTTTTTTTTCCATAGAAACTTCTTACTGGTCAAAGCTTCGTTAAGACGTATTGGCAAGGCAACAATCACAATTAGAATCTGGACTTTTTTTCTGTGAGTTAAATTGCTTCTCAGAAAGAGTACTAAAGGTTAAACTATTTCTTTCAATTCCCTAGACATGAGACACTTTATTGCTGTCATATAAGAATACTGAATCCTAAACAGCACATAGAAAATCACCAGCATTTGGAAGAAAGCAGTCTGATCTCTTACGGAGAAAGACAGACACCCAGGCCCATTTTTCTC
Organism: Aquila chrysaetos chrysaetos; assembly: GCF_900496995.4. NCBI lineage: Eukaryota > Metazoa > Chordata > Aves > Accipitriformes > Accipitridae > Aquila > Aquila chrysaetos. Next base: position 4,008,625 of record NC_044012.1, read on the forward strand.
AATTTAAGGTTTCAACTTGAGAACAAAAATATTTCCAGCTTGTTTCTCAAGCCTTCAAAACAACTACATCTCGCACCACAGTGTAATTTTTCCTCAGGGTATCTCGAGGGATTTATGTTATCTAACGTCAGTGTTACAGGCAGCAGCTCCTTGACATGCTGATGCCAAGATACAGGCATGGAAGTGTGGGAAGAGAAAACCTGAGGTTTTTGGTAGCTGTTTTGTGTCAGGTAAAACGAGCTTTCCTCAGAATTTGGCAAGAGGAGCCTTTTTAAAAATGAGGTAGAGCAGTAGTTATTTTTCCCCGGGGCAGGAAGAAAGAGCTATGCTTCCTGACAAGCAGTACAATGTTTTACAAAGCTCACAGACGAAGGCAGTGGTATGTACAGGTGCAGGAGCCAGGCTGATTCCCTAAGAGCACAGACCAGGAGGATACGCCTTTTCTCTACCGAACTTAATTACTCGCCGAGAGGGCTGTTCAGACCTTGAAAATCAAAGTAGAAATCCACTCACGTCATACATTATTCTCCCTTTTATTTTCGCAGAATTCCAGCACAATTTCACAAAGCAGTTCAGCACTGGGGAGCTTAAGTTATTTTCAAGCATCGTGTGCTATCTACTAACACTTCCCGAGTGATGATAAGCCACGTCTGGGTACACAACATCCAAAATCAAGGGGCACTCTGCCAGACTGTGCTTTTCGCAATGCTTACTGCTCTGGGTCTCGTAGGTGCAAATGGTAATAATTTCTTCCTTTAATAACGGAAAAAATGCTTATGGCAACAACAGGTACAATACCCCAGCGACCTCTAGTAACCCGAGAGATGTCCCATACTCACCTATAGCCTCTGGTTTTGAAGGGACAATAAATGGACCGGGAAAAATAAAGCTGACCTTGATGAGTACGTCGGTTATATTTTGCCTATGCAATTAAGTTTAATGTTATGAAGTCGTAACTGTGTTTATCAACTCCCCACTCAACACTACCTTTGGAGCCACAACATAAACTGCAATGGGTCTTTTGTCACAGCTGCAAAAAAATGTGACAAGTAATTTCTGACCATCTGGTTTGAAGCACGATGCAGAAAAGGTGGATTAGATAAGTAAGTTATATTTCCACTTCATATTGTTACATTTAGCTTCTGCCTATTAAAATGTTTCTACCATTATCAATGCCACCTAAAAATAATTACAAAACTACTTCTTTCCAATTTGTCAAAAAGAAGAACCTCAATTAAATCAATACACAAGTCACACAGTGATGAATACAATATTCTAAACTGGATTTATTGTTTCCAGACATTAATGTAATACATAAACACATTAAAAGGGGGGATATAGTAACAAGCAACCCATTAACAGAAACAAAGCAAGTCCTTGAAATTTTTGTTCTATACTTACACATGAAAATGTCCCAAAAAGTTAAGTAGTTGTCAGTCAACATAGCAAGGATTTCAGATATAAAAAAAAAAAACCCAAAGAACTCATTAATGAGTTTGTCATAACCAAAATGTTTGGTTTGTTTTTGTGTTTGTTGGGTTTTTTAAAATTTATTTTTAGGATAAAAAAGAATAACCATTACCTCATGCAGCG